>NC_081840.1:83547973-83907973 GCF_963259705.1 Myotis daubentonii | reverse complement strand
GCACTGTCCAGTTCTGTGAGATTTGATGGTTGTGGAACCAGCTGCCTCATGGCTCTTTTAACTTCATCCCACAAATGCTCAATTGGATTGAGATCTGGTGATTGTGGGGGCCACCTAAGTAAGGTAAAGTCTCCCTCATGTTCTTGAAACCACTCCTGCACAATACGAGCACCGTGGCATGGCGCATTGTCTTGTTGGAAGAAGCCATCTCCATTGGGATACGCCATCAACATGATAGGATGAACTTGATCAGCAATGATACTTAGGTACGTTGTGCTATTCAGACGTTGTTCCACACGAATTAAAGGGCCCAAATCATGCCAGGAAAACATGCCCCAAACCATAACACAGCCCCCACCAGCTTGAAGGGTTGTACCCATGCATGTGGGATGCATGTTTTCATGCTGTTTCCGCCAAATTCTCACTCTGCCATCTGCATGATGCAACTGGAAACGTGATTCATCGGACCACATGACCTTTTTCCAGTGTTCGACTGTCCAATCCTTGTGTTCCTGTGCGAATTGGAGATGTTTTATCTTGGTGTCTGCAGACAGCAAAGGTGTTCAAACAGGCCTTCAGCTTCCATATCCCATACGATGCAGTGTACGGCTCATTTGCCTACAAACATCAGGTGGTCATAATAATCTGGCTACTCACGTTCAAATATATTCCACATTCAAAGGCTGTTAAATCGCGTTGTTTACCCATATCTTCAGAACAAAAAATCACTTCTACTGTCGTGGTAAACAACCTGCTTCCCATTTATAATGGTCTGGCCTTCTAGCAACTTCAGCATGAAATTATAGCTAATTTGCCTACAAACATCAGGTGGTCATAGTAATCTGGCGACTCAGTGTATGTAAATGTGCATGTAAAATCCATACACAGCCCAAGTACCACTATTTTTCAATATAAAAAATACAATTTATTATATGATAAAAGAGACCTTTTAAATATATGGGCAAGAGAGGATTTTGAAATTCAGTACAATGTAATGGAGAAGAGAATAGATTCTTGGGTCATACTTCTTGGTCATAGAAGAACTTTAAGTATGGTAAATCCTTTTGGGCTTCAGTGACGTTAATTTAATGGAAATAGAGAGGAGAAATGGTTCCAAAGCTGTTTAAAATTAGACTATTTTAACTAAAGTAGAATATATATTTCTATCTACCTATCTATCTACCTATTTATCGAAATAATGACCAAAAAAATTGGTTCTAGATTTTAAGGCAGATTGTAAACTTCTATGCTATAGCAGACATTTGTAACTTGTTCTCTAAGGAGTATAAAGCTAATGAATAATTTTGAAAAGAGGCTTTCATTTGGTTGTTTTTGTATGTGTTTGCTTGTAAGTTTTAAACCATGTTGATTGGCAAGCCTAAGGTATATGGAAACATAGAGTAGACTACCAAGACCATAGAGAAGTTGAATTTTCAGTTTTATGAGTCAATACTCTCTAACTCACCTTTAAGTCTTTAGGTCCAAGGTCATCTCAAAGAAGAAATTTGGGATCCTCACAATTATTGTCAAATGAAGTTTTAAAAAGTAATGATACATATTTGCAAATGTTATCACCGATAAGCGTTTAATCTCCAACATTTACAGGGAACTCATACAACTTGACAAAAGGAAGATAAAAATCCAATTAAAAAATGGGCAATAGATCTAAATAGATACTTTTTGAAAGAAGACAGAAGAAAGTCCAAGAGACGTATGAAAACATGCTCAAAGTCACTAATCATCTGAGAAACGCAAATCAAAATGACAATGCGGTACCATCTCACACCTTCAGAATGACTGTCATCAACAAATCAACAAACGACAAGTGCTGGCGAGGATGTGGAGAAAAAGGAACCCTAGTGCACTGCTGGTGGGAATGCAGACTGGTGCAGCCACTGGGGAGAACAGTGTGGAGTTTCCTTAAGAAAACTAAAACTGGAACTCCCATTTGACCCAGTGATCCCACTTCTAGGAATATATCCCAAGAAACTAGAAACACCAATCAGAAAGGATATATGCACCCCTATGTTCGTAGCAGCACAATTGACCATAGCTAAGATTTGGAAACAGCCTTAGTGTCCATCAGTAGATGAGTGGATTAAAAACCATTGGTACATCTACACAATGGAATACGACTCTGCTGTAAAAAAGGAGTTCTTACCATTCGCAACAGCATGGATGGAACTGGAAAGCATTATGCTAAGTGAAATAAGCCAGCCAGAGAAAGATAAATATCACATGATCTCACTCATTTATGGAATATAATGAACAATATAAACTGATAAACAAAAACAGATCCAGAGACAGAGAAGCATCGATCAGACCATCAAACCTCAGAGGGAAGGTAGGGGAGGGGGGGGGTAAGGGAGAGAGATCAACAAAAGGACTTATATGCAAGCATATAGGCCTAACCAATGGACACAGACAACAGGGGGATGAGGGCATGAGTGGGGGTGATGGGGGGTAATGTAGAGATAAAGACATATATGTAATAACTTAATAAAGAAATTAAAGAAGTAATGATTACCACTACCCCCACCACCAGTAATAATGGCAGAAATGACAGCAACAACATCAACAAACATTTATTTAGCAAGTATTATATATAAGGCACTGCAGTATATGGTTGAGTACATAAAAATCTGACACAGTCCCTGACATCGAAAGGTAGAGTACATGCATTAAAATACACTAGCCCTGTAGAGTAGGTTGTGCTTAAATGAGTTATAGGAAAGCAATTGCTACTGGAGTTCAAATAAGAGAGAGTTGACCATAGTTGAAAAGTCTTTAGGAAAACTAAATGGAGTAGGTGAGACTTGAATAGGACTTTGAGGAAGAAACAAATTAAGATAAACATAGACAAACAACAAATATTCAGGCTGGGAGCATTGTAAGAGCAAAGGTGGAGGTGGCATTCCTACATCTGTGTTAAGGACAAGTAGACAGTGGACAAGTGGACAAACACTATTTTCACTAAAGCATCAATTCATGATGATAAGTGAAAAAAAAAAAAAAAGGTATTCAGAAAGTTGGATGGAAACAAATTGACAAATTGTAAGGTATTTTTTAAGCCAAACTAATGATGGTTTATTTTTAATAAACTTATAATCACTGATTTTGGAGGAAAGTGGAGAATCATAAGTTTTGAGCAAAGTAGCTACTTATAGAAATTTGTATTTTAAGGTTTTAAAATGATGAATCTAATGAGCCTGTTCTGGATGAATCTTAAAGGTGAAAAGTCAGGTTGATGAGAACAGTTATTCTGGCAATATTTTAGGAAAGGAAAATGAGAACCTGATGTGGGAAAGGGAAAAAAATAAGATTTTTTCTTACTGTTTAATATGAAAAAATACAAAATAAAAAAGAGGACAGAAAAGCATAATGAACCCCCAACATTTCACCACTCAGCTTCAGATTATTAATTTATGACCAATCTTATTTTATCTCCATTAGTACCTACCTACTTTAGCTCCAGGTTTTATAAAGCCATTCATCAACATATTTAACTTAGTATTTGAGTATGAATTTCTAACAGATACGGATTCATTTAAAAAAAACATAACCACAATACCATTAACATATCTAAAAAATAATTTCTTATCAATCGTAAGTATACAATCAGTGGTCAAGGTTCTCTATTTTTTTTTCTTTTTTAAACTTTATTGTTGAAAGTATTATAAATGTCCCCTTTATTCCTCCTCCCCCTTTCTGCACTGGCTCTCTCTACCCTGCTCCTGACGCCCCCCCTTCCCCCAGGCCTTCCCCGCCCTATTGTTTGTCCATGGGCTATGCATATATGCATATAAGTTCTTTGTTTAATCTCTTCCTGTACTCCTCTCTCCTTCTGATATATGTCAGTCTGTTGTATGTTTCAATGTCTCTGGAACTGATGTGATGAACAAAACAGATCCAAGTTCTCTAATTTTTATATGAATTTAAAAAAAAATAATTTCTGTAAATCAGTATCCAGATAATTTCCATTCATTGCAATCCTATATAATAAAAGGCTAATATGCAAATTGTCCCCTTGGGAGTTTGACTGACTGGGAGTTCAACCACTCGCTATGATGTGTGCTGACTACCAGGGGACAGTGCAGAATGAAGGAAGGCCCTGGCCTGCAGCTGGAAGGCCTGGATCGGCCCTAATTGCTGGCCAGGCCCAGGGACCCTACCCATGCACGCATTTTGTGCATTGGGCCTTTAGTTGGTTGATAATGTTTCTTGAATATATTCTTTTTAAAAGAGCTTTATTGAGGTATAATTTACATATCATAAAATTCAGCCATTTTAAGTGTGCAATTCAATGAGTGATAGTAAATTTACAGAGTTGTGCAACCATCACCACAATGCAATTTAAATGTAAAACATATCCATTACCTCAGAAAGAAACCTCATATCCTTTTGGAATCAATCTCTGTTCCCAGCCCCAACCACAGCCCCAAGCAACCTCCGATTTGCTTTCTGCCACTCCATATTCTTATTTTCTGGACTCCTGAATATTTTTAATCTTTAACTTCTATCTCTTTTTAAAATATTGACATTTATTTTTTAAAGAGTGACAATATTTGCTGATTGCACAATTATGGTAATATTTATAATGTTCTTCTATCTCCTATATTTCCCAGAAAATGGTTCTTAAATTTAAAAGCTTAATTATATTTAGTTATATTCTTTTTTGCAGAAGTTGTTTACTGGTTTTGTGAATATGTCAGGAGGTAAATATATTTACTTAACATTGTTTTATTATAACAACTACAAAATGATGATATTCTAATTCAGACATTTATTTACATTTATTATTTTAAATACTACTATAAATAGAAATGTTCCATCAATAATTTGATTATCTTGACTTATAGTTCATATAGGAAATACAGGGTAAATGTCTATTGCCATTTATGTTGGTTTCTTACCCTTTTTCAAAGTTACCAATGAGTTTATTTCTCTATTTTAAAAGAATTATTATGGCCTGGCTGGTATGACTCAGTGGTTGCACATTGACCTATGAACCAGGAGATCTGGGTTCAATTTCCAGTCAGGGCACATGCTCAGGTCATGGGCTGGATCACCAAAAGAGGGTGTGCAGGAGGCAGCCAATCAATGAATCTTTCTCATCATTGATGTTTCTATCTCTCCCTTTTCTTTCCTCCCTAAAATCAATAAAAATATGAGAAAGAAAAGAATTATTATGAACTAATATATTAAAATATACCTAATGTATTTCAATCCATAGTAATTCTTTCTATTGATGTTCAAATTATCCTATCTTTGCTCAATTGGAAGTTTCTTTGCGTTGACTTCTGTATCTTTGAGTGCTTTCTAACTTCTTTATGTGTCAAGATGTCCTAGGATATTTTAAGTTTTCCACTCAGTACTCAGAATCACCCATTCTCTGAGAAGGATTTATTGCCGTAGTGTGAAATGGTATTTAGAGACCACACATGGTTACTAGGGGTGCTCATTACTGTTCAGTCAGTCATCAATTTTACATAGTTTCAGAGAACAAGGCTATGAAATGTGTATTTTTTAAAATAAAATTATTGTAAGTTTCAATTTAAATCAAGAGTATATGGTTTTTTTGCCGAAACCGGTTTGGCTCAGTGGATAGAGCGTCGGCCTGCGGACTGAAAGGTCCCAGGTTCGATTCCGGTCAAGGGCATGTACCTGGGTTGCGGGCACATCCCCGGTGGGGGATGTGCAGGAGGCGGCTGGTCGATGTTTCTCTCTCATCGATGTTTCTGACTCTCTATCTCTCTCCCTTCCTCTCTGTAAAAAACCAATAAAATATATTTAAAAAAAAAAAAAGAGTATATGGTTTTTACCTAACCTTATTGATCTTACACTTGTTTCCTGTTTTTCTCATGCCAAGACTCCTGGTTTTCAATGTTAATTATGTAAATCCTTAATTGCCTCTTCTCTCACTACAAAAACAATAGTAAAATAGTAGCAGTATAACAATGTGAAGTACAATATCAAACTTTATAGCTAGTTAGTTTTTCAATATTCTTTTTTTTTAAACCTCGGAATATATCCAACTAAGGATACACAGTCACAATCTTGGGTTTCAAAGTCACTGTAAATAGTTCCTCTTTTTGTGTTATGTCACTGTCTCTTCATGCATGGATTTCATACCATTTTAATGACAGAAGCTTTATAATATCTCCATTTATCCCCATATGTCCTCCTCCACCTCCCATTCCTCAGCAACCACCACACTTTTGTTTATATCCATGAGTTTTTTTTTCTTTCTTTTCTTTTTTATTTTTTTTTGCTCAATTCCTCCTCCCTCCCACCCTCCCCAACCTGACAGCTGTCAGCCTGCTTTCTATGAGTCTGTCAATATTTTGATTGTTAGTTCATTTTGTTCATAAGATTCCACATATGAATGAAATCATAAGGTAGTTGTCTTTCTCTGCCGGCTTATTTCACTTAGCATAATGTTCTCCAGGCCTACCCATGTTGTTCCAAAGGATAAAATTCTCTTCTTTTTTATAAGTGAGTAGTATTCCATTGTGTAAATGTAACATAGCTGTTATATCCATTCACCTACTGATGGATACCTGGGCTGCTTCCAAATCTTGGCTATTATAAATAACTAGAGGCCTGGTGCACGAATTCGTGCACGGGTGGGGTCCTTCGACCTGGCAGGTGAGGAGGGCTGATTGGGGCTATCTCACCCAGTCCCGATAGGGGATGATCAGGGTGGCCATCTGGGGGGAGGGGCTGCAGGAGGTTGACTGGCCAGAGTAAGTTGGCTGTGGAAGTGCACTCACCACCAAGAGTCAGCTCCTGCATTAAGCATCTGCCCCCTGGTGGTCAGTGCACATCATAGTGACTAGTCAACCGGTCGTTTGGTCAACTGGTCATAACAGTCGCTTAGGCTTTTATATATATAGATGCTGCAATGAACATAGGGGTGCATATATTCTTTCAAATCAGTGTTTTGGGATTCTTCAGATAAATTCCCAGAAGTCGAATCACTGTGTCATAAGATAGTTCCATGTTTAATTTATTGAGGTAACTCTGTACTGCTTTCCACAGTGGCTGCACAAGTCTGCATTCCCTCCAACAGTGCATGAGGGTTCCCTTATCTCCACATGCTCTCCAACATTTGTTGTTTGTTGATTTATTGATGCTAGCCATTCTGATGGGTGTGAGGTGATATCTCACTGTGGCATTCTCTGATGATTAGTGCTGTTGAGCATATTTTCTTATGGCTATTAGCCATCTGTATGTCCTCTTTGGAAAAGTGTCTATTCAGTTCCTTTACCCATTTTTTAATTGGATTGGTTTTTTTTATGTGGAAGTTTATAAGTTCTTTATAAATTTTGGATATTAGCTCCTTATCAGATGTATCACTGGTGAATGTGTTCTCCCATTCAGTGAGTTGTCTTCATTTTTGTTGATGGTATCCTTTGTTGTACAAAACATTTTTAGTTTGATTTAGTTCCATTTGTTTATTTTTTCTTTTGTTTTCCTTGCCTGAGGCAATATCAGAAAAATATTTGCTATGTGAAATGTCTGAGATTTTACTTCCTATGTTTTCTTCTAGGATTTTTATGGTTTTGAGTCTATCATTTAAATACTTTTTATTTATATTTAATTTTTTAAAATTCTGTATTGTTGAAATTATTACATATGTCCCCTTTTCCCCCCATTGACCTCTCCCAGCCTGCCCCTGCCCCCCGCTCCCCCAGCCCAGGCCTTCAATCCCTATTGTCTGTGTCTATTGATTATGCTTCTATACATACAAGTTTTTTGGTTGAACTCTTACCCCCTCCCCCATGCCCACCCTTCCCTGCTTTCCCTCTGAGGTTTGATGGTCTGTTTGATGCTTCTTTAATCTTTTTTAATTTTTGTGTATGGTATAAGAGGGTGATCTAATTTCACTTTTTTACATTTATCTGTTCAGCTTTCCAAGCACTATTCAGTGAATAGACTATTAAAAACCCATTGTTGTTTTTTTTCCTCCTTTGTTGAATATTAATTGACTATAAATGTGTGGGTTTATTCTGGACTCTCTATTCTGTTCCGTACATGTTTTTATACCAGTACAATTGCTTCAAAAAGAATAAAATACATATAAATAAATTTAACCAGTGATGCAAAAGACCTGTATTTAGAAAATTATAACACATTGAAGAAAGACATCAAGGAAGATACAAATAAGTGGAAGTATATATCGTGTTCATGAATTGGAAAAATTAATATTATTAAAATGTCCATTTACTCAAAGCAATCTATAGATTCAACACAATTCCTTTCAAGATACCAATGGTATATTTCACAAAATGAGAACAAATATTTCAAAAATGTATATGACGCCACAAAAGATCCCAAATAGAAAGAGCAAAATTGAGAAAGAGGAACAAAGTGGAAGAAATCACTATACCTGATATCAAACTATAGTAGAAGGCCATAGTAATTTCCTCACTTGTAATTTCTGGGAATAGGTTACCTTCAGGATTGTTTATCTCTAGATATGAGAGATATTAAAAATGAGAAACAGTAGGATTGGAATATGAAGTGAGAAATTAAAAAAACAAACACAAAAAAACTTAATTTCCAGCCCTTCTTAAGAGAGAATATTTTTGTCTGCTTGTTTGACAGAAATTGAATCATTTGAAGAGATTAACACAGAGAACAATGGTGAGTTCTGACAAAGTTTTTTTTTTTTAATATGTTTCTATTGTCCTAGCTGGTTTGGCTCAGTGGGATAGAACATCAGGCTGCAGACCAAAGGGTCCCAAGTTCCATTCAGGTCAAGGGCACATACCTTGGTTGCAGGCTTCTCCCTGGCTTAGGCCCTGGTCAGGCTCATGCAGGAGGCAACCAATCAATGTGTTTCTCTCACATCAATGGAAAAATATCCTCGGGTGAGGATTAATATATATATTAGAGGCCCAGTGCATGAAATTCATGCACTCGGTGTGTGTGTGTGTGTGGGGGGGGGGTCCCTCAGCTCAGCCTGTGTCCTCTTGCAGTCTAGGAGCCATCATTCGGACATCCTTAGCGCTGCCACAGAGGCCAGAGAGGCTCCTGCCACTGCCGCTGGACTCGCCAGCCATGAGCCCGGCTTCTGGCTGAGTAGGGCTTTCCCTATGGGAGCGCACTGACCACCAGAGGGCAGCTCCTGGGTTAAGTGTCTGCCCCCTGGTGGTCAGAGCACATCATAACTGGCCGTTCCCCTGTTCAGTCGATTTGCATATTAGCCTTTTATTGCATAGGATATATTTTTATTGATTTTAGAGAGAGAGGAAAAGAGAGGGATAGAGAGATAGAAACATCGATGAGAGAAACATCAATTGGCTGCCCCCTACTGGGGATTGAGTTCACAACCAGGGCATATGCCCTGATGGGGAATTAAACAGAACCAGTAACCTCTTGGTTCAAGGGTCGACACTCAACCACTGGGCCACACCAACTGGCTGTCTAAACTTTAAAGGTAATTAAATATATTTAGCAATCAAATTTATATAGGAACAAATGTTATTGACAGGAATGAAAAATAAGCACTGAGAAAGTAGATCACATGAGATAAGCATTCATCTGTTAGTCACATGACATGAAAAAATGTTTCTTTTAGTACACTGTGGACAGTCCTGGATTTGCCATCCTGATTGATCTCTCTATATTTTTTGTGTATGTATGCAGTAACATTTTTCTTAACTATTTTTTTCTCCCATCGTCCACTGAAATTCCTATACATCCTTCAAGACCCAGTTTTCTAATAGATATTATCTCCTCAGTTCTAGTTTGAAATCATCTACATATACATGAATCAGAAGAGGTATGATGACCCAAAGAATATATTCAAAGTGAGATGAAAACCAAACACATACCTTCAGCTATGCCTATATTTAGGAATAAGTCTCCCTTCTTTATAAAGAAACTCCATTAAGCAGACTGAGAAGGAATTTTTAATGTTATAAGATAAAAAAAAAACACAATGGGAATTTTGTTCTAGAGGCCAATAAAAGTGAAACCTTGTCAATAGAAAGGCTCAAATGCTGCAAAGTTATACAGGAGGAAGAGGAAGACCAAAAAAGGCACACTCGAGTCTTACTCATAAAACAGTTTCAGGAGTTATTGAATATTACTAGATAGCTACTCTCCTTCATCCCCCATCATAAGACTCCTTAAAAAAATACCCAGCGAACTTAAAACCCCATTAATCACAAGAAAACACATACAGACACACACACACACACACACACACACACACACACACACACACCTACATATAGACAACCAGATGGAATAGATTAACATTTAAAATGAAGTTTAAGAAAAGAAACTGAAGGATCCTGGAGGTAGAGGACACTGAGGAGGAGACATGGCAAAATCGAAGGAAACTTTTTGAAAAAGGCTTTTCTCATGTCTCTACTTGGAGGAAGATGAAGATTCTGTTAAAGGGGGAAAGTAAAAAACTCTTACCCACCATTTTCTGTATTTGATATGAAGTTGAATGCTTCAATAGTGACAAATTTTCCACAATTTCAAATGTTAATGGTATTTAAGCAAAGAGTTACAAAGGCAGGAGAATTTGAAAGCAAGTAGAATTGAGAAAAAGGCTTTGCCAGGCTGAAGGAAGGAGACAGGAACCCACGGCAAAGGCTATAGAGAAGAGCAAATAAATGGAGAAGAGTAATGGAAGAGGATATTGATAGATTTGTGTGTGTGGTGTGCACATGTGTGTGTCTGGTGGGATTGGGAGGAAAGAGAGATTGGATCATGACAATATTTTGATTTTACATTCAATTCTTTGAAAAATAATCAGATGTATACGCTATTAATATTTGATATTCCTATTTACTTCTCACATGCACTTATCAATAATATTGCTGTTTTACTAGATCATTTTATAGTGCCCATTTGTCTTATATTCCCACAAATATAAAAATAACTCACTCTATAGCACTGTGAACAGAGAGAAAAACCTTCTCAGGTTTACACATGGCAAATAAAAAATTGTTTCCTTCTCTTACATATAGAAACCTCACATTAATATTCTCTCTAGATATCTAATTGATCATGTGTACTTTTGTCTGTTCTTTATTATTCTCAGTATATTGGCAACATGAAATACATTTTTAAGGTAAAGAGTATTTAGAGACAAATTGAGTAAAATGAATTGGCTGGATAGTTTTATACTGTTTTCATAATTGAATTTTATGAAGTAAAACCTCAAAGAGGGCAAGAATAACGTATATTTTTTAAATTTTGGAACAATTAAAACCTTATTGAATCAGTGGAGAATTTTGTTTCATTTCATAAAGTAAGGAGAGAGTAGGATTTCTGCATGATCTATGAAATAAAGAATGATCAGAGGCAATAGAAAACCTCCTCTGTACATTGTCACAAAAGCATCCAGAAGTTTTATCTTAGACATCATTCTTATTTCTTAGCTTGAAACTACACCTAGGAGAAACCCTTTGTTCTCAGTGTGGCCCAAACTTCTACTTTTATTCAATGAAGTCAGTTTAGCACCTGCTCATAAGATGTGTTTGCACATCACTGGTACGTTATAGTGACATATATGTTCCCATCGAGGGGACTGTCATGTATTGGAGATGTTAAAAATTTCCATCTGAGTGTGTGAAAGTGACGTTTTCTGCTAATTTTGTTCTCTTGCTGAACTCTTCAAGCAAAAGCCTTCTGTGGGAGGCAGGATGATGTCATTACAGTCATAGCATACATTTTTCAACCTTTAGAATGAGACATATTGTGGCATATATTTCACTACTTTTAAAAGCAGTAAAATAAAAACTTGGAGGAGGATGATGTCAATTTTATATTTTTACATGTGGGGTTTCCAGAGCTTTAAGAATGACTCCAGGGCTATGATTTCCTCTGGCACATGGATTTTCTCTGTGGTCTACGAGAGGCAAGCCCCTTGATGTATGTTTTTGTATATGAGACCAACAGAGAATGCCTACTTACTTTTGGATGTTTTAAGACTTTGTGCAGGCAAAATAATTTTTAGCACTAGTGGTTTAAAATAAAAGGAAATTAAAATTCTGATTCCAACTCTGACATGTGAAAAGCTTGGAAGTTGTTACTCCTGTTTTTACAACCAGAAAAAAATGCTGAATAAACTGAAAACCAATTACTTTTCTTGAACCTATCAAAAAAGTTAGGTTACCCAGCAAACTACCACCCTGAACTGCAGAAAGATGAGAAAATGTGAAGTCACTCTCTGTATCTCCTTTTCTCAAGAAGAAGCCACTAGAGCCATGAATGCTGGAAACAGTTAATGATAATTTTGATAGATTGCTAGAGGCTAAGTATGACCTAGCATGCGAGTGAAGAATTTCAGGGGACTGCAGTAAGCAAGGGGGTAGGGGAGGTGGGGGGCTGGGGGGTAATCATACATGTTTTGGGGTTTTACCTCCAGGAAACATACAGATTCTCAAATTGAAGAGCCAACAAAGATCTCCTCCATACTCTCCAAGGGGAGGGGGAAAGTAGCCATTATGAAATACTCCAAGAGTGTTCTCAAATGAAGGGCCACTCTTCAGAGGAAGGACTTTACCAGAGCCCTAGCTAACTAAGGGGAAGAGCAGTCTCTCCACTCCAGCCTCCTGTAGCTTTTCTATAACACCTAAGTGGAAAAAAAATCTAAGAACTATAGCTTATGAAGGTGACAGCTCAGATGCACAGACCCGTAAAATATAGATATTTAATAGTAGTAATATTGCAGAATGTTTTTTCTCTTCATTCTCTATCACATCAACAGGGAGGGATATAGTATAATAACAGCGCATTATCATCCAAGGGCTACAAGACAAACTTTACTGAAAGAAGAATTTTTAGGAAAGTCAAACACAAAAACAAAGACACTGAAAAAATTTGAAGTCATTGGCACTGATAGCTACAGCAAATGTTAAAGAGAGCCATAGAAACATCAGATCTTGCACAGGGATTTTCAACCTGTGTGCCGTGGCAGGCACACTGGTATGCCTCAAGAATTTTTAAACCACACTGGTGGGAATGCAGACTGGTGCAGCCACTGTGCAAAACAGTATGGAGTTTCATCAAAAAATTAAGACTGGAACTCCCATTTGACCCAGTGATCCCACTTCTAGGAATGTAGCCTAAGAAATCAGAAGAACCAATGAGAAATAATATAAGCACCCTTATGTTTATGGCAGTGCAATTTACAATAGCTAAGATATGGAAACAGCCCAAGTGCCCATTAGCAGATGAGTGGATTGAAAAGCCGTGGTACATTTACACAATGGACTACTATGCAGTTGTCAAAAAAGAAGGAACTCTTACCATTTGCAACAGCATGGATGGACCTGGAGAGTATTATGCTAAGCGAAATAAGCCAGTCAGAGAAATACAAGTATCACATGATCTCACTCATATGTAGAATCTAAAGAACAAAATAAACTGATGAACAAAATAGATCCAGAGACATAGAAGCAAGGGACAGTCTGTGGATCTCAGAGGGAAGGTGGGGGAGGATGGGTCGGTGGGAAGAGATCAATCAAAGGACTTGTATGCATATATGCATAACCCATAGACACAGACAATAGGGTGGTGAAGGCCTGAGGTCGGGTGGGGGGGTGGGGGAGTAGGGGGGGTTGGAAGAGGTCAATGGGGGAAATGGGGACATATGTAGTACTTTCAACAATAAAGTTTTAAAAACAAAAAACATGCAGTACCTGTGTATTTAGTCAGGGCACTGACCTCTTATCCCTTAGATGTTAAAATAAAAAAAATGAAAACAACCAACACAATAAAAGCTGTTTGGCATGAATGAATCAAAATTATACCTATTTTTTGAAAGATCATCCAAAAATATAACATATTTGTTGTATGCTACAGTATTTTGGTAATGAGTTTGTGTACTCATTGGAGAAGGTTGAAAACTGCTGCCTTACACTAAAAGCCTGCTTTTCTCAGTTCCTATTACCTGATATATAGCTGGCTTTCAACAAAAATTTATAAGGCATGCTAAAAGGCAAGAGAAAAAACTAGTCTTAAGACAAAGCAAGTTCCAACCAGACACACAGATGTTGGAATTATTAGACAAAAAGTTTAAAATAACTATGATTCATATGTTTAGGGTGTTAATGAAAATACCATGGAAGGACAAATGGGTAAAGTAATCAAAGGGATCGAAATTCTAGGAAAGAATCAAAAGAATATGCTAGAAATAAAAACCATTGCAATAAAAATGAAAAATGCCTTAGAAGGGCTCATTAGTAAACTTGGCACAGCTGAGAAAACAATAAGTAAACTTAAAGAAAGATCACCATAAACTTTCCAAAAGAAAAATGCAAAGAAAGAAAGAGTAAAATAGAAAGAATTTAAAAAATAGATAGAAGAGGGTTGAGGGGGGTGGGTGAAAAGGCTGAAGGGATTAAGCAAGAGCAAAAACTTATAGAAACAGACAACAGTATCTTGAATACCAGAGGGAAAGGGGGTTGGGGCTGAGATAGTAAGGGTAAAGGGGGAAAAATGGTGATGGAAGGAGACTTGACTTGGGGTGGTGAACCTGCAATATAATATACAGATGATGTATTATATAATTGTACACCTGAAGCCTATATATTTTTATTTACCAGTGTCACTCAATACATTCAATAAAAATAACATTTTAAAATGGACAGAATGTCCAATGAGTGCATTACTACTATAAAAAGTATAACCTAGCCCTAGCAGGTTTGGATCAGTGGATAGAGCATCGGCCTGCAGACTGAAGGATCCCGGGTTCTATTCCAATCAAGGGCACATGCCCAGGTTGTGGGTTTAATACCCTGTAGGGGGCGTGCTGGAGGCAGCCAATCAATGATTCTCATCATTGATGTTTCTTTCTCTCCCCTCTTCCTTCCTCTCTCTAATCAATAAAAATATATACTTTTTAAAAAAGTATAACTTAAATGCATGAAAAAACTAAGAGAAGAAAAAGAAGAAGGAATAGAAAAAATATTTTAAGTACTAATAGCTGAGGATTTTCCAATATTAATGACAGACACCAAACCACAAATATAGGAAGCTTAGAAAATATTTAGCAGGATAAAAACCAATCTAGGCATATAATATTTAACCTGCAGAAGACCAAACATAAGATAAAACATGGAAATTAGCCAAAATTTATAAAACACCTTACTGATAAAGGGGGAGAAGGATAAGAATTACAGCACACTACACTTTTAAAACTTCTAGCAAGAAGAGGGTGAAATAATAATAATAAAAAAATTTAAAGCGGAAAGAAGTAAAACTCTAATAATTCTGTATCCAATGAAATTATTCTTCATAAAATAAGGAGAGATATAGATGTTCTCAGACAGATAAAAATTTAGGAAATTCATCACTAATAGACATTCCCTTCATGAAATATTTTAAAAGAAAGAAAATAATACAGTTCAGACATTCAAATCTACATAAATAAAGGAAGAACATGAGAAAAAAGAATAAATGAAAGCATTTTTTAAGTAAAATTAAAATATTATATATGTATTATTTTTATTAAGTAAAAGATAACTATTTATACTAATAATTGGAATGATGTAGTGTGTGATTATAGGTCAAGGATTACTGAAATAAATGATAGCAATATCATAAGGGACAGGATGGAGAAATAGAAAAACTTTGATACAAGGGTTCTGTATGATATGCAAAGTTATAAAATGTTATTTGAAGATGAACATGGATTATTTAAAGGTATACATAGCAAACTCTAGGGTTGCCATTAAAATTTTTAGAAAAATAAGTAGACTATGCTAAGAAAGCAAAGAAGATGGGATTAAATAAAAAACTGAAATAAAACCAGAGAAAGCAATAAAGGAGGGAGAAAAAGTAACAAAGAATACATCAAATGCATAGAAAACAGAAATATGGAATGTTTCTTATAACACTAAACATAGTCTTACCATATGACCATATATATCACAGGCAATCATGTTCCTAGATATTTACTCAACTCTTGCAAATGTATGTCTACATAGAAGCCTGCACAGGAGGTTTATAGCTTTGTCATCATCAAAACCTGGAAGCCACCAAGATGTCCTTCAATAAGTGAGTAAATAATAAAACTGTGGTACATACATGCAATGGAATATTACTCACTGATAAAATAAATGACCTATCAAGCCATGAGAAGACAGAGATGAGTCTTTAATGCATATTGAAGTGAAAGAAGCCAGTCTCAAAATATTACACACTATATCATTCCAATTATATATCAGCTGGGAAAGGCAAACCTGTAGAAACCGGAGAGCTCCCCTTGCAGAGCGGCAGGGGGAGAACTGAACAGGGAGAAGCATAGCGGATTTACAGGGCGGTGAAACTATCCCGTATAATAACTGCAATTGTACATCTATAATATGCGTTTCTCAAAATCCAAAAGAAGTGCTGTAGAGAGAGTGAAACAAAGTATACAAACTTGAAAAATCATTTAGGAAGTCCTGAGTTCTCAGGATAGAACACATTATGAGACAAAAAATACATAACTTTATTGCAAGAATATGAAATAACCTCACTGGAGGTGGTGGGGACAAAAGGTGCTGATTTAAGTAACTTTGGAAATAGGTATAGTTTGTAAGAAATAAGGTAAAAACTGTGCATAAGCACTATACAATATGAAATTTTTCCCCATGGGAGTATGAGTTAACACTTATTGTACTGCTATATATGTGCACTGGAATTTAATTTTAAGTATGTAGATAGTGGATTGTGGGAGACAGCTTTCTTACTGTTGGAGTAAGAATTTACAAGTGAACAAAGAAAGGAAGATTAAATGATCCAAGTGGTAATGAATTAGAGTTAGAGATGTCAGTATAAACTTATGTTTAGTTTAATATAGATACAGGTGCTTATATATAACTGGAGGCCCGGTGCATGAAATTCCTGCACTGGGGGCCGGGGTCTCTCAGACAGGTCTGCACCCTCTTACAGTCCAGGACCCCTCGTTCCTTAACGCCTGCCTGCTTGCTGCTCCTTACTGCTCTGCTTGCTGTTCCATAGCGCTGCCACGGAGGCGGGAGAGGCTCCCACCACAGCTGCTGCACTCACCAACAGTGAGCCCAGCTTCTGGCTGAGCAGCACTTCCCCTGGTGGTAAGTGCAAATCACAGCAACCAGTTGTTCTGTGTGTTGTTCAGCCATTCAATTTGCATATTAGGGTTTTATTATATAGGACAAGAGGCCTGGTGCATGAAAATTCGTGCACTCAAGGGGGAGTCCCTCCACCCAGCCTTCACCCTCTCACAGTCCGGGACCCCTGAGGGGATTTCCGACTGATGGCTTAGGCCTGCTCCCTAAGGGATTGAGCCTAAGCTGGCAGTCAGACATCCCTCTGACAGCCCAGAAGCCCTTGGGGGATGTCCACCTGCTGGCTTAGGCCCAGTTCTCTGGGGGATCAGGCCTAAGCCTTTAGGCAGACTACCTTAGCACTGCCACGGAGGCGGGAGAGGCTCCCACCACCACCGCTGCGCTGGCCAGCCATGAGCTGGCTTCTGGCTGAACAGCACTCCCCTCGTGGAAGTGCACTGACCACCAGGGGGCAGCTCCTGTGTTAAGCTTCTGGCCCCGGTGGTCAGTGTGCATCATAGCAACCGGTCGTTCTGCTGTTGGGGCCAATTTGCATATTGCCCTTTTATTATATAGGATAATATTAACCTGTAAATACACATAATAATATGCACACAAATATTTCTTTGCTTTGTCATCTGAGAGGGCCTAAAAGAAATGATGCTCCTTGTGGGAACCATGCCAATGACAGCACAGAGGACTTGTTATTCATACACTGGGATGCTCAAGGGTGTCCTAGAATGAGCCTAAATGGGATGTCCAAGGACTCTGAGCCTGGGAATTGTAATCGGGCTAAGATACCAAGCGGGTGCAAAGACACATATTACAGTGTGCCCTTCTGTAACCAAACTCTGATTGATGTCACTGTTGACAACCAGCCTTCTTTATCTCTGTAGTAGTATACAGGTTACTGACCAGTTAGTCTGTTAGAGAGAGCAGCTGGGCAGAGCTAGTGAGTGAAGAAGAGAGGCTAGGCAAGCATGTCAAACTCATGGCCCACGGGCCACATGTGGCTCACAAGGAATATTTTTGCGGCCCAACCAATATAATAGTATGTAAGAAATGATTTAATAGAAATTTTGTAACTTAATTTTTTCAATATCCTGTTATACATAATGCACCATTTCTCTCCACTAATACTAGCAGCGGATATTTTAGCAGCCAATTGCCATGTCATTAGTCTTGTACTGTCTTGTTTGGCATGTACAACAGGAAATATTTCACTTCTGGAGAACAAGAAAAATAGGTTTATTTGTGTTATGCTTATTAATTTGAGCAGTTATTCAGTGTCTGGTAAGTTAATGTTCAAGAAAAAATATTAATTTTTATTAAAATTTTCTATTACATTAATGATTACTCATTTATTTCGTCCCTTTGTATTCAGCATGTCTTTATCTAAGTAAACCTATGTTTCCACATAAACTTAAACCTTATTTATTTGGCTGGTGTTAGCCTTTAAGTTTGACATTCTTGGGCTAGAGAGCCCAGACAGAGCTGAGAGCTGATACTGCTATGATATAAGGCTAAGAGCTCACAGAGAGCTCAGATATAGCTACCATGTTAACCAGCCAGTGTGCTGGACGGGGGAGACAGGAGAAGCTGCTGAGCCAGAGAGCTCAGTTGCTGCTGCTGTGCAAGGTGGTGAGTCTATGGGGCAGCGTGTATCTGCTCAGATAATAGCTGTGGGTACAGAGACTAATGCTGGTTTGTGGGAAAGATATATCTGTTCACCAGTCAGTGGCCAGCTACTTGCCTGTATAGACTTTGCAGTAAAGAACTGTTTCGTCTAAAGGCTATATGGCCACTGGCTTTTGCAATAAAGACTCATTCTTATATACCCACAACCTCTCATGGCTTCTCTGTCTAAGACCCGGTGTCCAAGGAGGTCCAGCCCTAGGAAGAATTTAGAAGAATATATGGACTCAGAACAACTCAATGCAGCAGTGCTGAGCAGTGCTCCTGCAGGCTCTGATACTCCTTAAATAAAGAGTACATCTAGTGGCCTGATCTTGGCTTCTAATACTATCCTATATAATAAAAGCCTAATATGCTAAGTGTCCAACCGTTGGTTCAATTGTTCGACCAGTCACTATGACACACACTGACCACCAGGGGGCAGACACCCTGACTGGTAGGTTAGCTTGCTGCTGGGGTCCACTGATCAGGACTGGGTGAGAAGGGCCAGACATGCCCTGGAGCCCTCCTGCGGTCTCTCTCCGGCCCAAATCGTGTACCAGTGGGGTCCCTCAGCCTGGTGTGCACCCTTTCGCAATCCAGGACCCCTCAGGGGATGTTGGACTGCCGGTTTTGGCCTAATCCCCACAGGCCAGGTCAAGGGACCTCACCGGTGTATGAATCCATGCACCGGGCCTCTAGTTCTCCAATAAAAGGAACAAGAGCCCCATAGAGAAATTACTGATTCTAGGTTTGGAGTGGGAAATACATTAGCCTGGTTCATCGTATAGCACCAGCAAATAGAGATGTGCTACACACTCACACATGTACACAAATGCATTCACATTCACACACACTCACACTTATGGGGATATTTTAAAAGAGGCACGGGATTCAACTGAAAGAGTTCTTGATATATGGGAATAGAAGCATGGGCAGAGAATGAAGTGATATTGGGCTTTAACCAAAATATAAAAGAAATACCTATAAGTTCATACTGATATAAACAATGGCTGAATAAATAAACGAGGGAGAAGAGACAAAAACTCTTGTAGAAGAATTCTATATAACTTGTGTAGATACTTTTACCTCAAAGAAATAACACATAATTCTCCAGAGAACAGTGCATAGTGCCTCCTTTCCAAAAAATACAGTATGGAAATAGAAAAAAAAATTACAGTGGAGAAATCTGATAAACACAACCTCAGTCAGATGACCAAGATAAGCATCAACAGTGGTAAATCATGTTGATAGCACAGTAAACCCTCTATTTTGTTAATTTCAATTTAATGGACTTCAGATGTAACAAACAAAATTTCTGGTGCCTACCTCATATGTGAAAATTAATATCCTTTTAATTTTAAAATGTGTTTAACCAAGACTTTCTCATATAAAATTAACAGGTTATTAATTTACTATTATTTTTAACAAATTTTAGCGAATAGGCCATGTTAGAAAAAACACTGTAGCAATTTCACTGACATAAATAAATATGGCATATCTACATATAGTCTACATATTTAAATCCAACACTCATAAACAATGTTTGGCAAATGATTTGTCTGAGAAGAACACAGAAAAATCCCAATAGAGGGTCATCAAAAACAAGGGACTTCTGATGTCACCGGTAAGTGTAGCCTAAGGGGAACTGACAACTAAATGTAATATGGTATTTTGGATGGGGCTCTGGAACAACAAAAAATGGACACTGGGTAAAAACAAAGGAAATATGAATTAAGTATGGGCTTCATTTAAAAATGGTATGCCAATATTGGCTGTAACAAATGTATTATAATGTTAAGACATTGATAATGAGACCAACTGGGTACAGAGTTTATGGGAAATAAAACTATCATAATTATTTGCAATCTGAAAATGTTCTAAAAGTAAAATTTATTAACAAAATATACTATTTAATTCATATGAAATAGAATCCATAAGTAATTAACACTAATGCAAAATATCACATCAAGAAGCAAAGAAGGATATACACATACTTAAAACCATTTCCCCTGATGAGTAAACAGCTTTAGAACCAGTAGTCAACACAGAGGTGACAAAAGCTTTCACATTTTTGCTATATGTGTCAAGAGAAATGAGAGAATAGACCAATCTATCTAACTTTTTCTCTTTAATTTCACTGTGCAATTTATAGTTTTACTTCCAGGATCCTAAAATATTCTTTGTTTTAAATAATATACCCTTGTGTAATAAAATGAATAATATTTGTTGTAGAAAATTTGGAAAGTATCAAAAGGTATAAAGAAGAAAATAACAACACCTCTAATTGCACTATCCAGTCAGAAGAAGTTGTTGAAGGTTTTAGCATTTTATTTTCTAGCCAAACATTTTAGTAAAATATTTCAGATATTACATAGAATAATCATGTCTTTATTATTTTATTTAAAACATTACTGAATCTAATTTAGGTAATACTGTCTCATGTTGAGTTCTAGAGTTTGAATATACAGGATAGGTCAAAAGTAGGTTAACAGTTGTTCATAATTAATAAATAATAATACAAGAATAAACTGTTTTCCACACTCACAACTTTAAGCCTACTTTTGCCTCACCCTGTATTATATTGCAGAGTAAATATTTTGGGGAATGCAAATAATTACTTATAATTATATTAGTGAGAAGATATATAAATTATGCCTACATTATGATATTTTGATTGAATGCATTTGCTGGTCAAATAAAATAAGTCAACTAAGTTTTAAAACTACCCAAACTGATGGAGATTAAAAATGGTGGCAGAGTAGGAGGATGCTGCACAGACATGCTCCCAGGAACAAGTTGGAATTACAAGTGAAATATGGAAAGTCTTCCTGAAAAATCAACAGAAAACTCACAGGAGAGAACCCTGATACCCAAGGACCAAAGGTGGAGACCCACCGCATAGAGATTGATAAGAGGGGTGGAGGCGTGAAAGGACTGGCCGTACACCCACAGACAGCAACTGAAGTCCCGGAGAGATATCTCAGCTTTGGGGGGGAGCCAGTGAGAACTCTGGGATCTAATCCCGAAGCTGGGCTCCCCAGCAGAGAGCACCAAACTGTGGAGGGTACCCACATGACATTTAGCTGTGAAAAGCAGTGGGGTGCTGTCTGTCAGGGAGTGGCAGCTAAAAGTTCAGGCACCCTCTTAAAGGGACAATGCACAAAAATTCCCTGTGGAGACACCCACCTTGTGCTCTGGCAGAGGGAGGATAAAGTGGACTGGGGCTGTGCGAGCAGAACCCAGCACCGGGGACTTGCGGGATAGAGCTCAGACGGCAGACACCCCAAGTTTCCTGGGCTGAGTCATTCCCTGATGCAGTGGAGGACATCTTTCCCACACAGACATTTGCCTTGCCTAGGGGGAAGACAGTTACCACACCCTATTTGAAAACACCTCGACAGAGGCCACTTAGGAGATTAAAGGTAACAATTAGCCCCCAGGCAGAAGCAACTTCCCCACCCTGTTGAAAAAACTCTCCCCACACCTGAGGACGATTGCCTGGGGCAATTCAGTTGGAATCCTATTAGTCTGTAGACAGAGGTGGTCTCTAGAGGCTTTGAGTCTTTGCCTGATCCAATCAGTCAGAAACAGCCTTTAACACTGTCCTGCACTAGAGATTGAGAGGTGTAGAGGATCTACCTAAAACATAGTCACAAACCCAAACAGACAACCAAAGTGAGGAAACAAAGAAACAACTCCCAAATTAAAGAACTAGCGAATTCTCCAGAAGAAGAGATAAATGAAGCTGAGGTAAGAAATTTATCTGAAACAGAGTTAAGAATAATGATGTTAAAAGTGCTCAACAGTATGAAAAAAAATATAGTAACTGTGAAAAAAGAATAGTCTGAGATAAATAATGACATAACACAAAGAACACATTGGAAATAATACACAGCAGATTAGGGGAAGCTGAGGATCAAATCAGTGAATTAGAAGACAGAGTTGAAAATATCACTCAATTAGAGAACCAAAAAGAAAAAACAATTAAAAAAAAACAAACAGGAGGACAGCTTCAGGCAGCTGTGGGACAATGTGAATGCTAAAGGGATTGCTGAGAAGAAACAGAGAGAAACCTAGCCATGCAGAATTAAAATAGCTATAAATAAGTACCTCTCAATAATAATCCTAAATGTAAATGGATTAAATGCTCCAATCAAAAAGTGTAGGGGTAGCTGAATGGATACAAAAACATGACCCAACTAAATACTATCTACAAGAGACCCACCTCAAAACAAAAGACACACACAGAATGAAAGTGAAGGGATGGGAAAAAAATTTCCATGCAAATGGAAAAGAAAAAAAAAGAGCTGGAGTAGCAATACTCACATATGACAAAATAAACTTTAAAATCATTATGCTAAGTGAAATAAGCCAGTCGGAGAAAGATAAATATCATATGATCTCACTCATCTGTGGATTATAATGAACAACATAAACTGATGAACAAAAATAGAGCCAGGGGAACAAGATATTCTAGAATATAATAGAAGTAATCCTGTTATTTGCAGATTTTTAATATTTCCTACAACTTTTGTGATTTCATATTATGTTAGTACATTTTTGGTAATATGATTATACTTAAAATCCTTTAATTGGTGTTTATTACCTGTAACATCATATTTAAAATGGTTTTTCTTGAGATATTAAAAAAAAGGATGATCTACACAAGTTATCCTGTTGAAAGGGGGAGTGGCTGGGGGGACATGAGAGAGCCTTGATTGAAAGGTGGTTATTTGTACATTTGACTGGATGTAAGTTATATCTTAAACAACAACACTTTTTAATAAGCCAAATAAAATGTGTCTTTAGGCCAAAAAAACCCAAAAAAACAAAAACAAAAACACAAAACTACCTAAATTGATTGATGACCTAGACATAGAGTCAATTTAATTGAAAATTTCTTTTCCCTTGAGAGGGAATCATTCATTCAATAAGTATATGCAAACCTACTATATGTCAGGCTCTGTTTTAGGCTCTGGGGACAACAGTTATCCAAAGAGTTATAGTTAATGACCTCATTGAACTTACATTCTATTGGGGGAGGCAGATAAATATATATGATGTCAACTGATAATGCAAATGGTGATATTGAGAAAAATATAGAAGGAAGCAGGGAATGAGTGAGGGTGATGAATGCAGGAGTTTAATTCAGCTCACAGCGTGATAGGGTTCTTGGAAATTAGAGTTATCAGGGTCAAGGGGATAACGTTTGATAGTTACTGTGGAAAGGGCATAACGATATCAGCACCAAAAAGGTAGATAAAGGATGTAAGTTTGGAAATTTTGCAGGATGGAAGGATGGAGGTTTTTCATGAAGACCCTGAATTCAGGGGCCCTTTTTTAAAAAACTATTATCTTGGTGACATGGAAGTTATAGCAAAAGCAGACTTACCTATTAGGCTACTATGTCCCTTTGTAACTACTGCTAATGGTGGCCCACAGACCAGGAGGAGTGACTAGCTAATCGTGTAGATGAATTTAGAAAAACAAAAACGAAGTGACTTTGACTTCCCCATGGGACTCTGTTCATGAAAAAGCTCTTTGTATGAGACCTCTTCATGCCCTGGGTAGGTAACTGTGCAGTGTGTCTCCAAATACCTTTATACTTTGCAGCCTTAACTAGATATCTTTCTGAAATACCATAAAATTGTCTGCAAAAATAAAATGGCGGGGTTTGTGGTCTGGCATGTAAGGAGCTTTCAAGTCTATATTTTGTCCTAACAAGTAAAAACTGAACAAACTGAAAAATCAACAACTTTTCTTTGATCCATCATAGATGTGAGGTCACAAGGCAAAACCACTGCCCTTCAAGTTGGCAAGACTGACAGGTGGATAAAGAGAATCACAACTTGCCAGAGCAGAAACCTGTGTGGGAACCAGTGGTAGGTAAGAAAACCTAAAACTATGTTTGACAACTTGCTGGAGGTTCAATGTAGATAAGTCTGAACATTTAAAACTCTAAGGGACCCAGTCACATGGGAATTTTATTTCAAGGAGCTCTACCAGGTCCTCAAAGTGAATATTGGAGACAAATCCCCTCATGCTTGAGGCAGGGGGAGGTAAAAAGGAACAATTCTGAAATACAGCAGAGCATTCTGCCTTTCTTCACAAAGGCCTGACTTCACAAGAAACTCTTTAACCAGAACCTCACCTGCTGGGGTATTGTCAGAGCCTAGCTGACCTGGAGGAAGGGAATTCCCAACACTAGCCTGCTAGAGCTGTCCTGTTCTAACTGAGGAGGTGGGAGGGAGGGCAATTAAGTTCACAGTCCAGGGGTACAAGCTCAACAAAAGACTGAGCTCTAATCATAGAACTATTGAATATCTCCCCTTCCCTACACCTTACCAATACATTGATGAAGGCCTATTTAACACAGTTTTTTTGAGCCAGTACATCAGGTCTACCTTGCAAGAAAACAATGACAAGGCATACTACCAGGGAAAAAACACAGTTTGAGTAAACTGAACAAGCATCAGAACCAGAGTCCAATATGGCAGGAATGTTAGAATTAGCAGAAGAGGAATTTTTTATAATTATGATTAATATGCTTACAACATGCAAGAACAGATGGGCAATGTAAGCAGAGAGATGGAATATCTAAGAAAGAAGAAATACTGGATACCAAAAACAATGTAACAGAAATACATAATTCCTTAGTCTGCTCATCAGTGGACTGCACACAGCAAAGGAAAGGATCTCTGAGCTTCAAGATATTACAATGGAAATTCTCAAAACTGAAAAGCAAAGAAAAAGAGACTGAAAAACATTGACAGGTTATTCAGGTACTGTGAAACAATGATACTGGATGTAGCATATATGTACTGGCAATACCATTGGAAGTCATAATGACTGATAATTTCCCCTAATTAGAGTCCCACACTAAACCATAGATCCAGGAAGCCCAGAGAACAAGTAAGCAGGATAATATAAAAAATCCTTCTCCTTGGCATATACTATTCAAATTCAGAAAATCAAAAATAAAGAAAAAATTCTGAAAGAAGCAAGATTGGTGTTGGAAACACACCTTACCTATGAGGAGCAAAGATAATATCTTGCTTCTCTCAGAAATCATGCAAGCAAGAAGAGAGTGAAGTGAAATATTTAGTGTTCAGAGAAAAAAGCAACTAAACTAGAATTTTATACCTTGTTAAATTATGCTTCAAACTGAGGGAGAAATAAAACTTTTGTAAACAAAATTTGAGAGAGTAAATAGAATAAAACTGTCTTTTCCCCCAGATGACATGACTGTCTATGTAGAAAATCCAAAGAATCAACAAAAAACTGAAACTAATAGCTGATTATAACAAGGTTGCAGAATTCAAGGTTCATAAACAAGTTAATCATTTCCCTATATAATAGCAATAAAAAAGAAATTTAAAGTTAAAAATACAATATTATTTATATTATCACTCCCCAAAATGGAATACTTCAGTGTAAAGCCAACAAAATATGTACAATGTCTATATTAGGGAAGCCACGAGATTCTGATAAACAGAATCTAAGAAGATCTAAATAAATGATGAGATATTCTACATTCATATATAAGGAGACTAAATGTTAAAATGTCAGTTCTTCCCAACTTGATATATATACAGCTCTTATGTAACTCCAATCAAAATCCCAGCAAGTTATTTTGTGTATACCAAAAACTTATTCTAAAGTATATATGGAGAGGCAAAAAACCCCAGCATATGCAGCCAAGATTGAAGAAGTACAAAATTAGAGGGCTGACACCATCTGACTCAGCAATTACTATAAAGCTATAGTTACATAGATGGTGTGATATTTGTGAAACAATGGACGAATAGATCAATAGAACAGAAATAGATTCATGTAAATATAGTCAGTTGATCTTTGACAAAGGAACAAAGGCAATACAATGGAGAAAATATAGTATTTTGAACAAATGATTCTGGAACAACTGGATATCCAAATGTAAAAAAAAAAAAATGAATCTAGGGACAGACCTTATATCTTTACCAAAAATTAATTCTAAGTTGATCACAAAACTAAATGTGAAATGCAAAATTATAAAATTCCTAGAATATGACATAAGAGAAAACCTCAGTGACTTTGGATATAGCAATGATTTTTTGATAAAACAAGGAAGGCACAATCCATAAAAACAACAACAACAAGTGATTAGCTGTACTTTATTAAACTTAAAGACTGTTGTGAGAAAGACAGTTTCAAGAGAATGAGAAGACAAGTCAAAGAATGGGAGCAAATGTTTACAAGAGACACATCTGATAATGGGCTGTTACTCAAAATATACAAAGAATTCTTAAAACTCAGTAATAAAGAAAATGAACAACCTGATTAAAATATGGGCAAAATACCCGAACAAACTTTGACTAAAGAAGATGTACAGAATTCAAATAAGTGTATGAAAAGCTGTTCAACATTATCTATCAGTAGGTAATTGCAATTAAAATGAGATACCACTACACACCTATTAGGATGGCCAAAATCCAAAACACTGGAAATACCAAATACTAGCAAGCTTATGCAACAACTGGAACTCTCCTTTATTGCTGCTGAGAATTTTTAAAAGGTGCCTCCACTTTATCAGACAGTTTGGCAATTTTTTTTACTAAACTATACATACTCTTACTATATATGTTTTTAAAATATATTTTATTGATTTTTTTACAGAGAGGAAGGGAGAGGGATAGAGAGTTAGAAACATCGATCAGCTGCCTCCTACACACTCCCCACTGGGGATGTGCCCGCAACCAAGGTACATGCCCTTGACCGGAATCGAACCTGGGACCCTTGAGTTTGTAAGCTGACGCTCTATCCACTGAGCCAAACCGGTTAGGGCACTCTTACTATATTATTCAGTGATTACACTCCTTGTTATTTACCAATACTAATAAAAACTTATGCCCACATTTTATTCCATCTGCACTTGGAATTTTATAGCAGTTTTATTCCTAATTGCCAGACTTGAAAGTAACCAAGATGTCTTTCAGTACAAGAATGGGTAAATAAACTGCAGTGTATCCTGACAAAGGAATATTATTCAGTGCTAAAAAGAAATGAACTGTCAGGGCAATAAAAGACATAGAGTATATCTAAAATAATGTTACTAAGGAAAATAAACTAGTCTGCAAAGGCTACATGCTGTATTATTCCAAACATATGACATTCTGGAAAAGGCAAAACTATGGAGATGGGAAAAAAAGAAAATAAAGTCATTGGTTGCCTGGAATTAGGGAGGAGAGAGGAATGAAAAAGCATTGCACAGAGGATTTTTAGGACAATGACACTATTCATTATGATGCTTCAATGGTATATACATGTCATTATATATTTGTCAATATCCATATAGTTGTACAACACCCTGAGTGAACCGTAGTGTAAACCTTGGACTTTGAGTGATAATGATGTGTCAGTATAGATTCATCAGTTGTAACAAATGCACTATTATAGTGCAGGGCATTGACAGGAGGGGAGGTTGTGCATGTATGGGGAGTATGTGGGTACTTTTTGTATTTTCTGCTCAGTATTGCTGTGGATAGAAAATTGCTCTAAAATGAAGTTTATAGTAATAAAAAATGAAATGATATGTCTGAGTCATGTAATGAAATATTCTGCAAAAAGAAGTCAACAAAATTATTTAATTTTTCATAATTTTAAAACATAAAACTATAATATGTAAAGGTAAAAAACATAGTTTATTTTCATATGGACTTACAATGGGTTTACAGTTTATATAATAAAAGACAATAATAAATTTTTACTTCTTTTAAAAAGGAGGTGGATTTCAGGTGATATTAGCAATTGAGACAGAACCGAAGCAGAAGGCACGTAATGCATATGTTGCTAGGAATTGAGCAGTTTAAAGAAAATTTGAACTGACATTTGAGGCAAGGTTTTATGTTTCATCCTGTGGTTTGTACTCAATGGAATCAAACAGTATATGATGAGGCACTTTTATTTTTCAGATTTGTAAACTTTCTGATCTGAGGAGCTCTATATGCAACCAGAGGCATCCTGAAAGTTATGAAGAAATATTTCTTTCATCCAAAGGAAAACAACATAGAAGGTAAACAGTTATTGACAATTTCTACTGGGAGCTTTAAGCAGTTTCTTTTTCTCTACCTGTTTGTCTTTTTCCTTACCATATAGTCACTCCTTCAGAGTTCTGTTATTTTCTTCATGGTAGTGCTAGTGAGCTGGTGACATAAAAGTGTAAACTGCTAAGGTGATGGAATTATCAGAGAAGATACTGTCCTTAGCTCTATGTATTTTTATTGGAATAGCAATACACAAACCATGTTCTCTTCTTCAGATCTCACCATCTCGAGATATACAGAAAATGCTTACATTCATTCATGTAGGCTTTCACTCAGTGATTACTTATTGAGTACTTTGTACCACATGCTATTTTAGAATATAATGCAAAGCAAAAGAATCACTTTGTTCTCATGGAGATCACTGTTGTCTGGAAGAGATGAACATTAATGTAAAAAATCTCATAAGATGGTAACAATTAGGAAGAAGCCTAATAAAAACTCAGCTTTGGGAAGTCAGAGAAAAATGGGTCTAAAGAAATGAAAATTAAGCTTAGGTGAAAGAATAAATAGTCATCTTATCTAATAAAAGAGTAATATGCAAAGTAACCATGACTTTGCAATAAAGATGGCGGTGCCCACAGCCAATAAGGAGGGAATATTCAAATTGATGCGACGAAGATGGCGGCACCAGCCGGAGCCAAGGAGCCAGCCAGAGAGTGGGTGGGAGCAACCCAGGAATGGAGCTAGAGGCGATCAGTCCAGGAGGGGAGGGCAGTTGGGGGTGATCAGTCTGGCAGTGGGGGAAGTTGGGGGCGAGCAGGCCAGCAGAGAGGCCAGTTAGGGGCAAGCAGGCCAGCGGGGGGGGGGGGAGCAGTTGGGGGTGAGCAGGCCAGCAGCGGGTGTCAGCTGGGGCCAAGCAGGCCAGGGCGGGCAGTAGGGGGCAAGCAGGCCAGCGGGGGGGGGGGCAGTTGGGGGCGAGCAGGCCAGCAGTGGGGGGCAGTTGGGGGCGAGCAGGTTGGCAGGGGCAGTAGTTGGGGGCGATAATGCCAGCAGGGGGGTGCTGTTGAGGGAGAGCAGGCCGGAGGAGGGGCAGTTGGGGGTAAGCAGGCTGGAGTGGGGGGGGCAGTTCAGGGTGATCAGGCTGGTAGGCAGAGTGGTTAGGGGCGATCAGACAGGCAGGCAGGTGAGTGATTAGGAGCCAGCAGTCCCAGATTGCGAGAGGGATGTCTGACTGCCAGCAGTCAGACATCCCCCAAGGGGGTCCCAGATTGGAGAGGGTGTTGGCCAGGCTGAGGGACACCTCCCCCCCACCCCGTGCACGAATTTCATGCACCAGGCCACTAGTCTAATATAAGAGGACAGGAAAGAGCATTTCAAGCAGAGACATTTAGTTAAATATGTTGGCATAGACAGGGCTTAATATGAATTTACTGTCAACATATAAAAGTAAATAATAGAATAATTATTTTCTACAACTGATTTTGCATTCAATATGCATTTCAAACTCCCAAATTATTAAATTTGCTCTATATGGGAAATGAGATCATGATTAGGTCTTTTAATTTCTTTTCTATATTTCTAAATCTAGTTAAAATAATTTCATGTGATATGAATATATTACAAAAATAAGTGTGTTACCTCTACTGTGTTTTACCAAATAGTTTGTATTCTTACCTTTTCATGAAAAATGTTTGGCACATAACACCTTATTGTCAATCAATGTAAACTGATTTATCTAAAAAATACTACACTTTTAAAGTCCGTATTTATAAGTTATTCTATCTCTAGGAAAAGAGGACAACCTTATGAAAAAGGAGATGCTGTACCCTGAGAGGACCTCTGGACCAGTCAGGCTGCTCATTATCAGTCCAATTATCCCTTGATAATTGGCCTGCCTGTGGGAATAATAGGCCAGGATGATTGAACTCTGTGCTGACATATTCACAGCATCCTCCACACTGCATTCAAAACTTCTTAACTTCTTAAATAATGGAAGAGTCTAACTCTAGCTGTTAGAATATTTTATTTGCTCAACGTTTAATTTCCTGTGAGCACTGAAGAGCCGCTCTGCCGAGACCCCGGGGGTGCCTCTTGTTTGTACTAAACTTCACAATGTTGGCGCTAAATCGTACATGATGTCCAGCTTTCTTATTTTGTCTGTTTACAACATTCTCCAAAAATACAAGTCTCCCTCCTTGGACTCTGTAAAACTTAGTCACAGGATAACACTCTGCGAAAGGAGTCACTTGGCTTGTAAATGCTTGCAGCATTTCAACACTTCTAGATGGCTGGCTGGTGTCCAAATGAGTGTGGGGAATGGTCAGGGAGAGGAATTGTGATGAAATTTTGCAGAGGATAGGGTATTTGCTTTTGTGTGTTTCTTGAGATAATTGGATTGAATTGTGTTACTCATGGTATAGTGTTTTAAAGTTTCCAATTTGGGATTCAAATGTTCTCACTTTTTAATGTCTTGTGCTCCTGAAAATTTGTTAGTAGGATGGGGATGTTTTCATACTTTAGGTCTCTTTTTATAGTTGCATAAATTTGTTTAATAAATAGTTCACGCACTGGCCAGAAACCAAGTGGACAAACTGTACTCACTAACCCTTTAATACTTGGCTCCTTTGTCTAGTGACCCAGCCCATTATTAGATAATGAAAGCGTGTATGAGAAAGTGGGAGATTATTTATGATGGAAACAAAATGAAACTAATGGGACAAGATTTGAGAGCTGTGATGCATGAAAGGTGCTATGCAGGCAGCTCTGGCACCATGACAAACAGAGATAAAGGCTCAGTGGGAAGCAACAGTGTGAACATGACTATGAAGAAGAAAGAATGGATTTCCTAAATAATGAATCCTTGCCATCTGGTGTTTGTTTAATACACAATGAAGGTCAAATGGCTACTGATCCTTTTTTCTATAGTCCAGTGACTACAAGAATGAGAGGAATCAATGAGTTTATCGATATGTCTGGAAATGACTCACCATATGATCTGATTGAGTCAATAAAATTGAAGAAATTTGTCATTTCTTTCAAATGTGGTTTGAGTCTATGACTACAATTCTGTATTTTATTTTTTTTTAGCCAATTTGCTGGATCAAATGTGACCTGTAATTTTTTTTCAAGAATAATGATTTAATGTATTTCATTTTATAGATTTTATAGGGACATATGCTTAACAAGAAGGTTCAGGAAGAAAGTGTCAATAAGCTGAATGTTTCTCCTATTTTCAAATAAAACTGTTAAACATATGTTTATGTTGATTGATGGTGGAATAAAGAAATCTTTTGCCCCCCACATTGCCTTTTCTATGCATGAGGTTGATTACATACCTATTTTATGTAATTATTCATTGGGGATATATTGACTTTTGGTGAAATGTGTTTATTAAGCACCATACATAAACAGCATACACTTTAGGGGAAGTCATATATAAGTTGAACATATATTTTATGTACCATTCTCTTTCCTGCAGGTTGTTCAGTAATGCACTTCCACAGTATGATCTTGGAACTCTAACCCTCTACTGCTGAAGTTGCAGGGTTTCTGTTGAGTTCTTTTCTAAAGACTAAAATAAAAGACACTTTTCTCACATTAATATTTCTCAGCTGCCATGAAAACAGGGATAGGAGAAGCCAAAAATAGAGGAGCCAGCTGTGGGAGGCTGCCTTTTTTTTTTTCAGGACAACTCAGAAAAGTCTTTCAGATTTATTCCATAAAGAGTTTGATAATGCAAATACTGCTTCATGTGCCTTCATGCTATGCTTTAGAAGGCGATATTCACACTCAATTGTGACACAGTGAATGTTATCTGACTCTTGTAGAGATAGCAGAATTGTTAAGCTTGTCTCTGGGATAGATCCATTTAGTATTGTTTACCTCCTCATTTTTTGAAAAGATTCTTTATACTGAAGTAGTTAATTAAAATAAGAGTGGGGCGACTATGAAGAAATTCTCTTCTTCCTCAAGTAGACTCCATGTGTTTTATTCTAGAGGCCATACATTTTGTTGGTGATCAGAATTTTTCCCTGGAACATAAAAGTTTTACATGCTCCCCTGACTACATAAAATAATAATAATAAAAAAAGAATCACACATCATCTCATTGTGTTGAGCCATCACATTTAATATATTGGATTTTTTATTTTTCTATTTTTTTCGTATTTAATTGAGATAATACTATAAATACAATGTTATAACTTGATTTTTGGCTTAATTGTTTTATTCAAGTATTTTATGAAGTCTTTTCTGTTATGTTCGTACACAGTTAGACCAGCCACACCCTTCCTCTGTGTTCCTTTTGTGCTGCAATACTATATTCTAACATAGTACCTTTAATGTTGTGTTTGTATCTTTTTATCTACCAATTATAAAAGCATAGATAGCAAGAAACAACTTTACGTGTCTTTGCACCACCAAATAGAAGAAACTAGTGATTTAAGGTATAGACAACACTAAATATTCACCTGACAATTATAATTGACCAAATACTGGGGATATTAAGACAGAAGATGATACAACAGAGATGTTGTCCAAGTGTTTCCTGTACTTGGTAGAAATTTGGGTTCTATAACAAGAAGTCTCCATAAAACTTCAAGATATTATTATTTTCTTTGGTTGACAGATTAATTATTTAATGGTTGGGCAGGCTTAGCCCTGAAGTATAAACTCAGTGAATTTGTATAATTCATTGCTGGGTATAAAATGATCTTAGTTTTTATGACCAGTTAGCCAACATTTTATTTAAACTAGCATTATTTATTTTTCCCAGGTTTATCAAGGTATTATTGACATATAATATGTAAGCTTAAGGTATACAGCATGATGATTTGATAGACATATATATTGTAAAATGCTTACCATACACATAATATATGTTAACATGTCCATCCCCTCACATAGTTACCATTTGTGTGTATAATGGTAACCTTTAAGATTTACTCTCTTAACAACTTTCAAGTATGTAATGCAGCTTTGTTAATTAGTCATCATGTTATGCATTAGATACCCCAGAACTTACACATCTTACAGCCAGAAATTTGTACTCTTTGACCAATACCTCCCTATTAACCTATACCCTATCTCCTCACAACCACCATTCTAATCTATGAGTGGGCTTTGTTAGATTACACATGTAAGTGAGAACATACAGTATTTGTCTCACTGTGTCTGACTTATTTAGCATACTGCCATCAAAGCCCATTCCTGTTGTCACAAGGGCGATTTTTGCTTATTTTTTAATGAAACTGACCATTGTTTAAAAGGTCATATGCATTCACTAGGCCTCAGATGCCTTTGGCATTTTCCTTTGAATAATGCCAGCAAATGCCAGCAAGGTAGGTTGACAGGCTGATAGGGTTGCAGATGATCTGCTTATTCTGGGAGATAATTTAGAAGATAACTGGATTCAATTGGGGCTTCCAAATCCTAAGAGTATAGAAGTGACTTTCAGGTTAATTGCCTTGAATTTTCTCAAGGTGAAAGGTGCAATAGAAATGTCAAAATGTGAATACTGTTATTATATTTTCTATTATCAACCAATAGCTTTACCTCTTATGACTCATTCAAAAGTTGGTATAAAGCTGAGAAGCAGTTCTATATTCAAACTTTGAATAAAGAAAAAGTAAATTTAAGATTTATTCAGCATAAATAAACTTCATCATATATAATTTTCTTCAAATCCATGAATTTTAATTGTATGGCTATTTTGCCTGCTGTTCTTTTTGAAACAAAAAGTATGTGGATACATATTGTTTTAACAGACGGATGTTGGGATATGCAAATAGATAGTAATTTTTAACTATAGGAAATCTGTATTATGTCTCTATTATGCTTACTTATCATTTTTAGGATGTGTTTCATTAGATAAGTATATAGTACTTCATCTATTTTCTATGTCTCCTTCTCCCTTGAATAATAAAAGGTTGACATTAAAAAATATCACTCCCAAAAGAAATAACCTGACATCAAACATCTTAGCAAAAATATTTGCCTGAATCATTGGATTCTAGAAATTCTCTATGGCCTACAAATGCTATAATCTTACTGAAGATACTACCTTCGAAGTTAGTTCCCCACCTCCTACTGTTCTTTATACCTAATATAAGCTAAGAACATTACCTGCCCTTTAGTATATTAAGGAGTTTATAGTTTCCTATAAAAACCAATTATAAAAGAAAGATAGTTGATTTCTACTTGTGAGATTGAATTTTATCAAACCTGATACCTTTTCCCTTAAGCCCACTCTGAAAAATTTATGTTGGAAGTATAGGGTATTATTTTGTCATATTGAAAAGCCACAAAGGTTATCAATACCATTTTAGAGCACCATTGATTTGAGTTACCTATACCCTTATGCCTCTGTGTATAAATACTTTAAGCTTATATTTTCTCAGAAAGTATCTATGTAAGTTACATCAGAAGTAGTTGTTTATTATTTTTATATATTTATTATTATTTTACTTGCTATTATTATTATTATTATGCCCCTAGACTAAGCCCAAAAGCTGAAAGTTCCATTGTTATGTGTCCTAGAAGAAATGACCACTAACAGGCTCTGATTACTTTCCCTTATAGATCTGTACAACCTCACTCTTTAAGTGGTTGCTGATGATTTTGTGGTGGGAAAGGGAAAGACTGCAGGCATAGCTTGTTAGAACCAGAGTGGAGAATGCTGGATATGCAGTATAGATAAAGCTAAATATCAACCTAGGATTTTTACACTGAGTAAATCTGAACTCTTTGGCTCACCTAGAAATTGTTAGACTCACCTAGTCTAGCAACTATTACAACTTAATTCATTTCCTTTGTATATATATATTTTAGGACTAAGAAGTGGGTAGGGATCTCAGTGGTGTTGAAGACTATTTGAATACCTAGACCTTTCAGGAAATTCTACTGAAATTGACATAGCTAAAGTATGACAATCCTTCATTTTTAAAATGTCTACTTTTCAAAATATAAGACTTGGTGCGTTTTAACTAATTAGTTTTTTAAAATCTTATAAAAAATCTCTTCAAGGTAAACTATACATAGTTCAAATATTTTGAGCTATCATTCACGGCTCCCCTGTACTCTATAGTTGGGAGTATGGAAATTTAATAACCTAAATATGAGTGTATTATCCCTTTGCCATGAAATTTCATTTTTTCTCTTTCTCTTAGTTGTCTGCACATTTTTAAAAAAATATTAAATACCACTGTCTCATGTAAAAAAAATGCATGTGTACATATGATCGTATTTTCTAATATTCTCCTAGGAAATCAATTAAGAACTTGGACTTTAAGCAATAAAAAAAAATAAAAAAAAGAACTTGGATATTATATATATATATATATATATATATATATTCCTTGAAAATCATTTGGTTAAGCTTTGAACAAAATCTTTGAACAAAATCTCCCAAGAGCTTTGTTAGAGGGTATGGTAAATCTCAATTTAGGCTGAGATTGAAATGAAGACCATTTCTCTCTGGAAAAACTACATATATATATATATATATATATATATATATATATATATATATACACACACAGTGAGATATATATATCATTGTCACTAGCTATTGTTTGCCTGACATTTGCCCAGTTAGGGTCCCACCTAATGGGCATGTAACAAAACAAGCAGAGGAAATTCTAATAGCACAAAAGGTTTGAGCAGAAAGGTGGCCAGAGAGGATCAGATAATTAACCCCAAGAAGTTGGGTTCAGTGCCCTTATTGGAGAGATTAGAGAGATAAAATAAGGTCATTTATCTTGGATAGAAGAAGACAGACCGGGTCAAGAACTCAGAAACATAGAGAGGGGAGGGCAGGAGAAAGGACTTGGTGCTACTCTTCATTTCCTGCTACGTGACAAATGTCAAATTGATGGCACTTCTGAACTTTGAAAAGATGATCTTTCTTTATTGAGATCAAATTCCAGAAGTGGCATTCACTGAACTTCCTAAAAGTAGCAATGGGCATTTCAGGATGAACTTCTGAGCACAAGGGTCTTTGGCTCCCTGCCAGAAGTTTCCCAGCTGAGCGAAGCAGCAGAGAACTACTCTGAATATTCCATTTGACTAAAACTGTATCAAGCAGTGTGGCCTATTTAGAGACAACATTTAAGGCTTTCACTTTTCAAAATGCCAAAAGACATCCATTCCACATAAAGATAACATATATTTTCAGCCAAATATGCCAACAGTATCTGTTCAACAGTGTCTATAAACTTAAATTCAGAGAGTAGGGTAATTTTTTTTTTTTTGGTATGAGGTGTTCCTCTTTCATTTACAATGCCATAGGAATAATTTGGGGTGGGGGATCCAATTTTAGAGAGTCTAAGCATTTTCTTAATAATAAATACTTTCGTTCTTCCACAAACCAATGGGGATCCTATGATTATGAAATCCAAATCAAAATGATATACGAGGAGACTATTGTATTTGATTTAAAGACTGATTCTTATTTTATTCTGATCATTGTTTCATTTAGTCTCATAAAGGCTTTTTGACTCTTAATAGAATCTGGCATGGAAAAATGTGCCAATTTTCTTTCTGAGCTCTCACAAGATGTTTATATATATATACATTTGTTATTTTGTTTTATGTGTATATATGTACAATTTCAACATTTTCTATTTCATGATGTTGAGGTTTGTAGTTTCTAACTTAAATTAAAAGAAATCAGTGGGGACTATATGGTGCTGAATGATAAATTTAAATGTTCTTGCTATTTACAAAGACACAGGTAAATTCACACACACACACACACACACATACACACACAGACACGGACACACACACACATGTAGTTTGGGGAAGGAGGAATATGGATGTTACAAATGCTAACACATTCTCATTACCACACTGTATCGCCTTTTCCATATCATGACACTATCGAATCAGACCCTAGGCATGACCTGTTATGTTTGTAAGAAAAAATTTCAAAAAGTTTAGAAATTCACAGAATTGAAGAAAGTAGTTTTTCACCAAATTTGAATGGAAAACAAGCTTAGGAATTTTACACATCTCCAGTGACATCAACAGTTACAAATCAGGTTTCTTCCCTGCCTTGTTTGGAATGTATGCAAACTGAGCTAATATAGCGAATCATTTTTCACTTGGAAAAATTTTATGACTTCATTTTTAGAAATGAACTCAAATGCAAAATTCTCTCTTGATTGAGTGACTAAGGCAGTGACTTTACCATGGTATATTGTGAAAGAGAAAAAATACCAATGAGTCACAGAAAGTTTTGATGAAAGCACAGATTTTATTCCACATGATTCATTTTTGACTTTTCTTTCTTTTGCTTACTTAAAGTGTTTCATTACCCCTCACTCAGAGCAAGGAGAGTAGGGACTGAAAACTCTGAATGTCTTCTCGTTCACTGTAAAAAAGGCAGAGTTAAGGACCCTAGAATAGAGTTGTTTTCCTAAGTGGATCAGGGTTTTTAGGATCTCCCTCCTTTACATAATGAAGCTAAGGTAATTCTCAAGTCTAAGGTCTACACTGTTTGCAAATATTTGTAAGAGATTGATTATGGTAAAATCAGGGTCAGAATTGGTGCTCTGCTACTGCTGATACTCTTGTAGTAGTTACTGAGCTTTCTTTGCACAAACTAACCCTCCATCTTTTCTTCATGTCATATGACACCCTTGCTTCACAGCAACTCAGGTAGGCTAATGTCTAGGTTAAGCTGTGGTCTGTGGGTGCATGCATGGTAATGGTTGCAAACAACTTGTAATAATTTTATTCAGTTTAATGAACGATTTTCTGCTATTTTGACAAATGCTTCCTATATTTTGAAAAAGATTGTTCCAAAATAAATGGTGCAATGCACTTTTCCAATAAGATCATACTTACTAATAAATGATACAGCAAAATGTAGTTTTTCTATTCTAAGAAATGAGTTTAAGTAAGCAGGATAGGCATATCATTTTTAAATTTTGTGTCATAGGGTGTGATTATAGGTGAAAATATTGTATTTAAGAATGTCAGGGGGAAAAGGGACTTGGCTAGGACCAGAAGATTCTTCTGAGGGTCATGTAGCTGCCTTTTGCATTTAAATAGGAAGATAAAAATGCCCTGCTTAATACTCAGGTCATGCTAATAATTATAAAAGAATATCCATGAAAACTCATATTCATTCTTTCAGGTAACAAATATACTGTGTACCTTCTCTGCTTTATATGAAAAATATTTCATTCTGGAATGTACACTAAAAGAAGATAGGCAAAGTTACTGATATTCTTGAATTCACATAAGTTTTTAAGAAATACAAATACTTAAAATAAAATTTAATTTAAAAAAGTAAGCTTTATCTATATGGGTTATATAATACATTTATTTTATGTTTCTTAATTATAACCATTGCTACAACTTATAAAATGTAACCAAACAATGTTTTGAGTGACATAGAAAATAGCTTCAGTAATAGATACAGAAATATGTAAATCAGCTAAACTCAACTGTATGCTAATTGGCCAACACACCTCTCATTTAACCAACAATGAGCTATTCCACAAGAATCTGGAAATCAAATGGTGACTGTGGAGGCGTAAATGCATCTCTAAATTAATTTTCTAATATTAGACAGCCTCTAACAAACAGAAACTTGGAAAAATAAACAAGCATAAGGGCAGAAGAATATTTTGTGTGTGATTTTAATAAGTACATTGTTTTTTGTGTTTAGATGCTGTTGAATTTCATCAACCACTAAAAGCATAACAAAAGTAAACTTTGACTGCTTCCTACACACAACAAGCTTTTGGTGTCATTATAAATCAACTAGAGGCCTAGTGCACAAAAATTCATGCCCAGCCTGTTCCCTCTTGCAGCTGGGAGCCCTCGGGGAATGTTCGACAGCCATGGAGGTGGGAGAGGCTCCCACCACCACTGCTGCGCTCGCCAGCCATGAGCCTGGCTTCTGGCTGAGCGATGCTCCCCCTGTGGGAGCACATTGACCACCAGGGGGAGCTCCTGCATTAAGTGTTTTCCCCCTGGTGGTCAGTATGCTTCATAGCAACTGGTCACTCCACCATTCGGTCAATTTGCATATCAAGATTTTTCTCTTCTCAACTACTAAACATATTGTTAAAAGGGCAAAACATTTACTGTGTCTGTTTCATTAAAAAATCACTTCTGTTTTTCCCACAATTACTATATTATCAATTCAAAAAGTATATTATGCATTTATTCACCTATATTTACTTGTCTTGTGTAAATATGTATGTTTATATATTATATTATATATCCACACATGTTTACTTATTTTTCTAACCTATTGTTAGAATAACACAAACTTTTCATCAGTATACTATGAATAAATTATTGGGATACATTAAAATAAATAAGAATAAGTAAAATCATGATTCTTCCATGTTAACATTTGTACTATATTCATAGATTATAGAGCTGAACTGGTTCTTAGGGACAGTTTAATAAAATCCCTCTATTTTGTAGATAAAGAAACTGCAATTAAAAAACATGTCAATGATTACATAATTAGGTATATGTTTTCAGTGTTTGTTAACTTTATATGGCACATAAAACATTCAAATGGAATTAAAAACAAGTTTCTGATGCTAAAATCCAATGGTGTTCCCAAGATGAGATGTTTCTAAAACACTGGACACTACTGACAAAGCCATAGACTTCCTTCCATTTTCTTCTAAATTGGGCCATCTCTAAGTATTAGCCTCAATAGGATCAGACATTTGTAAGAATCCCTAACTGTGTTTATTGTATGTCCTCATGGTTTATTTGTTATATTATATTAGAAATAAAATTTTATTTCAAAATTAATGATAAAGTTTTAAGATATAAAGACAGCAGTAGTCTATATACAGATCATAGATGTGAAAAATGTAAAATTTTCTTTTTGTACCAACCTCTTCATGTAAAACTTATCCACTTTTCATGGTTTAATCAACAGTGTAGAATCCAGAGAGAGCACCAACATAGTACTGTCAATGTGAATTGTTGAAGAGTTGTTAGCAAAAAAATAAAAATCATTTTATTAGCATTAGAATTTTTTATGAATTTCATTTCTTTTGTCCCTTATTTATAATTTAATCACTCTTGATAGGAGGTTTTTGTACTGATGAATTTAGTAATTCTAGCTTCTTATACAGACTGTGCTTTAGAAATTACAAAAATGTTGCAGACACTAAGGTTACTGATTTTCATTTCATACATATATATTCAGTCACATGTAAACTCACTGGGATACCGATATTATGAATAAGCATGGTAAGAAATGTGGGCCTTGATTAAAGATCATGGCAAAATTATCTTCCTTTAGGTCCACCATGGACGTACACCTGATGTATTAAAATTTTTTTGTAGAAATAATTAACAAATAGTGGTGTTTGTATTATAGATAAATTTGAAAGGATCAAGTGGTTTTTAAATGACACTTGCATGGAGACAAGTGGACGAAAGAAGGTATTTACTTTCAAATTGCTAAATATCAAGGACAAACTGGTTGGCAGATGACACAACAGATGTTAATTCCAGTCCTCTCTTCTCCCTTCCAATCCAGAATTTTCACAGCAATCAGAGGTCTGAGGGTGCTAGAATAGTTCAATCAAGAGTTATACCCTATCTCTAGCAATTACAAATAATGTTGTTGTTGTTTTTGACCAAAAAAAAAAAAAGTAAGATAATAAACATGTATTCAAATACACATTGGAAATTTTGTTTGTTTGTTTTTGGGGTTTTTTTGGAGGGTTTTTGTTTGTTTGTTGGTGTGTGTGTGTGTGTGTGTGTGTGTGTGTGTGTGTGTGTGTTTTGTTTTTTGTTTTTGTTTTTTTGGATCCCATACATTTTGACACTGCTTAATATATCGGCTTAAGTATAAAATATTGGCACTTAAATGGTATTCTCATGTTGAGTTTGAAAACAGTCTCTTAGCTTATACAAATACCTATAAGAGGGTAATTAGTGACCAATGGCTAAGAAGACCTCTGTGTTGAGAGGTTATGCCTAAGCCTCTTGAAGATTCTCCATGTAAACAAGACAGACCACATCACTCATTATCCCTCCTTTGTTTACTTGGAAAAAGGTTCAAACTATTTAATGAGAGGATTACCCATACTTCAACTCTATTGAAAAAGATTAATTGATATTTTCCTGTTGGAGGTTTTACCACTCGGATTTGGCTCCCCCTCTCCTATTGTTATTGATGCTGTGATCAACAGAGCAAAGTTGCTTAAAGGTTATCCAAATTTCACAGCTTAACATTATTCAAACTAATTATATTTTTCCTTGTCTCATGGACTTTGAATTGCAAGGACTATTAACTTGTTCAGAGAGATTATATTTTAAACTTTGTCTGAATAAAACATTTTATGATTAAATCTGGATATTTTAGACAATTTTGCTGACAATGTTATAGATTATTAGAGTACCTTCTCAAAATTGAATATTAAAACATAAAGCCAAACTAAAAATAATGAATTTTCCAGCTATTATTTTGAAATATCATTTCAATGTCTTCCATCTTTTTGGGAACAAATATAAAAAACAAGACCCCACCATTTTGAGATACAATTCTGTGATAGAAATCTTTATAATTTTTTTCTTAAAAATGTGTGTATTATGGACATATGGCTGCATATTTGGATAACACCATTTGCATTTTTCAAACTTGCATTTTTTTTTTAAAGCACTAGCTTGGCTTTTGCTGTCAGAATGGCGAACAGCTAGTGTATTCATCTAAAATTCCTAGTTTAACTCTTTGTCACTTTAACATTTTATGAAATGCTAATATATTCACCTTTTTAAAAAAGTAACTGAATATGTTGGAGGAAGTAAAATAAGAAAGCTTTTTTAAGCCACAAAGTTTAATAATAGGAGGAGTCACATCATACTGTGAGAAAAAAAAAGGATAGTGTCAAAATTTGATCTTAGAAAAAAATGCTTTTGAAAATTACTGTGGGAAAAAGCATGTTCAAATGATTTTACTTCAGATTAATTTCCTGGAAGGATTTGCAGATTTTATGATTTTCTGGGGTTATTTTGTAAAAGCAATTTTAGTTCCTGAGATTTAAACATAAAATACTGGAATACAAAACACACAAAAAATCTGATGAGAAAATAAAGATAATAACAACCCCTGACACTAGTAACTAATGTAGATTATGCTTTCAGGAGAAATAAATTTTCACTTGCTGTATGCTTTCTAATATACATGCTTAAATTGTATGATGCAATATTTAAAATGACACATATTGTGCACATGGCCTTGCCATAGCATTTTAAGAAATACTTTCTTCCATGTCCCACAGCACCCAGGAAACAACCTCATTTAAGGAAGTCAGGTACCCACTTATGGTTGAATATCTTACCTGTCTTACATAATTCATTCATATCAAAATTATGTTACCAAAAGAACATGTTTTGACTTACAGATTAAATTTCATATAAATTATACTTTCAAGTTGACTGATAATTAATTCACTGATAATCTTTTATTTTCAGATAACTACTCTAAAGGTCCATGTTACATCTTCTATATGCACTACCTTAAATTTTGCAATATTGTACATATATTTGGACATATTGCAGACATATTTGGACATATTGTGGACATATTTGGATATTTCAATTTTTCTTTTAATTGACATACTATATGGCTACTTATATTCCCAAGCCACTTCAATCTGCTTCTTTTAAATTATGTTTTGGCAATGTGTTTATCTAATTGGTATTTATTAGTTTCAATGGAATTATTTAATTAATTAACAGCTGATGAAAAGATAACAGTAAATATCAGCACATAAATTATGCTGTTAAATGGGTTCAAATTTTATTGGTCCTAATGCTGACATATACAGTTAACCTTATTGATTTAGATGAGTATGTTATAATAATATAATAAAAACTTTTTTTACCACAAGGCATTATAATATGACCACTATGTCAGCTATTTTGCCTTTAAAACTGAAATGCATAGCCTAACATCAAACATATTGATTCTTTAAAATAGTCATTCTATAATAAATATGGCATTATCACTTTAAGTTCAGTTTGTCCTATTAGGTGATTAGAGAGTAAGGACATAATCAGAGGAAATACTTTGAAAGATAATCTTTCTTTATTCTCTTCCTTTGAAACACACAGTTAGAGGAACTATGGAATAGCAATACTTGCTGAACTGGCTGTTATATAATCTGTGCTTAATGATTAAGTGCTGATACTTAAAAAGTGGTCATTTATCCCTTTAAATATTGAATGTACACATATATATTCAATTGCCACAGCTGAGATAGTTATTCACACTAATTTAAGATATTTTTAAAAATATATAAAAATACCTTTAAGAATTATTAAATCACTGAACACATATAGTTTCATTATTCAATATGTGGCAGACAAAATAACAGGAGACAGGTAAACAAAGATGAATTAGAGTTGATTCCAGGTTATAGTCTAAAGCTAAAGCACTTATGTTAAGATCATTAGCACAAGTTGTCATCTACTCACAGAGAATTTGAAAAAAAATAAATTAAGGTCAAAACAGACTGTTAGAACTAATATAAGTTTCTAGTAGTTTCACCTCCCGTGAGGTTTTCACCCCAGTTCTAACAATGTTTTAAAGATATAAACCATAAGCCACTGTTGGAAGATGACAAAATATGACCATATTTTAATAATGTATTTTAAAAGCAAATGTACTGAATCCAGCTATTAAAAGGCATAACTTAAACAGAAGGAACACAAGACTTAAACAAAGCGGAAGACAGCTGTCCAGAAATTATCAATTGCTAAATCACACAGATTGTGATTAAATTTTAATGCAGCTTTTAAGCAAAGATTTTGCTTATCAGAAAGAAAGAATCCCAGAGAAAATATTATTATTGATTTCATCATTTTAGATGTAACTGATCCTTTAAGTAATTTTTCTTGCTTTCAATACCACTTTTAAAAATGTCTGCTTATACTGGGCAAACCACTAGATGTTTCATTTACAATTTTAGGCCAAATGCATAAATTGTTTTCCAGAGCACTCAAAGTCACATCTGTTGAAGACAAAACATAGCATTCAATCCATTGAATAAAAACAACACAAAACTGTAGAATAGTTGGATAGTCAAGTCTTGTAAATTAAATGGCATTGAAAATGATATTTTCTATTGATTTTTTTCAGGGAACCCAGTCTTTGTAGTTAAAATACACTGGTTACCTCTTATGTAACCAGTATTAACAGCAAGGCCAATGGAACTGCTGGAGCCTCTCACAAGGTTTAGAGTAAGGAATAGGGAATAAGAATACATTTTTCGTTTTTAGTGCAATGGCAGGCTGGCTCTCTGAATAAAGGTCCATATCATATCATACCATTTTCTCAATAAATTGTTAGAAGTGAGAAATCATTATAGTCATTCTTTATGTTCTAGTGGACCATCATTATTTAACTACTAGAGGCTCGGTGCACAAAATTCAAGCATGGGGGGGGGTGCCCGTCAGCCCAGTCTTCATCCTCTCCAATCTGGGACCCCTCAAGGAATGTCCGACTGCCCGTTTAGGCCCGGTCCCACTGGTCTCACAATCCAGGTCTGCTGGCTCTGAATTGCTCGCCTGCCTGCCTGCCTGCCTGATTGCCCCTAACCGCTTCTGCCTGCCAGCCTGATCACCCCCTAACCCCTCCCTGCCAGCCTGATTGACTGCTCCACTGCCGGCCTGATTGCCCCTAATTGCCCTCTCCTACTGGCCCAGTCACCCCTAACTTCCCTCCCTTGCCAGCCTGGTCACCCCTAACTGTCCTCCCCTGCAGGCCTGGTTGCCCCCAGCTGCCCTCCCCTGAAGGCCTTCCCCGCCCCAACTGCCCTCCTCTGCTGGCCTGGTCACCCCTAACTGCCTTCCCCTGCCAGCTTGGTTGCCCCTAACTGTCCTCCCTTTCAGGGCTGGTCCCTCCCAACTGCCCTCCCTTGGTGGCCCGGTTGCCCACAACTGTCCTCTCCTGCCCACCATCTTGTGGTGGCCATCTTTGACCACTTGGGGGTGGCCATCTTGTATATTGGAGTGATGGTCAGTTTGCATATTACTTCTTTATTAGATAGGATGTGTGAGACTATTAAAGTTAAAAAGTATACATTTAGCTATATAATTATGTGCCTTTATCAATTTAGTAAATGTACATTGAAAGCCAACTAAGTACCAAGCTAGGTATCAGTGTGTGTTCAGACATATTTATGTGTTCTCATAATATATGAGCATCTATGACAGCCGTGGGCAAACTACGGCCCACAAGCCGGATCCAGCCCCTTTGAAATGAATAAAACTAAAAAAAAAAAAAAGACCGTACCCTTTTATGTAATGATGTTTACTTTGAATTTATATTAGTTCACACAAACACTCCATCCATGCTTTTTTTCTGGCCCTCCGGTCCAGTTTAGAACCCATTGTGGCCCTCGAGTCAAAAAGTTTGCCCACCCCTGATCTATGGTCTTGAATATAAGGCATAAGAACTAATTCATTTTTTTCTCTAAATTAATGTAATTTATTAATTAGTCAATATGAAGTTATCAAAATATCTATATAATGCAATATCTCCTTAAAAGACTGTAAGTCTTCCTATTTTTAGAAATACTAGACATACCTTTCAAACCAAATGAATTTTAAAATAATAAAATATGTATGGTCTAAATTGTAATAACTATCCTGTTCTGCTACTTTTTAAATTCAACTATTTACCCTATTTCAAAAATATTCTCGATTGAATTACTGCTAGTCCAACTGGTTACTGGCAACATAGAAAAGTCAAGCACCTAAAACTATTTCCAGGTATCCCAAACACCATCTATGTAGATATAGATAAGCAGGTCCACTTACAGACATAGATATGAAATAATTGATTTGTGGGTTTTTTTTTACTTTTTAACCATGTAACAATTAGACCAATTGTTAGTAAATTAAAGTTCACTTTTTGCATATTCTAATTTGTGTCTTCAATTAATAAAGGTTTAAGAAATTAAACAGTACTCTTTGGGCATACACAGAGTTAAAAGAGCTTGTCTTCCAAACGAACAGTATCTGTGTTCATTGGCCCCCATAGTTAGTATTTTCTGAGTATTTCAAGGTCAGTATGATGTTTTAATGTATTGACCATTAACTGAATTCTCACTTCCAAACAAATCAATTTGCTTATTGGTAAATCTACACTAGTCAAATCTCATAAAGCTTTTGGATAGTACTACACAGACCACAATCCAAAAGCTGACTATCTCTTGGCTATCTTGGGGTTTTTGTTTATGTTTTTTGGTTGGGATGGGGGAAGGGAACTGGAGAAAAAAATTTAATATCTTCATTTTTGAAAAATAATCTATTTTAAATTTTATCAAAAACAAAATTCTTGGTTACTATAATTTTCTGACTGAAATAATTTAAGTATTATCAAAAATACGAGATGTTTTGAATTTTCTAGGAATTATAGTGATATAGCATTTGCCTTTATTTCATCCTTTATAGAAATAAACTAGAGGCCCAGTGCACGAAATTCGTGCACGGGGGCGGGGGGTGTCCCTCAGCCCAGTCTGCACCCTCTCCAATCTGGGACCCCTCAAGGGATGTCTGACTGCCAGACATCCCCCTCACAATATGAGACTGCTGGCTCCCAACTGCTCGCCTGCCTGCCTGACTGATTGCCCCTAACTGCTTCAGCCTACCAGCCTGATCACCCCCTAACCACTCCCCTGCCGGCCTGATCGATGCCTAACTGCTCCCCTACTGGCCCAATTGCCCCAACTGCCCTCCCCTACAAGTCTGGTTCCCCCCCAATTGTCCTCCTCTGCAGGCCTGGTCACCCCCAACTGCCCTCCCTCCCCTGCTGGCCTGATTGCTCCCAACTGCCCTCCCCTGCTGGCCATCTTGTGGCTGTGGGCACTGCCATCTTTGAGGTCAATTAGTATATTCCCTCGTTATTGGCTATGGGCACTGCCATCTTTGAGGGAGGGCAATCAATTAGCATATTCGCTCCTTATTGGCTGTGGGTGCTGCCATCTTTGAGGGTGGGGCAGCCAACTAGCATATCCCCTCCTTATTGGCTGTGGCCACCACCATCTTTGTGATGGTGTGAGATCAATTAGCATATTCCCTTTTTACTAGATAGGATGATTCTTGTTTGAATTTTGGAAATTCCAAAGTCAAACTTTCCATGTCATAAATGTTTACCTAGTTCAATTAGGGGCAACATTTATCATTTAGACAACAATCTTTCTAAACATCTTAATTTCAAAAATATCATTATAATCATTTGGGAAATTGAAATTCTATTTTCTAAAATTCTATGAATCAAATAATATTGAAAAATATCTGTTTACCTATATTGTAGAAATCTCTTAATCAAATATAAGGTGAATTAAATCTCTGTTACTTCAAGTGATCTGCAAGGACCTCCAGTATGATAAGGTGTCTCATTCAATGTGTCTGTACTCTCCTCTGACTGGGTAGCATAAGGGGGATAACTTCTATAGGGCAGTGGTAAACCAGCTTATCCTCTGCAGCCTGGAAACATTCCATCACTTAGAATTCATGTTTTCATAACTATGTGTCTACTCTACTTTTGAATTAAGAATATCAAAATTCCACTTTTCATAACATTTCTAAGAAAACCAGAAGAAATCCAGACCCTATTCCTCCAAAATGAGGATAATTAGGGGTGGTTTCAGTGTTCCTGACCAAGTGTTAAATGTTAATGAGCCAAATAAATGTTAAAAAAATCAGAGAATTTATAAAAGTGAACGTTCATTGAAACAGTCATCTCATCTCCTTCCTGCCTTACTAGATATCATTCTATATCATTTATTATAAAATTTTATGTTTCTACATTACTTGTTAAACTCAGGATCCAATTTCCCGTTCACCAAAATACAGAAACAACTCACTTTTCCTTTACCCAAGGGAGGCAGTCATTTCTACTATTTTAAACAACTATTTTGCCATTTAAAAGAAACATATTACATACATTTTTTTTCTTATTGTTAATCCTCACCTGAGGATATTTTTTCCATTGCTTTTCAGAGAATGGAAGGAAGGGAGGGAGAAAGGGGGAAGAGAGAGAAACATTGATGTGAGAGAGACCATACATTGATTGGTTGCCTCCCACATGCACCTGACCAAGGCCAGGGAGCCAACCCAAAACCCAAGTACATGACTTTGACTGGGAATTGAATCCAAGACCCTTTGGTGCATGGGCCAATGCTCTACTACTGAGCCACACTGGCCAAAGAAACACACACATTCTTGATGGTAGTGATGGGAAACAAACAGGGGAGAGTAGAATTAGATAATTTCTTGATTGCTAATTTAAAATAAAGCATAAAAGCAGAGACCAACTATTCTCTGTTAAAGACAACTTCAGCAGGTTATAAATACTTGTTACCTACAGTTCTTGAATTTAATGGATTATTAAAAAGATGACACTTCAACTTCTGTGTCTGTGAGGGTGCTTTTGGTAGAAGTAAAAATGAGGTATTGCTTTCTGTCTTCCTAACTACACAATCCACCTATCCAGGTGGAATCACATCACATGATCACATGGTCCTCTTGAGTTCAAAGAGAAAAGTGTGATAGATAAAATGAAAAGAATTGCTCCGGGAACATCATTAAACTTTTTCCCACTGCCTGTCTGGTCATTGTGTCTTTCTCTTGAGCTGGCTTCATTCTATGTACTATGTAAGTTGAAGCCCATATCATTTTGCTTAGGCTTTGCTAAAAAATAAAATAAAATAACAACAATAGTATCTAAAACTTTTGAATAGCATTTATGTGTCCTGTGCTGCACTGATACTAATCTATTTTATCCTCAAAACTGAAAATTTGTCTTATTGTGACTTGACTTCCATTGGTGGGAAGTAAATCATGTGTCTGCTTTTCAGCGTATGTTTCCAATTTCAACACCACATGGTTAATTCTCAAGGACTGGAATTTACAAGAAGCATCAGAGTAGACTTTTGACCATTAACTTGGAAATGAGACATATTTGTGTGAGAATCTCTATGCCATTACTTGGTCATGACCTAGGGAAACTTATCTAGCCTTCCTATGTCTTCACTACCTCGTGTAAGAAATGGGAAGAAAACATATTTTGCGAAGTTTTTGAGAGAATTTAATGAAATAATATACAGAAAGCAGATGATATACTGCTCAGCACTGTGCTATAATGGGGTAAGTACTGAATATTAATGTTAATAAAGAACAATAGCATGAAACGGCAGAACAAGATGACACCCTATAGTGTTTTATCCTAACCCTTTTCATACCTATAAATCTTGTCATTCATAGGGGATTACCTGTCATGAGAAATGAGACTGACAGCTTGAAAGGAAGTCATACCCTTCAGAGTGGCCCAGAGCAAAGCCAGAATACAATTAGATATCAGGAAATTAACATATAGACATGTTGCAGTTTTCAAGCTGTCACTTTAGAGTATAACATTTCCCCAATGACATTAGTGCAATTGTTCAGCAGCGAGTTTTAAGACATTTTCTCTTGTTTTTCTCCTGTGCTTTTTTTCCTTTTCTTTTCTTGTTGGTATGTGATATTATCTTCCCACTTAGTGTGCAGTCCTCCATTTGGAAAGCAGATAGAAATCTTTTTCACCAACCCTATTATGTCTTTTAGATTTAAGGAAGTTCTCTTTTCCTCTCCCATGTTTTCAGATTTTCTGAAAACTATTTTAAGGTTACTAATATCATTTCACATGTCTTTCAGAAAGGATTTGAGGGGGCATAATTGAATTTTTTTTTTTTTGGTTACTAGAACCTTAATCTTTTTCTCTCCCCTGTTATAAAGACTATTGAAAAACAGCAGGTCTAAGCTTTAAATAGAATTGAATACATCTTTGAAAGCTAATACGCTATATTGTACTAAATGATAGTGCTTTTTAAAATTGGATATGCTATGTTGTAAATAAGGTTAAAATACAAAGAATCAAGAGTTTTAGGGACCCTAGGGTCGTGTTACATTAATCTCAGGTCAGATACAGTTTTATGAAGAGACCATAGAAGTTTAATGGGCATTTATTGATTTCAATTAACTTATAACTTTGGAGACAGTGAATTTCAAACTTAAAACAGTCATATGATATTATGAATTACATATTATGCACATTAAGAGATTTACAGCAAGGAAACCAAAGAGAGAAAATATTGGTTCACATTTCAAACCACAGTAAGTGTGACTATAGGCTCAATTTAATATAAATGTATGATGCAACTTTGCTTGGGTTCAATGTCTTACAATTGCTCTTGGAATGGGCACTTGTTTTCCCATTATTGGCCACTTTAATTGACTTGCACTCTGGTTTTCTCGTTTAAAGATCACTTTATAGTATTGGGTGTTCTTCATCTGAGCGATATGTTCCACTCCTGCCTCGTCCAACAACACAATAGTTTACATATTCCTGAACTTGATCTGAAAGCTGATTTAAAAATCCATATGGACAATCCAATTTCTCTGGAAATATATACACACAAGTCTGCTCAGAGGTGGCTAAAATAAAATAAATTTCATTTTGGGAGACAGGAAGGAAGCTGAGACAAGAAAGTGAAGATGTTGAAGTAAATGGGTACTTGCTCTGACCGAGCTCGAAGCCCACCTCTCCCCAGAGAATATTAGAAGAGGGCATGGAAGACACGCATTAGAAAAGTAGAATGTTTGTGCTTTTCTTCCTGGTGGACGGCATTAAATATTCAGCCAAAGGGGGGATCAGTTTACATTACTCTTCTTGTTTCTCGTGTATCAACTGACAGGTGCTATAAACATACATAGACAAACATGGTCCTGTGCTTGCCGTGCGCCAGTGACCGAGCGAAGACAGTCTCTCATTTCCCAAAGTGATCACAGAGGACTCGGCAGATACACGGTGCTCAGATCGGAGAGGAGACCATATACATTCTGTTCCCCACAAAAATAGAGGAGCTTGCCTTTCAACTTGATTCTCAAGAAAATCCCTTCAGAGATGGTTTTGTTTCAGTAACCAATTACTAAGGTAGACAATCTTGTTTTGATTCTGAGGGCTTGACTGGAATCCTCACTACTACTTTTGAAATAGTAGCAGAAGAAAGAACCCCTGGTCTTCTGAAAGTCTTGCTTTGCTGTGGGAAACCAGCAATCCACATCTCCTTGATTTCACAAAGGGCAGAATCTAAGCAATCGGGGGGAAAGAACTGCTCTTGATTTTGAGATCAGACCCGGTATTTAAAACATTCACTCCTCCATGGTCCAGAGGTGTCATGGTAAGGGAGTTAGGACTGTTTATACTGAAGACGAGGAGGCTCATTTTCCACACTCCAGGCAGCGATTTGGCTGAGACTGTATCATTCTGCGGTACTATCACACACTACCTTTTTTCTCACTTGAGTTGTACTTTTGGCTGTCATTTGCGCTTTTGAATAAAGGTTTGCATTAGCGGAAGATATCATAATAGCATATCTCCTTTTCCTGAGTTGACATACAAATCAAAAAGAAAGGATAAGGCCAAGACTCCCTTTGTCCTCAGGAAAGTATGCCATCTGCATTTTGCTTATAATATTCGGCTGGGAACAAAATTCTAGCATAAGGAAGTCGTTAATACAACCCTCAAGTTACACTGTAAATTCAAAGTACTTTAAATGCTTTATAATAGTCAAAGCCAGTAAAAAATCGACCCTGTATATTTTTATTTCATCTCTGTTGGATCATCTGATATTTAATAATTGGTTCTGGCACCTCTTTGCAAATTATTATAACTTTGATTTCAACAGTCCTATTGAACATATGGGCAGCACAGCCTCTGAACATATATACGATACAGCCTCTTGGGAGGACCTTCTGTCTTGTTTTCCTTCGCTTGGAAAGGTCAGGTAAATTTTGTTGTGTCGTCATGTGCTAAGATTCCTCAATCTCTGTTTTGCAGTGTAAACGCTTAATGGAACTGATTTCCTCCCTTAACTGTGAACACTTCCTTTGCAAAGCCAAGAGAGAAATGCATGCATCTGGGATGCAGTTTACTGGGCTCTTACTAGAGCGGTGATAAAACTATTCCAGTATCAGTGCACAAGTATTCATCCACCCAGAATAGGTTCTGTTACTTAGTGCCATATTGTACCCTGGCTTAGCTGCAAACTGCACGGTTTTCTAGAGTCAAAAGACCTCCCCATGTTACTGATTCTTCATCAGCCCTGAAGAAGAAGTGAAGTTGGCAGTAAAATACAGTTGACCTGACAAAACCTTTTACATACTTAGACATTCTCCCTTCAGCATTTCTTTTTCCAGCTCTACTCACAGTAACACCCTGAAACAATATTAGGAAAAGCTTTTCCATATCCACAGCCTGTTAAGGTTATTTTCAATGTTCCTGCTGTCCCACCTCTGTCTAGCCCATGCACCTCACTTTGCTCTTGTATTACTTCACATTAATTGCTACATTGTTTATTGCCACATTCACACATGCCACAATATGGACACAGTGGCAATAATTGCATAGTGAGCTGTCTTTAAAGAGGCATGTCAAAATAGATAGTGATGGGTGGGGTAGATAGAAGGTTATGATTTATATCTTACGCTGACATTGTGGAATGGAGCTGGTTCAATTTCTCTTGATTTCACTATAATGCCTAATGCTAATCTATCCCTGCCATGTAATTATTCATTATTAAGACCACTAAGCTAAAAAGTCCATGAGGTGGGGGCAATGGTTAAAGGAATTTTTCAAGTATTTATTTTCCCTTTGATACTGCAGTGTGACATTTGCAACATTGACATATGGGTGGACAAAAAATATCCATATGCAATGTCTATAATCCTAACTCATTTCAAAATTAAATATCCTGTTTTTCTTTGAGAACTGTTTTTTTGGACAAATTAACACTTTTTATACCTGTGCTTGTGTACATATTTGCTCTAAACATGCATAAAAGGAATTTTGAGGTTTTGAAATGTGATTTGGCCCCTTTGTTACAGTTGAAAAATTCCACCCCTCAGTGAGCCGACCTATCCTCACACACCACACTGCTCTTGGGAATCTTAACAAATAGGTTGTCACTTGGTTAAGACAATACTGTGAATCGCCCTGCCTCTGGTGATCAGGAAGTCAGAGTCATGCTTGATCCTGGCTGATAGCCCGGAAGTTGAGTTCCTTTTCATACCAGCAGAGCTTAGAGTGTTACTCTTGCTGATTCGTGCTTATCATGGTCTGCTTGCTTGGTATCACATAAGCCAGTAGGTGGAGTGCTTGCTAACAGTAATTGAATAGACAGAATTTGAACTTAAAAAATTACTGGAAGCCACTTGTCTTGTTATAAACTAAAAAAACCATATTTATATTGAACTCTTTCTATGGATATAATTAGTTGAAAAAAATGTTACAAGAGCAGTGTTGAGACGATTGCAGGACTGTAGTTACATGGTAGAACACAGAGACGCAAATTGTGCCCAGGAGATCAACACGTCACATGGCATAAGCCTATGTAAAGGGACACTTTCTCAAATAGTCAGCTGAAGTTGATTTGGTAAATAGGCCCTAGTCCCTCTTTTAAAAAATGTAGTATTTATGCCGTTCAATGGATAAACAAGTTTTGATTAACTATATGTGGAGAAGCTTGTGCAATAGAGGATTAATTACATACATGTGTTAATAATAGTCATAGTACATTCAGCATCTTTGGAAAGAAGTGTTGCGAGAGATGCCTCCCATATAAAGTGCAACTTTCCCATAAGAGTGTCTTGTTTTCCTTCAGAAGAAGGTTTTCAAATATATTTAAAATCTGCAGCTTGAGACTTGCTAACTACATCACTCTAAATCTATCTATATCACACCTAAAGATGTTAAAGCAACATTTAGAACTACAAGGAGAAAACAAGCAACAGAATTTAGAAAGCAGGAACCACATGGATATAGAAAAAAATCTTCAGTCGTTTTTTAAGAATGTGAGTTATATGATGTGAAGTAGATGAAAATGCAAGCGTTTAAAAAAGAATCTCTGCTTCCATATCAGGAATACTTACAGATCTGATTCCATGACATGCAAGTACTAAAGATCTCCATGGCTTGAAAATGCCATTTTATGTAAAAGGAACTTCAGAGCAAATAATCGCACAATATGCAGTGACAAACACTACCAAAGTAATGGTCCCTTCCCCTTTATTTAACTTTTTTATTATAAATCTGGTAAACTCTCTAAAATATAATTTCTGTCAGGACATTGTTGATATTTTTAAAAATTATGCCATCATGTTCTCAGCTCATATTAAATTTTGGACAGATTTGTGTTTCAAATATGACTTTTTTTCACTTTGGGTTGAAAGTGAGGAATGGAAGAGAAGACTGAGCACTGTTAACTGAATTAATCAGCCAAAGATTTATGTGTTAAATAACTCTTTGAAGCATGCAATAGCTTTATCAAACCAAGCAACTGCTTGCTACTCATTGCCTTTTCAAACAATATTAATAGCCAATTGAACCTCCCTCCGGCCAAAGTAAGGTAGGGGAAGATAGTTATTGTTAATTTAAAATAATAAAATATATATTTTATCTTTCTCATCTGAAGGGAAAAATGTGATCAATTCCATGAAGCATTTTAAATAAAATCATGCAACCTGGCCAGTAGATAAAAGTGTCCACTCATCACCAGAACATAATCAAGATGTCTTAACCAAGAATTTTTTTTGGAATTTATTTATTATTTGCTTATTTTGATTTGGAGAAGTACTATGATTATTGACATATTCTAATTCCAAGGCAAACTGCAGGATCGTGCGATAGTCTACAAAAACAAAAACAAAAACTGTAAAGGAGTTCTGTTAAGGAATGAATACCTTTGTGTAAATCTTTCTTCCTGCTCATTTATCCCTTCAGGTTCTACAAGTATCATTGCATACTTAGAATATTTTTATTCTTCTCATCTGAAAAAAAAATTGAGTTCACTTGCTTTTTTGTCAGTTGCCATTCATGTTACCTTGTTTTGCTTGCTTCAGTATGTTCCTCCCCCCTTAGATGTTAAACCATTCATTCTCAGCCAGTGTTCATCCCTTGATGGTGAGTAGGCCATCGCCTTTACTGAGAAATAGAAAGGTGTTAGACATTGACTTCACCAAGATTATATTCTCTCTTAATAGAAGCTGTTGATAGATCCTGAACAGCTACACACTTAGGGTGTTGACTTATGGAATGAAATCCTCTGCACACAAGCACAGCAAAATATTTTGGTGAAAAGTAATTATCAGAAATAGTGACACTGGTAAATTAACTACATTTCAGCATGAAGCTTGAGTTACTCCTGCCCATTCTTGTCCCAGACCTATCTGAAATCAGCAATTCAGCTTAATGATGTCACAACATTTGTCAGGCGGTGGGCACTGAGGGGAAGACATAGAGTTACTCCCATTGCACGAGGTTCCCCTCCTTTCTCTCTACGCACCAACAGCCCATCTGTCTCACTCACACAAAAACTGTTATCTTTGAAACATCATTCTGTTATCATCATGGTTGTTCTTTAAAATTGGTCCTTAACTTTAGATTGTGTTTTGGAAATCAGGTTTGCAAATTCTCCCAGATTTAATTGGCCCGCTTAAAATGTTACAGTAATATGTCCTGGACGCAGCTCACCTCACTAAAGAGCACAAATACTATGTATTTCCATTCACTCACTGGACGATAACCTTTTGTGAAATACAGATAGCCTACTTAAAAAAAAAAAATTCTAACAAAGAATCCAACCCCTCCCAGACTCTAATATTTTTCAAAGTGTGAATTGAAGAGGACTCCGAGACAGATGGGTCTGGATGATCAAGTTACCTGTTATAGCAGCACATCTGCCGGGGCAGTCAATCACTGTGATGGCTCTGACAGGTCGATGGAGGCTGAGCGAGAACGGCTAATGCAGACAGAAGAACGGCTGGGGAAGGGCAGACCTCCTGCCTGTCTCCTGGGTTTGGCTGGTCTGAAAGCTGTACTTGAATTTGCTCTGGTTAAAATTCTGTCTATTGAGCAATGATATTAGATGAAAGATTGGGGCTCCTATTTTTTTTTTCAGGACAACATATTGAACACATATGATTGGGAATAAGTCGATTAGCACTTTCAAACTGTCAGTCAATATTTGGTTGTATTTGGGGAATATGGCAGGGAGTGTGGGGTGAATAAGATTAGAAAAAGAAGAGTGGGAGATAGTTTCAAAATTACATTTTCCCCCTCAAAGTGTCAAAAGGATGAAATGCATTAAGCACCCGTTCTGAGATGCCTATTTCTGTGAGCTCAGTATAATAAAAATTAGCATTGAATAGAACAAAGGCAACTCTAAAAATGTCAAGAAGCAAAATTAACTAAATTTATGGAGGCATGCTACTTATTTCCTCTGTATATTTAATCCTTTCCTTCCCACTTCAATCATGAAGTGAATCATATTTATCAATCCTAGTAGATCTAAATATTTGGCAATATCATGCATTAGGAAATACGGAGAAAGTGATTTCAAGATTTCACAAACAATTGAAAAGATGTGTTTCAATTAAGTGCATCATTAATTGTAGCACTTATATGACACATTTGTAAAAATGCAAGTATTTGAAGACAATATAACCTCTAAAGATCTAGATTCCTTCTAATGGCTAATTAATCAGTTATTAAAAGTATCTGACAGTAAGGCGGCACACCCCCTAAAAAGTTCTAACTCTCAAAAAAATACCCAAATGGTAGGTAATAACAAGAACTGTTAACACCCATCAACAAGTAGAAAAGAAGTGACATTTTTTATTAAATTTATGTATTTATGTATGGATGTATATATTATTTTGTATATATGTATGTATACTTTATATTTATGATTAGAATACATATATTTACATATTTATGGTAAATACATATATTTTTGGAGAAGCAAAAGAAAAATATTACATAAGATATGCATTATTATTACCCTACTGTAGAACCACAGTGAGCAAACATTGCTGAAAGAAGGGCAAAATGTTAATACATACAGAACTGCTGTTAGTAGTGATTTTCTCCACAATGCCAAACTGATGGGGATTCGTGAAAGAGCCATTAAACAGATGCGTTGCTTTTCAATACATTCTTCAAGTATTTTTGCTCCCTCATCCACATTTTTAGTAAATGATGCTAAATGTTTTCAAAATATTACTATATTGGCTTTTTTTTTACTTGATTTTTGTAAGTGGACTCATATTTAGCAGCAGATGGTTTGAGATACCAGAACTGAAATGGAGTTAGTTATTTGGGTTCAGACTACAACAAAATTTCATACCTCAGTTTATGGGATAGGAGAGATCAGACAAATCACCATTTTCTTTAAAAAAATCTAAACAAACTCAGAAACAGGACTTTTCTTAAGTAAGAATTCTATATTAATACAGAAATAAGTTCATATTTTAATTCTTGCTAATAAAATGTCCATTTTTTTTCAAAGCTTTTAATATAGATGATGTTTTCAGTTATATTTTCTAGGAAAAATAATCTTTGTTTTGAAAGCCACTGTGTGATAGTAGCTTTGATACTGATTTAGCTAAAAAACATCCTGAAGGTAAATATGTCCTATTAGATAATCCAAAACATGCAAACTCTTTACATTAGTTAAGTGGGCTTATCTCACAGAAGCTACACTATAGTTATAAACAGAGTCAGTATGTGTTTTTTCTAGGGAAGAGAAAAAGAAAAAAAGATGTGTTGCTGCCAGTAACCAGAGAATCATGAATTAATTAGGGGCCTTTGCCAATCATACCCCTTTTAAATATAATTTAATAAAATTTTATTTAATTTTTTCTCTCATATTATTCATTATAATCCATCTATTCATAAATAGTACTAAAAACCAGGGAGAAAAAAATGAGTTTGGGAACGACTTCAGTTTTTAACAGAGGTCAGAACATTCTGGCAACTGGGACTCATGTTGCTCAGAATCACACAGTTCTTCAGGGAAATACACATTCAGTGACTTGCAGGAATAGAATTCTCTGACTAGAGGCGGGGCTAGGAGGAGGAGGGGAAAGATTAAAAAACAAAAAACAAAAAAAATAAACAAAATAAAAACACAAACTTAAAACAAAACTTCGACTACTAAAATCATTGTAAAATGACAGTAATGATGTTTGGGATTTTTCCATAATATAGGTAACCAATTTAGGGGTTCCCAGGGCAAGGTCTAATCCATTCAGAGGTACTGTCATTTGTATCAGGCAAAGATGGTCTTTTAAAAAGGCGTTAATGCTGCAGAAGGTCAAGGTTACAGTAGAAAATGTAGAAATCGGCAGCTCTTCGTCTCTGACAGATCTGAGCCTATTTCTGGGCCAATTACTTTGACCTATAGAACGACACCAGTTCATTCTGTGCTGATACAATGATACACATCACTGAAATAAGATTTCTGTCCTTTTATGCTAAAAGTAAACATGTTTTCAAGAGTTAAAACTTCATGAAATCTCTGGTGTTTAATATATAAACAAGAGAATATTTTTCAGAAGTCATGAAAGTCAGAACTCTATTACCAATGGAGAATACCTTCTCTGATTAGCATGGCATGTGTCTAGATTTTGATCAAAGTAAACAAGAAATAATTCATCGTACAAGTGTCAAGGATAATACTTTGACAAAAGGCAAGAGCAATTTATAACTATGATATCCTTTATTAAGATTTGCTGTTATCTTTTTTGTCATTTTCCCCTATTTTCATATAAAAATCACATATAGAACATGGGTAAGTAGATATGAGCTTGCTCCTTTTTTTGTAGGTCCATAATAATTCAAGAATACAAAGGCAAGAAAAAATGATTTTCCACAAACAAATCTTTCTTATTTATTTTCTCGAAAGATGTTTAAATATGACCATTTTCTTGATTAACTGTCTACCTTAAATTTGGAGATCTGTGTTATTAAAAACAGTGTATTGTTTCAAAGCCAATACAAATCACATTGCTTTCTATCTAATCACTGCCTTTACTGCCATTAGTACAATGGCAAAATGGGAAGAGCTCTCATGTTCTCAGTGATGCTCAATGTAGACAGGAAAAAAGCCCCAACGTGATGCTGTGCTGGTATGCTGTAACCGAGCTATTTTTAATATTTCCTTGTAACTGATTTGTAAGTGGATTGTGCTTAGGCAAGTGTCAGAACTTTCCTGTCAGCTACTTTAACAGCAAAGAGATAGCTTGATGAATAATTCATTGAAAGCAATTTTCTCCTAGTCACTGAGTCATCAATCATAGTTGCCTAAAGAGCCCTGAATTGGCCAGCGAAGCTCTATTCACAGGTAGTGTGATTTAGGGAATGGGAACCACATTCATACTGACAAGTCAGGTAGCAGTAAGTAACGGAAGGTGTCTTCTTTACAGACTGCTAATGAGTCACCCAAACCGCTTACTATTTCCAACTCCCTTTTTTGTTTTTTCCCCCCTTTTCCCAAATATCACTCAGAATTGTAGCCATAGGGTGGTTTTGCCAAACAAAGGTGCAGTTGGATGAAAAACCAGTGTAAATATTTGCACATTTTTTCTGGCAGAAATCCTACTCTAAAAAGAACCTCTTCAAAAGGGAAAAGTGATTTGATACATGATTGCATGCATTTACCCATGTAATTGAAATAATGAGAGATGATTGCTTTGAGCTAATAGTCATAAGTTACTGGTCTTTTTGTTTAATCCAACCATCAGCTGTCAAGAGCCTCGCAGGAGCATGGGGAAGATGCACCAAGGATATCATTTGCATCACCTCAGACTGTAATTTTGTTGTGTTTTTTTTTTTTTTCAGAGCTGATACAAGCGTCAGATTCTATACAAATCTCCCTGGAGCATAAGCGCTCTAGTGTTGTTTTGATAGGAGCAGAGAGAAAAGGAGCATGTATATGCCTGCTGCTAGTAGCTTAAATGCTCTCAGGATCACAAATAAAATAAAAGCAGATTTTTTTTGGCAGACTTCTTACAATTGTTAAGAACTAATTTTGCAGTAGAGTCAAGGTATGTCTTTATGCTGAAAACCTCACATTTGAGCACAATTTTCAAATACATACATCTTATCTCATTGCACCTATTGTTCCGTGTGACAGATACCTTTGTGGTGTATTATACATCACCCATTAATTCTCTAAGCACTACCTATTGTATTAATACCAGCTGCCTATGACTGTTCAACAAGCACAAGAAAACAGGCAAAAACAATGGTGCAGTGATGAGTCATAATTTTCATAGTCTTGCTTAATAAGGAGGTGTGAAAAATGTTTTCTAAATATTGTAGCTCTGCTGTTGTCTATATGTGATTATAATGTTTATGCAAGCAACACAAAACAATGTGTACACAATCAACATCTGGCTACAGAGATTTTACTATAGAAAGACTTGGAGAATATTTATTGAACACTGCTCTCAAAGTAATTAAGTTCAAATTAAGTTTTAATACATTGGATGCAGATTCCTATTGGATAAACGCTTGAAGCAGACAAGTTAATTTCTGACACATGGGAATGAGACTTTAATTTAGAAAATTGTTCTCAGTGAATCGTGCACTGTTGTTCCTCTTTTCCTCTGGATTACCTGTGTCTGTGTGAGGATAAAATGTTAGCGGCCCCACAGGAGTGCACTGATGACGGGTGAGAGGGAAGACACTCCTCTGGGCATTCTCTCTGAGCTTGATGCACGTTCCTTCAACTGCACCAGGCAGAGCCTATGGTGGGTACACTGAGCCTAGGGAATTGCTCAACTGTTTTTAAGTATTTTCATTGGGAACTACAGGATTTATCTTTCATCTCACCAACTTTTCCTGCAAGTGATACTGAACTCAGGTCCAGTGCCTGCCACTCGATAGCCAATAACCAAGAGACAGGGACTGGTGGAAGGAAAGGAGGTTTATTCAAGAGCTGGAAGTTTGAGAAGGTGGCAGACTCATATCATATCAACAACTGGACACCAGCAGGGATTTTTGTGAGGAGGGAGAGGAAGGAAAGGAGGGGATTGAGAGTTCTCTACTGAAGGACTATGTGCAAGACAACACAGCCTGTTCAGATAACTGGCTGGTCAGCAAATATCCTGGACCTGGAATGTCTGAAGGTTGGAGTCTGCTTCTTCTGAAGTTAGTTCCTGGAATTCTTAAGCAAACAGGCTGTTTATCTGTAGTTACATATTAGTTAACAGGTCATAATTTAAAGAAATTATGTTAAAAGAATGGTGGGGAGTGTTTTATTTTTATTTGCCTAAAGATTTGAGGAAATGTTTAAGAATGGAAGAGGGTCCAGCTGGTGGAAACAGTAAAATATTTAAGCTTTTAAAGAAATGCTGAACTAGAAAATATGGTCCAAGGGTAGCATAGGATATGGTGCTTACAACTGTTTTTACAATTCAGGATAAAAACGTCACTCCAGAATGGGGCCTAGGAATGGGAAATGGACTACGGAAATATATTATTGAGTTGATTGGTAGAATCTATTGCCTCCAGAACAGAACTAAAAACAGGGACTATACACACCACCCTCTGAGCAGTAGCCATGCTCTTAAATGAAGACTTCTCTGAAATCTTGAGGTCTCATTTTTGTTAGGGGAGATTGGAGAAGATCAATTAAGGTTGATAATGTTTCTTCACGGGTAAAGAGATTTTTAATGATAGGAATACTGTCTCTAAGATAAAAATATATTGTGGTTCTCTGGACCAGAGCTTCTTAGACTTTATTGCATAAAATTTATGGGTAGAAGTCTCCATGAAAACATATTCCCATGGGTGAATAGTTTCTAGCTTGACCTCCTGCTCAGAAAGCATGCTTGAATGAAAGTGGAAATGCTCTTTTTTTAAATATTGGGCTTTCAAATACTTGGCATAGTATGTAGCTCACAAAATCATGGAAATTATATAAAGTAGAAGGAAAAAATGACTTAAGTTGGCTCTGCTGAGATCCTTTGTTATAATACAATTTCAGGATCCTTTTCCAGACTTTCTTTTATTATTCTAAATGGCAAGACTTTACTTATATCCCATGAGCCAGCCTGGATGTGGGGCCATTTGCATCAAATTAAGGCTGTGACCCTGGATGACTTGGACTGTGCATGGTGATACATACTGACCTTTGACATTATCAATGCCGATACTGCTGCTGAGTCAGTTATTCACAATCTTTAAAAGGCGTCAAATCAAATTGTGATTACTTCAATAACCATTTCTTTTTAGATGGTCTAAATATCAGTGACTTTCTTTTTTCTTCTTCGTTCTACTCTTCTCTTTCCTTTTCTTTGTATTTCTAGTCTTTCCTTTAAGTCTCAGACTCAATTTCTCTTTTTTCTTTAAGCATTTCAAATTTCTGTAGTTTGTTAGTTTATTTAGTGTGGGTTTTCACAAAACCAGATCAGCATTTTTAGTTCCTCATCCTAATATGATTACTCTTGTCCCTTAAGACTTGGTATAGTGTTGTTATGTCTTCCCTCTTTATTTTGTCTTCTAATTAATGTTCTTATTTGGGGCTTCTTAAGCACCTCCAAATAGGAGAAACATTTTCATTAAAATATTCCAAATTTCTAGCCCCCTTGTTATAAAGGTAACAATTTATTCTCTATTCTACATCAATATGCCTTTCTGTGTGCAGTTCAAAATAGCTTTGACCTTTATGGCTGTACCAGCACACTGGAAACTCATATAATAATATTGAACTTGGATCTAGCAGTCCATGTTTTCAAAGCACTTTACAATTATTGATTGGCTATGTCACATATTATATAAGCAAAACAGTCTGGATAGATCTGAACAATACTAATTATATTGATGAAGAAACTAACAGAGGCACTACCATTTTGTCCACCATCAGCAACTGAGAGGCAGAGTACAGAGTGACATGACAAGTGGTACCACATTCCATTGACTGAGTTATTTATGAGGAAGGCATTGCCAACGACCACGCAGACCTTCTGTGTGTGAGGAAGACACAGACAACCATTTATTCACCCAAACTTACTAGTATTTAGTGAGCCTTTTTATGGCCTAGGAATTGTTATGTACAGCAATGCAGCATTGCACAAGACTGCCAAAAATACCTATTTCCTGGAAATTTTAATCTGCTAGGATTATGTCATTTGTTCATAATTTCCAAGAGCACATGGCTGAGCTTTAGTCATGGCTAAAGTTTCTTATATCAGGCCCTTTAAAATCTGGACAGAAAAAAGGCTCTTGTTTTCTGAAATTTCTGCCTGGAAATGCTAGGCAGAGTTCTAGGCCTACAGCATGATAGATCTAGATAGGGTAAATATGCCTATACATAACTTTTCATAAGTATATTATCCAAGTTGGTTAAGACTAATCAATAGGAGTTAATATTATATCATAAAAGTGATATGTGTGCAATGAAAAGGTCATTGGATTGCTGGTACAAATCTTATTGGTAATAGTAAATCCTACATTGGCATTCTATTTTTCTCACACTGTCTTTATAACACACACACATACACACACACACACACACACACACATACACACACACAACGTATACCTACATGAACATCCTAATCTTTCTATAGTAGTTCCTATTCGTTGTCATTAAAAAAATACATTTATCTAAATAAAGATCAAAAGACTTTTCATAGAGCTAATTTTGAATTCTTGGAAAGTTGTTCCTTCTTTCTCATTTTGGTTTGGAAAAGTGAGTGTATAAGCAGATTCATTCTGTGCAGGGATGTTTATATTATTTTATTATAGTAGTTAGTACATTATATATTATTTACTTAAGTGTCAACTATGTCAACTATTATCATCAACATTTTACATGACCGGGCTTTTCTTTTAGTAGTAAAACCAAGATAACACCCTTATCAATCTCATTTTATGAAGGAAGAAGTTGTGGCCATGTGTCTGTAGGTGATGGAATGATCAGTTGACTACAGATCTTCAAGACTTCTCTGGGTCATTTATAAAGGTTTTTTGTTTTGTATATAGCAGAGGTGAGATTAGAATTTATGATTTCTGTTTTTTTTTCCAATTTGTGAGAAACTCTATAGATATTAATTAGGTGAGCAACACCTCAATTAATTAGATTGCAGTCTGTAACTGACAAATTCTAATTGGAGTATGTACTGGAATCATAATTTATGACTAAAATTTATGAGAAAAAATTAATTTTACTTTTAGGTTACAACCTTTGATTATTTAATGTGAATAATGGTTAAAATAAAACTAGGGTAAATTTATTTCTTAAATTGTAGGACTCTTGAGTAATTTTAAAAGAAGATACAATACAAAATGGACACTTGTGTCAGTTTATTAATAATGCAATGATCTTGCAATAAGTTCACCAGCCTAGAACTTAACTGTAGATATAATTAATACTGGTAATGCTCTGAGGAAATAGCAGGTAAGATTTGATACATAGTACTCCATACTTGCTATAATCTAACATATTAAACAAGGGATCAATTGATTACTTTAGGCTTATTATTTAAAATCAAAATAGAACCAGAGACATAGAAGCATAGGACAGACAGACAAATCTTAGAAGGAAAGCAGGGGTGTGTGGGGTGGGTGGGGAGTGATTAATCATATATACACAGCCCGTGGACATAGATAATAGTGTGATGAAGGCCTGGGAGGGGTGGGTACAGGGTGGAAGGGGTCAATGGGGGAAAAAGGGACATCTGTAATACTTTCAATAATAAAGACAAATGAAAACACCACACACATGCACTCACAAAAACCCTATTATGTGTGTTTGTAGTCTAAGTCTTACTCTACCTAGGTATCTTGGGAAAAAGGAGTATCCAAAGCTATTGCTTGGTCTTGACCTTAACTTCCTACTTGTCTCATTGAGAACATTTATGCCATCAGAATTAAAAATTTCTCATTTTTCACCCCAAAAGCTATTGTATACATCCTTACTTGCTCCCCCCTGGTGTCTATGTATAAAATACCCTTTCCTCTAAACAAGGAAATCTCTCTACCTGTGTATTTAATCTCATCCCTCCTATCCCCTAGGAGACCCCACTCTATCAATCTTCTCCATTGTGAATTTTGCCTTACTGTATTTTATCTTCCAACACACAAGCAAAGTTAAGCATCTCCTATCTCAAAGTTTAAAAAAGGGACTAAACTATTTTAAAAATCTATTCCCACTGTAATCATAGCCTCATCTCTCTCCTATACTAATCAGAGTTTCAAACAGCTTTTCTCTCTTCAACTCCTAAATCATATTCACTCTATAACCCTCTTGGATTTCTTTCCTTACCACCCCATAGCTAGTAATCTCCCTGTAAAGATTCATCATCTGGTTGGCAAATTCAATGAATAATTTTTAGTTCTCATCTGTCTTAGCTCTCTAAGCTTTCAATACTAGTGGCCATTTTCTTCTTTATTTTCTTTCTCTCATTAGAATGTATGACCCCTCCAACTCTCCTGATTCTCCTCACAATCTATTGCTTGTGAGACTTTCTTTTTCAAACTACTTCCAAACGGCCTTTCTATAGTGTTCCGTCTTCTCTTTTCTTATTTGAAATGCTTTCTCTAGATAATCTTATTGGCTGAGATGGCTCATTAGGACCACTTATATCATAATGTTTTACAAATTTTTTACAAATTTCTTTTGTTTGCCTCCAGAACTCTCTCCAAAATTCCAGACCCACTTTAAACTAAATCAGCTGAGACAGAACCCATTATCTCCCTACGTCTACCACATTTCATCACATAACTTACTACTGGCTCAGGTCAGTAACGGAGTCATTTTTATGATCCCCTATCTTTCATCCACACTCCAAAGAATGGCCAAGTCTTACATTACTTTAACTTCTAAATATCTATAAAACACTTCCCCTTCTATCCATCCTGATTGTTATTGGGCATACCCTTTCCTACTCTCATGGAAACTTTGTCATAAATAGTTCTGCTCACCTCCATCATCATCCCTTCAAAACCATCATTTACATTGTTCCAAAAGAATCTGTTAAAAACTATGCCACTTCTAAAATTCTTTCAATACCTCCTATTACTAAAAGAATAAAAGTTAAATTCCTTGCTTATTGCTTTAGGAAGCATTTGGAAAATACAGTATTCTGGGTTCTACTGATAAGAAGAGATATTATGGACGGGCCCCCAAAAACTTTAAACATGGTGGTCATCTAGTGTGCACGGGAGATGAGAGGAAAGCAATAGTGGCAGCATGGAACTCCTTTTGCCAAAGGAAAAAGCACAGGGATCTAACGATCATTTTTTTTCTTTTTTAAAGTCTTTATTGTTTGAATTATTACATATGAATTACCTAAAGAATTGCAATGAATATCCCATCGACCTCTCACTATTCATTCCCACCTTCTACCCCCCAACCCCGGCACATGACCTCAACCCCCACTGACTGTGTCCATGGGTTATGCTTATATGCATGCATACAAGTCCTTTAGTTGATCTCCCCCCCCCCAACAGCCCCCACTTCCCCCTGAGGTGGATGTTCTGTTCCATGCTTCTATGTCTTTGGATCTATTTTAGTTCATCAGTTTATGTTGTTCATTATATTCCATATATGAGTGAGATCATGTGATATTTATCTTTCTCTGACTGGCTTATTTCGCTTAGCATAATGCTCTCCAGCTCCATCCACGTTATTGAAAATGGTAAGAGTATCATCTTTAGAAATAAGAGAAGGTAGAAGTAGCCACTAGCCCTATAAACACTAAGCTGCAGCGGTAGAGAAAACCTTGCTTCCTAGGAGACCCTATTTACACACACAGGCGATCATTTTTCTAATGTGCCTTATTAAGATCTAGCTTGGAATTGTTTTCTCGTAAGTTTTATTGTCTTAAGAGAACAATCAAAACTTTCCTTTGACCTTTTAGAACAGATATCTGAGAAATTGAGAATGAAAGCTCCCTAGGGGACTCTTATCAATGCGGACTGGTATAGTAAATGGTCCAAGAAAAAGACGCATGACTATTGAAAATTGCAGTTGACATCAGAAGTCATTTATTTGGCAAGCTAAAAAGTTCATAGCACAGATGCAAAAAAATAATAATAAATAAGTGAAAGGCCCTGAATAGTCATGATGTATGTTTCAAAGACAATGCAGTAAGGTGATGGCATATAACTAATCAGTCTCCCAAAGACTTATTATATTCATGATAATTATATGTCTTGATTATTTATTTTCATGGCTCATAGCACAGTGGCAGTAGATCACAAGAGGGAGAAACTCTCTGAGGCAAATTGCAGCAAGAAGTGACATTAGAGAAACTAATTAGACATTGGAACTAGAGCATCATAAATTGGGATATTCCTGTAGAAGCAAATTGCCTCAGTAATAGCCCTGGGGGCCTTGTAACTTCGAACGTGAAGAGTTTCCAAAATGGTAAAACAAAAAATGTAAAGAATTCGAGTTATAAATTTATCTCTTCAGGGTCTAACTCCATCGCTTACTAGCATTGAGGTCTTGAGTCTTGACATCTAATATCTAAATGCTCAGTTTTTTTCATCTATACAGTGATAGGAATAGACTGCTCACTTTTTATACCATGTCATGCATGCATAATACATGCATGACACAGTATAAAAGTATTTTGTAAATAATGATAAAAAGTGGATTTTTTCATGATCAAAATTACTCTTAATCATCTATTGTATTTTAAATTAAGTGTGATGTTTAAAGAAATTTGCCATTGTCTTCTCTTCTCTTTCTTATAGATACTTTCTCCATAGGTGATTCAGCCCCATAGAGTTAAATATGAACTATTTATGATTGATGCAAAAATTGGTATACTCTGATCCTGTCTTTTAAAATAGCATAACCAACTGCCTACTTAACATATTCACTTGGAAATATTCTCGTTAATTTGCCTAAAACAGAACTCTTAATTGCATTCTCAATACTATTTTCCTCCTGTTTTCACAATTCATTCAAAGGTAATACCACACTTTGTTGTTAAAGCTAATAATCTAGGCGTCATCCTTAATCCCACTCTTAACCTCATGCTTTATATCCAATCCACCAGCAAGGCTTGTTAGCTCCATCTTCAAAACTTATTTTGAGTCCATCAACTTCTACTGCCCTCGCCCAATCCAGTATCATTTTTCACTAGCACTACTTCAACAGCCTCCTAAATGCTAGCTGGGACCCTTTCTGAATTAGCAGCTAATGTGATATTTTCAAAATCATAAATGAGATCATGTCATAACCCGCATCAACCAGGATTCCAGTCATACTTAGGTAAAATCTAATTTATTTACTCTGGTCCATAGTCTCTACACAATTTGTTTTTTGCCTATCTCCACAACCTCATTTACTACCACCTCACCCTTTACTATGCTCTATTCACACTGGCCTTCTTTCTATTTCTTAAATACATGTGACCCATGGATTATTTTGATTGGACAGCCTGAGTAACATATTCACCCTGTGGAGGGAAGAAGAGGACAAATTATTGAACAGAGCTGCCAGAATCAAACGGAATGGGAGAAAGAGCTATTAAAAAGAGGGATATAAGTCACATACTAAAAACACCAGAGGTTTATTTCAGTATGAACCTGCTAGATTTGTCATTGTCAAACTTGTACCCTCAGTACCATTTAAATGTTCAAGTGAAATGGAGCCAATAAAAAATTACATGCTTAAAATTACATTTTGATTCTAAATCAATGCTATAGGCACAGACAAAATAAGCTTCTAATTGGGTACTTAAGTGGGCAAATACAGCCCTGTGGAATTAGAATACTTAGTTATGTCCAAGGATCATCCAATCATTGCTGACCAGTAATACATGCCTGTTTTCTTTTCGATTAATCTTCGTGAAAAGTTACCAGGAACACAGTCCTGTAGTTTTGAAACACAAAAATAAGTGTCAGAATTGTTTATAGCACTTGAATTTTCAAAATCCTTTTAATGGATATTTCAAGGGGCTTAGCTACTACTTGTTCCTTGACTTTTATTATTTGATTATTAATCTTTTTATTATTCATATGTCTTGCTCTAAAGATCCCTAAATTTCATCAACAAGGTTATTTTATTTAAATGAAAATTGCAGCAAATTTTCCTTTTCATAGAAAGCTACATTCACAACTTGAATTTGAAATCCCAGTAAGTAATAAGTAGAAAAAGCTACTAATGAAAAGTGTTATTTTTAAATGATAAATTCAAAGATCAAAATAAAATGATTATTCATTGTACTATACAAATAGCCCATCTTTGTACCAAAAAACCCTTTCAACTTCACAAGTATATTGACTAAAAGGCATGGTTTCCTAGCAACATTCATTGTGTTTATGACCTTTCCTCCAATCCAAGCACACAGATGTGATTCTGAAGCTAATAAATATACATCATCCAACTTAGACTATTCCAGTTTCCCTAGAACAGGTTCAGAGAAACAGCTAAGCAAAGATGAGAGCTAAGAAAATAAACATATCTTCAAAACAATTCTGAACATTTTGATATGGTTGAGTGTATTTAACCAAAGTTAATAAATCCAAGTATGATCAAGTAGTATTTTATTGTAGCATTCCAAAATACAATTAGAATATATGTTTAGATCAAGTTATGATATAATGGAAAGGTTTTCTTTATATCAAAAAATATATGTCTATACTTTATTCACAAATATCTGTATCTATAATTTAGAATTGTAAATGATTTGCAGTCCTTTGAGAATCAATATGTGTGTACACTGTTAGAATCTAGAAAATGCTTGATAAAAGATGGTAAGTATGTTTTAAACAGTCTTTCAAGAAAATAAGAAAACAACTTTAGAGTAGAAAAAATTCTAGGTAATATCTCTTATCTATGTATCTGATATCTGTATCATCTTAATACCTGTCTCTTTCTCTAAAAAATTAGAGATGGCAAGAATATCAGGAAAATGCACTCACATCTGTGTAACTTTGCTGTATGTCAATCTCTACATGTTAAACACTCCAGCAAAACCACAGCAGAAATAAGTCAAGAAACACTGTATCATATGTATAATCTTTTGAAGAGTAAAAGGACTTTGCTGCTGGCTTATTCACCAAAAGTGCGGGAGTTAAATGGCATTGTGCCATTGGTGCATTTTCTTCAGCATTATCTAATGAATCCCTCCAATTTATATGTTTTGTATATCACCACCACAGATGCAGGGTTTAGTGAGTTTTTCTTATGCAAAATGAAAATAATTACAGGGAAGCTTTTAAGCCAGATGTTGGAAATCGCTGGAGACGTGTTTGGGTCAGCATGTTTGACAGAGTTTACACAAGTGGCTACTCTAACTGGCAATTGACTGCCCGGTGGACAATTAGTAATATATCTTCCTTGTTTGCTAAGTATATATTTATTTCATTTTAAATAATTGTGTCTGAGGTTAAGATGCAATAAGAGTGATAAATTCCCTACCTTAAATCTCTTAATAGGTAGGATGAGTACAGTTTAGCCAAAACAGTAACTGTTTAAAAAAGAAATACTTTATTTATTCTGACATCCATATAAGATTTGTTTTGTTTACAAGTCAAAAGAATGATTTTTCTAACTGCCAAATCTTTGATCTCAACTTGAGGGTTAAAATTCCAGCTGTGTTCTTTTTTGACTCTCATTTTCATTGTCAACAGTAATGAAAAGTCTACAGTTAGGACACAGCTGAGGCTCTTTCTTTCTTTCTCTCTCTCTCTCTCTCTCTCTCTCTCTCTCTCTCTCTCTCTCTCTCTCTCCCTCCCTCTTTCTTTCTCCTTTCTCTCTCCCTTTTCTTTTCTTTTCTTTTCTTTTCTTTTCTTTTCTTTTCTTTTCTTTTCTTTTCTTTTCTTTTCTTTTCTTTTCTTTTCCTTTCTTTCTTTCTTTCTTTCTTTCTTTCTTTCTTTCTTTCTTTCTTTCTTTCTTTCTTTCTTTCTTTCTTTCTTCCTTCCTTCCTTCCCTCCCTCCCTCCCTCCCTCCCTCCCTCCCTCCCTGCTTTCTTTTCTTTCTTTCTTTCTTTCTTTCTTTCTTTCTTTCTTTCTTTCTTTCTTTCTTTCTTTCTTTCTTTCTTTCTTTCTTTCTTTCTTTCTGCATTTTCCTATGATCAACTTGGAGTGAGCTCAATTTTGTTTTTATGAGAAAATCCTTGATTAAAAAATGAATAAATCATTCTCAGGCTTATTAATAGTCATATTTATCAAAATCATCTTAGTATTAGAGGCTATAATTTTAGGAACATACTTAGGCCATTGACTTTTCTGGATTATTGTATTGGTCATTACAAATCAACTTCATATTGAAGTTTGCCATTATTAATAATCTGAAAATTGCTTTTGTACTTTCCAGGCCCCAAACACACTGTGGAATCTCAACCATCAAAATTGAAAACATTAGTTAATTGAGTTCTATTAAAAAAAAAACAGCAGAGAAATTGGGACTTCCATACATAATTCCTTAGTCCCCATGTTCATGTTACTCAATTGCTTTATACACTGTTTTCCTGTTCTCTCATCTTAAGAAGCTTACTTTTCCACTCCATATGTGTCTGTACATGTCATGTTCTAAGAGGGAGAAGTGCAGGCTTAGTAGAACCCCAGACAGAATTATAGAAGCTTTAATTTCAGGCTAATTTATCTTCTAGACCTGGATCTCAAGTCTATTTATTTGTAATTCTGAAGATTTTAACAACATAACTTTCTATTTTTTTCTAGTTCCCAAATCTACAGTTCTTAGAATAAAACAGTTTAATCTCAAATGAGATTAATGAATAATTTTCCATTTCAGTGAAACTCATCACCTGATATTTTTTTTTCTTAGAACTTATTTTTTTTCCCTGTGGCTATCTATAATAACTCTGTTAATTTTAATTCTTATGGTGACCAAGGGTAGAGTTAGAATTTCACTTCACCAGAATAGCCCCAATTTATCACATACTTGGGACCCAGAAAGCAAGAATATTTCCTCTTTTTTTTTAACTTTACTTTTATTGTTGACTTTACTACAGATGTCCCCATTTCCCCCCTCTTTGCATACCTCCAAACAGCACCCTCTCACTCTTCCCTCTGACCATCACCATTCTGTTGCATGTTTCTCTGGATTATGCAATATGTTCTTTGTCTTATCCCTTTACCTTCTTTTATCTAGTTCCCTGCCCCATTCCTCTCTGACAGCTGTCAGTCTGTTCCCTATATCCATGCCTTTGTTTCCATTTTGTTCATTAGATTCCACATATAAGTGAGATCATATGGTATTTTTCTTTCTCTGACTGGCTTATTTCACTTAGCGCAACAATCTCCATGTCAATCCACAGAAGGTAAGTTTCTTCTTCTTTAATTTATTTTATTTATTTTTTGGCAGGGTGGTATTCCATTATGAAAATGTACCACAACTTTTTTATTTTTTTAAATATGTTTTATTGCTTTTTTACAGAGAGGAAGGGAGAGGGACAAAGAGCCAGAAACATCGATGAGAGAGAAACATTGATCAGCTGCCTCCTGCACACCCCCTACTGGGGATGTACCTGCAACCAGGGCACATGCCCTCTTTGGCTAGAATCCAACCTGGGACCCTTCAGTCTGCAGGCTGATGCTCTATCCACTGAGACAAACCGGTCAGGGCTGTACCACAGCTTTTTAAATAACTCATTTGCTGATAGATACTAGGGCTGTCCCCAGATCTCGGGCCTTGTAAATAACGGTGCTATAAACATATGGATGTATATATTCTTTCTGATTGGTGTTTTGGGATTCTTAGGAAATATTCTCAGAAGTGGGATTTCTGGATCAAAAGACAGTTCCATTTTTTTTTTTTTTGAGGAAACTCCATACTGTTTTCCACAATGGCTACACAAGTCTATTTCCCACCAACAGTGCACTATGGTTCCTTTTCTCCACATCCTCACCAGCACTTGTTGTTTGTGGATGTATTGATGATAACCATTCTGACAGGTGTGAGGTGATATCTCATTGTAGTTTTAATAGTACAGTTTGATATCAGCTGTAGTGATACCTCCAACTTTGTTCTTTCTCAAGATTGCTGAACCTATCCAGGTTTTTGTTGTTCCATATAAATTTTTGGAATATTTGTTCTAGATCTGTGAAATATGCCATTGGTAGTTTATTTTAATAGAAACTGTGCTGAATCTGTAGATTGCTTTTGGTAGTATGGACATTTTAATAATGTTAATTCTTCTGATCCATGAACACAGTATATGCTTCTACTTATTTGTATCTTCTTCAATTTTTTCCTTCAATGTCCTGTAGTTTTCCTAGTATAAGGCTTTTAACTGCTCGGTTAAATTTATTCTCTGATAACTTATTTTTTCTGTTACAATAGTAAATGAGATTATTTTCTTAATTTCTCTTTTTGATAGTTCATTTTGTTGTATAAAAATGTCACCAATTTCTGAATATTAATTTTTGTATCCTGCTGCTTTGCTAAATACATTTATTAGATCTAGTAATTTTTCAGTGGAGTATTTAGGGTTTTCCATGTACAATATCATGACATCTGTGAATAATAACAGTCATACTTCCTCCTTTCCAATTTGGATGCTTTTTATTTCTTCTTCTTGTATGATCGCTGTGGCTAGGACAATCTGTACTGTGTTGAAAAAAAGTGGTGATAGCTGAAATCCGTGTCTTATTTCTGATCATAAGGGAAATGCATTTAGTTTTTTCCCATTGACTATGATGTTGGCTGTAGGTTTTTCATGGATGGCTTTTATTATGCTTTAGTATGAGCCCACTATTCCCACTTTGCTGAAACTTTTTACCATAAATAGGTGCTGTATTTTATTGAAGGCTTTTTCTGAATCTATTGATGTGATCATGTGATTTTTATGTTTCATTTTGTTTACATGATCTATCACATTTATTGATGTGCTAATTTTGTACCAATCATTCATCCTTGGAATAAATCCCATTTGATCAATGTGTATGATCCTTTTAATGTATTGTTGAGTCCAATGTGCTGATATTTGGTTGAGGATTTTAGCATCTATGTTCATCAGTAATATTGGTCTATAATTTTTATTTCTTTGTAATATCTTTACCTGGTTTTAAAATTAGGGTAATGCTGGCTTCATAAAAAGAGCTTGGAAGTCTTCTTTCCTCTTGGATTTTTTGAAAATTTTGAAAAGGACAGGTGGTAGTTTTTATTTGAATGTTTGATAAAATTTGACTGTGAAGCCATCTGGTCTAAGACTTTTGTTTGCTAGGAGTTTTATTATTATTATCCTTATTATTATTATTATTATTATTTTATTGATTCTGTTTCATTAGTTGTAATTTCTCTATTCAGGTTTTCTAATTCTTTCTGATTCAGTTTTGGAAGACTGTATGTTTCTAGGAAGTTATTCATTTCACACGGTTGTTGAGTTTGTTGGCATAGATTTGTTCGTAGCATTTTCTCACAATCCTTTGTATTTCTGTGATGTCAATTTTTGTTTCTCTTTTTTCATTTTATTTATTTGGGTCTTCTCTTGTGATGAGTTTGTTAAAAGATTTGTCAATCTTGTTTATTGTTTCAAAGAACCAGCCCTTAGTTTTATTGATCATTTGTTGTTGTTTTTTTAGGCTTTTTGTCATTTATTTCTACTTTGATCTTTATTATTTCCTTCTTTCTGCTTAGTCCAGGTTTTGTTTGTTGCTCTTTTTCTAGTTCTTTTATGTGTACTGTTAGATTGTTTATTTGAGATTTTTTTTTTTTTGAAATAAGCCTGTAATGCTGTGAACTTCACTCTGAAGAATACTTTCACTATGTCCCACTGGTTTTTGACTTGTTGTGTCTTCATTTTCATTTTTTTCCAGGTAATTTTTTAATTTATTTTTTATCTCATTGGTAATCTATTCACTGTTTAATAACATGCTATTTAGCCTCCATGTGTTTGAATGATTTTGAATTATTTATTATAATTGATTTCTAGTTTCATGGCATAGTGATCTGAGAAAATCCTTGATATGATTTCTTTTTGAATTTTTTAAGAATTATTTTATGTTCTAACATGTGGTCTATCTTTGAAAATGTTCCATGTGCACTTGAGAAGAATGTGTATTCTGCTTTTTTGGGATGAATTGTTTTGGAAATATCAATTAAATCCATCCAATTTAGTATGTAATTTAAAGTCACTATTTCCTTGTTGATTTTTTTTTTCTGACTAATGTATCCATTGTGGACAGTTGGGTGTTAAAATCCCTTACTATGACTTTATTGCTGTGAATCTCTACCTTAATGTCCATATGTCTATATATATAGGGTACATATATGTTGACCAGGGTTATATCCTCTTTTTGGATCAATCACTTTAGTATTATGTAGTTGCCTTCTTTGTCTCTCACTAAGGCCTTTGTTTTGAATTCTATTTTGTCAAATATGAGAATTGTTACCCCAGCCCTGTTTGTTTCTATTTCCATGGAATTTTTTTCTATTCCTTCTTTTTCAGGCTGTGTGTATCCTTTATTCTGAGGTGGATCTCTTGAAAACAACATAAATATGGGTCATGTTTACTTATCCATTCAGCTACCCTATGTCTTTTGATTGGCGCATTTAAGCCACTTACATTTAAGGTTATTATTGATAGGTACTTATTTATTGGCATTTTTTTCTTTATACCTATATTCCTCTCTCCTTTTATTTCTTCTCCTCTTAAAGCAGTCTCTTTAACATTTCTTGTAATACTATTTTGGTGGTAATGAACTCTTTTACCTTTTTTGGAGGAGGCAGGACAGCTCTTTATTTTGTTTTCAATTTTAAATGATAGCCTTGCTAGGTAGAGTAGTCTTGATTGCAGGTCCTTGCTTTTCATCACTTTGAATATTTCATGCCATTCCCTTCTGGCCTATAGTGTTTCTATTGAGAAATCAGGTGGAAGCCTTATGAAACTCCCTTGTAGGTAACTAACTCTCTCTCTCTTGCTGCCTTTAAGATTGTCTCTTTGTCTTTTACCTTTGCCATTTTAATTATATTTTTTTTTTGGTGTGAGTCCTTTTGGGTTTATCTTGATTGGGATTTCTGTGCTTCCTGAACTTGTGTGACTTTTTCCTTCACCAGTTTAGGGAAGTTTTTGCCATTATTTCTTCAAACAAGTTCTCTATCCCTTTCTCACTATCTTCTCCTTCTGGTACTCCTATGATGCAGATGTTATTAAGCTTGATGTTGTCCTGGATGTTTCTTAGACTTCCATTTTTTTTAGGCCTCTTTTCCTTTTTATGTTCTGCTTGTGTGCTTATTTTTATCTTATCGTGTAATTTGCTGACTTGATCCTCTGCTTCATTTAACCTGCTGCTGATTCCTTCTAGTGTATTCAGTTCATATACTGTATTCATTTCTGACTGGTTCTTTTTCATGGCTTAAATGCTGTTTTTAATGCTTACTATCACTTTGTCTAAGTTCTTACTGAGATCACCCATTCTTCTCTTAAGGTCCTTGAGCATCCTTATAACCATTGTTTTGAATTCTACATCTGATAGTTTTGTCACTTCCATTTCATTTAATTATTTTTCTGGGTTCTTTTGTTTGGGGAATTTTTCTCTGTTTCTTCATTTAATCTCTGTCTCTCCATTTTGTCATCTGCTGTGACTACAAAATGTGTTATGATGGCTTTATAATGAAGGTGTCTTATTGGGCTCAGTGGGACAGTCTTCCAGATCACTTGAGCTCAATGCACCAGAATGTTACTTGTGGTTTATGTGCACCCCCATGTTTTATTTCAGTCTTAAATGCTCTTTACCCATTCATGCATGGAGGGAGTTGACCTTTCAGGCTGGATGACTATAAAGGTAAACATCAATCCATATATGAGATGCTTTGAAAGACTTCCCCCTGAGGTGGAGTTGTTCCCAACAGGGTCTGATAAAATCCCCCTTTGGGTGTGCCATATGTGTAGCAACTTTGGTCAAGCTCTGGTGTGGTCTGAATACCATCATTGGTTGTCTTGGTTTTGGGTCCACTTGGGTGAAATTTGGGTACAGTTTGCTTTCAGATGTTGTGTATAACCATCCTTTGGCTACCTGTCTATAGCTACCATATTGTTCACTGTTTGTTTAACTTTTTATGCTTCTACTGGACCTCAGTGTGCATGGGAGTGGCCAATCTTTGTAAACAAGTGGACCTCCTCCAGCTTAAAGCTATGGGCAGATGTGTAAAAGAACCCAGGCTCCCTGAGATCCTCCTCCACAAGTCAACTATTCCGCCTCCCTCTGAGGTTGCCTGGTCCCTCCAGAGCTTTCCAAAGAAAGACTGTAAGATGAGTCCAGCCTAGCCACAATGTACTGCCACTTCCACAGGTTGAGATTTTGGTCCGGCAGGACAACCAGGGTCAGGAAGATAGGTCTAGTAGGTCCCCTACTTGGGGATCATACAGTCAGGCACTCGATGAGGGAAAAGTGGTCCCTGCCTCAAAGCCACATCCCTCAGTCTCTGACAGAGTCTCCAACTCTAGTTCCCTATAGGAGGGTTCACTGCAGGTTCAAGTTGGGTTCACATCTGCAAGTGCAAGCTCAGCCTCCAGGCTCAAAGGGTTAAATTAAGGTTCTCCTGTTGGGAATGATGCTGGCCCAGCCCACAGGAGAGGACTAAGCATTTCATCCTCGTTTCAGATAATAGCCTCTCAGAGTCTCACACTTTGTATGTCCTGTTTTGAGCCACTCTCCCTTTCTCCCATGGAACTGTGTATAGTGGGTTTATCCAGGACTTATCATGGCTGAGCATGCAGCCACTAGGGGTGGTGTCTGCAAGCCTATATGAGGGATGAAAGCACTTCTTTCCCTTCCTGGGGTAGCCTGGACTGAACTCATAGGGGAGATTGGATTTACCACCCAGCAATGTAGGCACACAGCCCAGGACTCACACATCTGGCTCCTGGACATAAGCCTCCTTAGCAGACAAGGAATGAAAATTCTAACTCTTTGTAGCTCCCTGGTTCCCTCCATCCCTCCGCACTACAGAACCAAGCAGTACAGGGCAGTACTCCAATCTCTCCATGTGGCTGGTTTCAGCAGATAGGGCTGAATGTTCCAGCTCCTCATGGCTCCCTCCCACCATGGAACCCTGCAGGACTGGGCAGGCTAAGTGCTAAACACGAGTCGGCGAGGGGCACCAGCTGTGTGTTTGAGGTAGGGAGATCAGCCCTCTTTCCCAAGTTATACAGTTTAGTCACTATCTAAGTCTCCATAAAAAGGATCACAGAAAAGAAGAGGGTCCCTTAAAGTCACTGCTGGGTGTGGCCAGCAGACCATCTCCACAGGACCTGAGTTAGGCAGCATGGCCTGGCTGGCAGTGGTAGTCTGAAAGGTGAACTTCCCGCCCATCCTTATGTGCTTCTTCTGTAATTGTTGGTTATAAAATTTCAGTTTAGCTAGCTATCAGTTGGCCTGGAGCAGATGGGTTCAACTTCTACCTACTATATAGACATCTTGGAATCTCTGAGATTTCTTAAGCTTAATTCTTTCTTTCTTTTTAAACCTAATTATACAAAAACTTTCAAATTCTACCTTTTGCCTTTCCAGTTTCATCCATTCCCATGAAAACATGGCCATAAAGTCTATGCTCCTGACATACTTCACTTCCCATCTCTCTTAGGACATATCATAGGCATTGTTATATATAAAAAATAACAGCAGGTGTTTTTGAAGAAAAACAAAATAAAAATAAATAATAAAAATCCAACTCTTTTACTTTTAGCCCTGGAAACGTGAGTAAATGACTGACTCTCTTCTAATCTTAGATTCTGCATGGAAATATTAGCACATATCACAGAGTTGTTAAGATTACATAAGAAGATATATAAAACTCTAAGTGACAGGTATTATTAATAAATTTTAGCTTCTATTATTATTATCAATTACTCTATATTTTATTATTTCTTCTTTTCTCTCAATTTCTTCAGCTAAAAAAATAAACATATTCTTAAGATTAATTTCAAATACCACCTGTTCAGTGATATTTCTTGACTTCTCCCAGCTTAGTAGTGTTCTTCTTTTCCAACATTTAAAAAATTATCCTAATATAGTAACTTTTTCATAGAGATCAAGTTTATCTGCTTATCTGTCTCACAACTAGATACCTTAATATTTTTGTACCCTGCTTAGCTCAGAGCCTTGACTATAAGAGAACTTCAATAAATATATAAATGTTTGATTGAAGAAATCACTAATAAATAAAGTATAAAATGTGCTCTTTATACCTTCCTCTATATGCCTTCTTCTGGAGCAATTAACTTCTACATACAACCAAAAACCCACTAAAAATATGGAACTAATTCTGTTACTATAAGTGGAGAATAAAGAGGTTCTAATTCAGAAAATTTGCATCAGGTCCGACTTACTATTTGGTTCCCTTTAATGGTGTGTATCAATTTTAGCTTTTCTTGTTCCTGTGAACAAGTTCCTGCCTTAAACTTTAATTCCATAGTGAAGAATTTGCACTGTTTCAGCTAAGATGTGATCTAAAATCTTATATTGATAGCCCACATTATACTGCAATTCTTCTACGTTAGAAGCTCTATCTAGTTGTCTCTATTCTAACTATGAAAGGAGTCCTAGCATCCCTGGAATTCCAGACTGGTGTCTAGTTCCTATCTGCCTATAACCATTTTTGTATGCTGTGAATAGTCAAATGTCGGGCAGAACTTTATATAAATATGGCTTCTTAACTGGATAGCTAACTGTTATATATCCAAACTTCTTACCAGCTCCTAGAACTCACTTTCTTCTGACTACCCTGTTTCATTCCAGTGAACTTGTCTGATTTTTATTCCAGAGTTCCTAGACTAATTTCCCCCTGTTTTTTTCTTCTGCTTCTCCTAATTCAGTTAGTTCAACTTTTGGAAATGTCTTTCTCAAACATATTCACACTTTCTCCCCCGCCCTCCTTCCAATCTAAGGCCACTTAGGTCAGAAAAAGCTCCTTTTCCTTTTTTTATTTTATATGTAAATCAAAACAGATGGTAATCGTGTCCGCTAAACATCTATTGAGCATTTAAAGTAAAATTAGACAAACGGATGAGTCACTTCCTTGCTATCTATCTAAACACCCTTGGAAGTGCCAATGAGTCTGAGAATCCAGAAGTAGCCATCTTTATATTTAAAATTATCAGTTAAAACTACTTTTCATTAAAGAATTAGAAAGAGACTATCTAAATCCTGATTGTTTCTCATTTACCTCAAACCCTTAAAGAAAGGCCCTACAAGTAAATTGTTTCATTTGCTCAGGAATATCTCTGCCCTCTAAACTGATGCAAGACTAAGATCTCCTTCTTAGTAACTCTTGGAAAGAGTATGCAAACAGGATTGATTTTTCCCCTAGGGAAGAGGAGCCAGTGGCAATGATTTTCTCTTTGGTAATCTCTCCTTCACTCCTGGATAAAGATGTAACAGATGTGGCCAGGAAGTTATTATGTAAATGTATACTCACATGGTTAAAAAGAAGGTACATAAAATGAAGAGTACACCATAAGAAATGAGGTCAAATTGCTAAGGTAGGAAGAACAAAGATGGTTTTTATAGGAAAAGCTAGCAATATGGATGAGATGATGGTTGATTTAGGCAGCTGACACTAGCTCACATTTATATCACCTATTTGAAAGGGGCAAAAAGAACAAGAATCAACTAGATTAGTTTTGAATGTTAGCTATACTATTAAGTACTTATGACTAATAAATATTTCAGCATTCAGAGACCAAATTTAAATTAATTATGTATTTGGGTCATATTTATTTTTACTCATTTGTATATATTTAGCTCAGTATCCTATAGAGATAAATTATAAGGTTCTTCAAAATGATTATTAAGTGTTGATAATTTAAATATGTTAGAAAATTTTACTCAATTCTGAAAAATCATATCATTAAATAATTTCTGTTCAAAATAGTCTTATGTAATCTGGAAGAATTCAAGACTTTAATTAGCTTTACAACAAACTAAAAAAAAAAAAAATGTCTCATGGGTCTTATCTCCAAATACTAGTTTTTTTTGTTTGTTATTTACTTGAGTAAGTTATGGTGTGGGCCTATAAGAGATTAGGCTTGGGATATTATGTCATTTTACTTTCCAGTGCCTAGAAGAAAATTGCTCCAGTTAAATTAATACAAAAATTAGAAAGTTTCCATTTTTCAAAGTTAGATGTAGTCAATCCATATATGGACTATAAATGTCTTACATTAAAAATATGAAATATATTAAAATTTACGTTGTGTTCAATACAAAAAAACAATTTAAAGAAATTATATTGAAATGACTGCTGACAAGAGAAAACTAGAACAATCTCTCCACCCTTGCTTAGTGACAATAATATATGAGATATTGGTGAAACCAGCAGTTTACTTATCAGTTCTAATTTCTGAGTTAATTCTAAATATAACCTTCAAAAACAAAAGAGCTTGATTATAGTAAAACCATTGACAGAAGAAAATGTGTTAAGAAACATAATTAAATATGATGTTTCTGAACAAGATTAAAAAACTCATGCTCTTTTAAAATGCATTTAACATTTTTCTATGATATATAGATTTTTTTTAAATTAACTTTTACTAAATGGATAATTTCATTATCTGACAGACAGACAAAGAATATCTGCTCCTATTAAAAATTAAATCACCATCTAGTGGAGATTTCTTTAAACAACATAAAAATGGTACCTAGAATTCATCAAGGTCATTTTAGTAAATGTTACATTTCATAGAAGTGTATGTCTGCTGTTTCCTTTTATTTTGGGAGAGAGTTATCTATTAACCTTTAACCTCAGATTGTATATTTAGCTCTCTAACCATTAAATGGTTGAGTCCCTTAGAATTAGGTGGTTTTGGTGAGTTCTAAATGAATCCTTAGTATAGGTAGACTACTAACAGAAAGGAATCATTTAATTTTTAAACATCTTTAGATATTAACATTTTGTCACTTCCTACTGTTGATGACACCAATATTTGTACATAATATATTTAAAGCATACAGAAGGCCAAGAGACAATTACAACTATTCTACCTTTTTCTCATTTCTATGGCTCTCCCATAACTCGCAGTCTAAATTCATTAATGCAGTGGATTTTGTAGGGAGCCAAACTCTAGATATTTTAGTCCTGATAAGGCCCAGGTCCTCATTTCCAAGTATCCATAGAACATCCCTATTTAGAGGCCCCACAAACACCTCTAACTCAATATGACCAGGATTCAATTCATTAATTATTTTCCATCCCAAACATTTCCCCTTCTCCTATGTTTTCAACTTATTTTAAAGGAATCACCTTACTCCCAGACAAGGAAGTAGAAAATATAGTAGGATCAGTAACAAATCTCTCTCATAACTACTTCTCCCTCTTTTAAGACACTATTGGTATTATCTAATATTAAGTTCTCACTTCCTCACACTAACACAAGTGCATTTCCCTATAAATGAGCTTAAACCATCTTCTACCCTGTTGTCATATTAAACTTCCTAAGGTACAGCTCTGATCATTTCAGAAGACTTTTCAAACACCTTCAAAATCTCTATTGGGAAAGTATCTTTAAGACTCCAAGGCAGCAAAATCTCAGACATATGTCTTAGCAATATCTTCACCAACACAGCTCCTAGGACAATGGAAACTAAAGAGAAAGTAAACAAATGGGACTACATCAAAATAAGAAGCTTCTGCACAGCAAAAGAAACCATCAACAAAACAACAAGGAAGCCCACTGTATGGGAGAACATATTTGCCAATGTTATCACCAATAAGGGTTTAATCTCCAACATGTACAGGGAACTTAACAAAAGGAAGATAAACAATCCAATCAAAAAATGCGCAAAGGACCTAAATAGACACTTTTTGACAGAGGACATACAGAAGGCCAAGAGACATATGAAAACATGCTCAAAGTCATTACAATTAGGTACTGTCTCACACCTGTCAGAATGGCTATCATCAGCAAATCAACAAAGGACAAGTGCCGGAGAGGATGTGGAGAAAAAGGAACCCTCATGCACTGCTGGTGGGGATGCAGAATGCACAACCACTGTGAAAAACAGTATGGAGCTTCCTCAAAAGGCTAAAAATGGAACTCCCATTTGACCCAGTAATCCCACTTCTAGGACTATATCCTAAGAAATCAGAAACACCAATCAGAAAGAATATATGCACCCTTATGTTCATAGCACCATAATTTACCATAGCTAAGATTTGGAAACAGCCTAATTTCCCATCAGCAGATGAGTGGATTAAAACCAGTGGTACATCTACACAATGGAATACTATGCTGCTATAAAAAAGAAGGAACTTTTACTGTCCAACCTCAGGGGGAAGGCAGGGGAGGGACGGGTAAGAGATCAACCAAAGGACTTGTATGCATACATATTAGCAAAACCAATGGACAAGAACACTGGGGAGGTGGGGGCTTGTCTTGGGGGTGGGAGTGGCCGGGGAGGGGGAAAAAGAGACATATGTAATACTTTAAACAAAAAATAAATAAATAAAATAAACAGCACATTGAGATACAAACAAAACAAAACAAAAAGATTGACCTTTGAATGTGAGGACATTCTGAACATTAATGTGAAGTGAATTCTAAAGGAACCTAGAGTGTTTAAGAACTAGTATATAGTCTGATGTGCCTAGAGGGTAGACAAGACAGAGAGACAGAGATCTAACAGCAAGCTTAGATTTTTCCTTCTACTTTATTTACCTCAAATGTCTTCATGCTAGATTTTCATGTGTCCCACCTAGCTCAAATGCTGCTTTCTTGAAAACATTCTATCTGTTGCCACCAATATGAAGTAATCATTCCTTTCTACAAGCATGAGCTGTATCCCTGAATACTCTGTAATGTCTTGTGTACATGCTTCATGCTCATGATGGTGCAGTGAGGTATCTGTAGGGATAATGTGCATCAGGTTCATTTTGTTCATTCCTCAAAACAACCTTTTACATAAAAAAATTAAAATGCAATCATTTCAAATGATGCAATAAATAACCATCCTTGTAGGACAGAAATTAATAATCACATAAGTCTACTCTAAGGTAAAACTGAGACTAAAAAATCTCAAAATATTTTAGCATAATTGAAAAAATGTACAGAAATATGAAAGAAAAGAAAACTTTGTATAAATCATACATTTCAGCAATAAACTCATTAGAAACTTTTCTTTAGGTTTCCACTGGTCATAATTTATTATAGGTTGTTGAATGAACCTTTAAAGAATTAAATTCAGATTAGAAAAAAAGAAATATTTCTGAGTACTAAATTCAATCTAATGTAATAATGATTATCATTATGTACAAAGTATGAAATTTTATCCTTTTGCATTACTTGTTATTCCATTTTTGCTTTTGGGTTTTCCCTGTGTAATAAGTTGGTTTCAATTTTTGGATTGCTTTGTAATAGAATGTTCTTGCTGGGTTAAAATAGTCCTTTCATTATGCTGCAGAGTAATTCAATGTCAGGACTCTTACATTGGAATATGAAGCTATAACTTCTTTTTCACATATAATCAACTCAGTTATCTCAGACTGGACTATTTTGCTTCCACATTTATTAACAGTGCTTGCAGTATTTGGTCTGCTGAAAGAAGATATTCAGATTTATTATTATTATTTTGGTTGATCCAGTTGTTTTTCCTATTTTTACTTTACATTTAGGCCTCCTCATAGTAGGAATCTATACTAATAAAAGGGTAATATAATAATTAGACCAGATAGACCAGATGTCTTCCAGCTGTCCTTCTGAACAAAGCCATGGTAGTGGGGCTGAGGCAGAGGCAGTTAGGGGTGATCAGGCAGACAGGCAGAGTGGTTAGGGGTAATCAGGCTGGCAGGGGAGAGAAGTTAGCAGTGATCAGGCTGGCAGTGGAGAGAAGTTAGGGGTGACAGGCAGGCAGGCAGAGGCAGTTAGGGGTGATCAGGCAGGCAAGCAGAGGCAGTTAGAGGGGATCAGGCAGGCAGGCAGAGTGGTTAGGAGCCATCAGTCCCAGATTGTGAGAGGGATGTCCAGTCAGGCCTAAACTGGCAGTCAGACATCCCCCGAGGGGTCCCAGATTGGAAAGGGTGCAAGTCGTGCTGAGGGACACCCCCACCCCTGCACAAATTTCATGCACTGGGCCTCTAGTATAGTATAATGACTTAACCACCTGTTGTTGCCACATGTAAGTTGAGAGAGAGTAGCTCTGATATTGAGTGCTATTGGGCTTCAGCTTAATAAAGTGAAGGCAGCCAGGAAGAGCTAAAACAATTCAGGATGGAAAACATATATATCATCCATATCCTACTGCAGTGATGGCAAACCTATGACACGTGTGTCAGAGGTGACACGCGAACTCATTTTTTTGGTTGATTTTTCTTTGTTAAATGGCATTTAAATATATAAAATAATTATCAAAAATATGTCTTTGTTTTACTATGGTTGCAAATATCAAAAAATTTCTATATGTGACACTGCACCAGAGTTAAGTTAGGGTTTTTCAAAATGCTGACACGCAGAGCTCAAAAGGTTCGCCATCACTGTCCTACTGCCTTCTCAAATGAGAAAGCATATGTGGAAACACTACAAATTATAAATAACTATCCCAATGCATTCCACAAAATAAACATAAGCTTCCTCCAAATCAGATGAAATTACAGTGTAATGAAACAAGCACTCTATTTGGAAACATAAGATCTAGGTCTGTGACCATCTCCTACAGGAGATGTACTTAACCTCTAGGATCATTATTAAACTCAACAGCTCTCGCTTATTCTTTCTTAGCCTTGGTTCTCCCTTTTGGGGCACAATGTTCTGACTTGTCTTTGAGGAACTCCCCGTCCCTATCTGAGTTCCTGTGTTCAGGGTGGGGCTGACTCCTCTTCCTTTGCACTATTGGTGGGCTTAGGACACAGACTGGCCAACAAGCTCAGTGATATTTCAGCCAAGAACTACAGCTGCAATTATTGAAATAGAAACATTAAGTGTCTGGAGTGGATGGTAGTTGTATTTTCCCTTTGTGGGAAGAATCTACTTGAGAAAAACCAAATGGAACAGATGATGCATTATAGAGAAGACAATTGACCTAGAGCCCTGAGGTTACCATTTGATGCACAGCTGTAACTAGGAAGTGAATGCCTTACACTTTGCAGCATGAGTCAATAAATTACATCTTATATTTAACTACAGTTTTTATGAAAAACTAGAGGACTAGCACGCACGAAATCATGTGCGAGTAGCTTGCTTCCGCTTGCCTCAGCTGGCCAACCTGCCCATCCCCAGGTTTAGCTCTCCGCTGCTAGTAGCTCTTGCCCTGCCCCCTCGAGAGCTGCTGCTCATTTGGTCGTGACGGGCATCACAACCACAGGCTTTTTATGATATAAATAAGCAAAATAATAAAATAAAGAAAAAATAAAATAGTTATCACAACATTTAGCTTAAAACTTTAAAAAATAAATAAATATATATTAGATGTTTAGTAAAGACTAAGTCTATGTATAAAACTAGTTTTAGGTGTATCTGTTTTCTATTAAATTTTTTTTGGTGACATTGGTTAATTAGGATCATATATGTTTCAAGTGTACATTTATATGATTCATAATATGTATTATTTGCCCAACACCTGAAGTCAAACCATTTTCCATCACCATATATTTATCCCTCCATTACCCTCCTGACACCCCACTATCCTTCCTCTGGTAACCACCATATTGTTGTCTGTGTCTATGAGTTTCAGTTTTATATCCCACATATGAGTCTAGCTACATGAGTGTTTTCCAGAAATGCAGAACATTTACAGGAATGCTGGGGTCCAGCCCCAGTGGGTCCAGGGATTCCCAAAGGTGTGGATGGAGTCGGCGAAGAATGTTTTACACAGAGACAGCATTCAGAACTCTCTAGCTTTCCTTAGTCTCCGTGGATCTTCCCTGTGCCTGGCTGAGGCCAGAGAGAAAGATCCCAAGGCAAGCTGAGCCTTTATTTTATAGTGAGAGGTAAACAAGGTAGTGGTTTCCAAAGTTACACTGTTCTTGTGAGTTTCACTTGTTTTTGTTCTTGTGAGTTTCACTTGTTTACACCATGGTTATACTTCCTGCACTTCCTCAGCCCATTAGCTTCCCAGATAAGATCTAGGGAGTGTTATAAGGTCAAGCCTAATTATGCTAAGAGGACTGTGCCCTCTAAGCTGGGAATTGTTTGTGACTTTACCAACAGGTCAGTCCGAGGCTTAACCCTATATCGGCTCCCTACATCTCACCCTTCTTTTATTTTTTAAGCTACTATAATGAGAGTTTTTAAGCTACCATAATGACAGTAAAACTTAAGCATCAAACTTAAGCATCAAGAACAAAACTCTGGCTATTAAAGCAATAACAAAATAATGCCAATGCAAAACCCAAAACATTTTAAAACTTGAACATAACATTTTTAAAACTAGTAATAATAATAAAACAATGGCAATGCAAAACAGCAATAAGTGAGAAATCAAACCACAGTAACATTTTTCTAACAAATGAAAGTTCCTTTTGCCGATTTACTAAGAGTCCTCCGACTTGGTTGAGAGAGTAGCTTTCACTTCTTGCTTTTCTACCATCTGCTGGGCCTCAGTTGTTAACTTCTTCAGCTGACACCAAGTCGGTGGTTTGGTTGTCCTTGTTGATCTGGCTAATGGGTGTCATCACTGGCGACGGGCTTCCTGAAGTGTCAGCACATTGTACGACTGGATCAAAGGGTCCATCAGGGCCACGTTTGATGGTGGTGTCGGTGTCTGGGGAGGAGTCAGCTGTGCCCTCTGGGTCAGCTGATATGGATGATACTGGGGAGGAGGAGGATGAGGCGGAGATGGAGGATAGTAGAGAAAAAGAAGAGAAAGCAAAAGAACTACAAGGCATGGAAGTGTTTAGAAAAAAGAGGAAGAAGAAAGTGAAGAAGGCAGCATCCTGACACAGCCCTTTCCTTCAGCTGCCCCTTTCCCTGTGGTCCAAGGTAGAAATGGGAAACAAGTCCTGTTGCAGTGAGAGGGCAGCTGCTGTCAGCCAAGTCTCTGTCTTTACCTGGGTCGCGATCTGAGCTGGGCCAAGTCTCTTTCTGTTATCTGGGTCCCGATCTGGGCTGGACATGGGAAGCGAGAAGCAGCCATGGGGGCAGGAGACCTTCCTCAGAAGGGGCGAGTGTTCAAGCCCCTGCACAATTGGGGGGGTGAGGATCTGTGCCCCACCTCTGTTGAACCCCAAGTTCTCTCCTACTGGCCCCCGGCTGTGCCTGTCTTAGGTTGCCCCACCCTGTGGGGTCTTACCCGTCTTTGACTACCAGCCATCTCTGGGCCAAGTAGGGTGATGTGAGGTTCAGTTCCGTCTCCTTGGTAGCCTATGCCCCTGTGGCCTCCATGCCCAGCAACTGCCTTGGGATCCCCTCGCCTGCTGGCGGGGCCCCGGCATTGATCACATATCTTGGGAAACCCAGGTTTCTTCTCCAGAGAGGGCCCAGCTTACGCCATTGGACGAGAGACAGATCCATGGTACCAGCCACCGTGACCTCAGCAAGAACAGAGAACTCAGGCAACAGCTGTGGGCCCGGGACAGGGCTTTCTCAGCCCATGATGTCAGGCTCTTGGTACAAGACAACTCCACGTATGGGGCATATACCAGACACTCCCAGTAATGGCAGAAAAGGGAGGTGCCCTTCCTGGAACAGTAGGGTAGGGAGATTCTAGAAAAGGCTGTGTTCAGGAGAGAAGGAGAAAGGCCAAAGAACCAGCAAGCAAGTAGTTAGATTAAGAAAAAAAAGAAAAAGGATAGGAGATGTGGGGCAAAGCTGGGACACATGGACAGACAAAAAGGAGGCACACGTGATCCTTCCAATGGACAGGTGGTTCCAGCTCAGGGCTGCACTGGTCAGGTGTGCTAACTCAGCCTCCCAGGGGTGACGGTCCCCAGGAGGGAGGCAGAGGCTGCTCCTTCTGGAAAGATACAAAACACAACCTCTTCCCCACATCATTACTAGATCTTGTAAAACTCTTGTGTGGTTTGCATCCTTCCACTGGGCTAAGTCGGCAGAGGCTATTGCACAGGAGGCCCAATGCCTTTTGGCTGCTGTACAACCCTCTGCATTGTATTTCCAAAAAATCTAACATATAACATTATTCTCCCCCTTTTTTGTTTTTATAGAAAAGGTTTACATTGATGGAATTCTGACCATATATAAACATACATACTCCTCTGTATTCACAACTTCCCACTTCAACCCCAAAAGCTGTAGCTTCACATTTCTACCGTGAATTGACTCCACCCCCAAGCCTCAGCACCTCAAAAACAAAACCCCAATTTTGAGCCAAACTGTTAGTTTTTCCTTTTGTGTCAAGAGCTAACTTTGATATGTTAAAACTAAGTAAAATGCATTTACTCAATCCAAAACAGGCATTAAAAAGAAAAACCCCAAATGCTCTCTTGTATCCATTTTAAGAGTAGGATTGGCACTTTCCGTTATTACCTGAGTCCTGATCTATCACACCAGGGAGAGCTTGCCAGTCCTGCACTTTCCCTGGGTGGAAAGGCTGCACTGGGGTTAAGGATAAGGCTCCTTGGGCCTGCCTTCTCCCATGCCTCTACATTTACCTTTCCGGCACCTCTCCTTCCTCAGAAAAGCATGGACACACTTGTATAAAACATTCCGTCTGACTGGGTGTAACCTTTACTCCTCTGCTAGCAAGCATATGTGTTCAAGGATCAATACGGAGTCTTTTTTCTTCTAGACTCAGTATGGCACATCTTCTCAATCTAAGTTCTGCACTATCCACCCACTTACCCTACTTATCCTCTATAGGGGGGTCTGCAGCACCCTATGGTGGAGTCCTATCCGTCCCGAGTGCAGGGGGGCTTACCTAGGGGAATCCTGTTCGGGCGCCATATGCTGGGGTCCAGCCCCAGCGGGTCCAGGGATTCCCAAAGGTGTGGATGGAGTCGGCGAAGAATGTTTTACACAGAGACAGCATTCAGAACTCTCTAGCTTTCCTTAGTCTCCGTGGATCTTCCCTGTGCCTGGCTGAGGCCAGAGAGAAAGATCCCAAGGCAAGCTGAGCCTTTATTTTATAGTGAGAGGTAAACAAGGTAGTGGTTTCCAAAGTTACACTGTTCTTGTGAGTTTCACTTGTTTTTGTTCTTGTGAGTTTCACTTGTTTACACCATGGTTATACTTCCTGCACTTCCTCAGCCCATTAGCTTCCCATATAAGATCTAGGGAGTGTTATAAGGTCAAGCCTAATTATGCTAAGAGGACTGTGCCCTCTAAGCTGGGAATTGTTTTTGACTTTACCAACAGGTCAGTCCGAGGCTTAACCCTATATCAGCTCCCTACACAGGAAGTATTAAACATGAAAAAATTTCCTATACACTTTGAAGATTATTTCAATTTTTCTACCTATTATCAAATATTTTCAAATATTTTACCTTATCTAAAACAATTGTTAATATGTGTCTTATGCTTATATGTGGGATCTGAAGAATCTAGTGCTATTTAGAATCTACCTGGATCTCAAGATTTAGGACCTGAGAACTTGACAATCTCAATTTTGGCACTTTTTGTTGATAAATTAGATATTGTCTTTATTTTCCAGGCTTTTTAATTTAAACAAGGCTCCTCACTCTATCTACTTCTCTTTGGTCCAATCTGAGATTGAAATTAAAGGTAATATTGTCTTGCCAAGGCTGGTGTTGCTCAATTGGCCTGCCCACTGAAGGGTCTCAGGTTCCATACTTGGTTAAGAGCATGTGCCTGGTTGCAGGTTTGTTCCCAGCCCTAGTTAGAGTGAGTGTAGGAGGCAACCAATCAATGTGTCTCTCTCACATCAATGTTTCTCTCTCTCTCTCTCTCTCTCTCTCTCTCTCTCTCTCTCTCTCTCTCTCTCTCCTCTCTCATCTTCTCCTCCTCTCTCTCTCCCTTCCACTCTATCTAAAAGCAATAAAAACATATCGTCTAGTGAGGATTTTTTTTAAAAGTAGTATTGTTGTAATGTTGTCTTGTTAGTGTATCCCAACTCTGGTCATTGTTTTGTTTGTATATAAGACTATACTAGAGGAACAGATCAAGCTTACATTCCTGCTGGAGTCTGGTGCTTATAGAACTAATTATTACATAATAAAATCAGAATTTTATTATGTAAAAACAAGACTTAACAAACAGCTCTTTCCTGTTTTTTTCTTTTCATTCTCTCCTTAAAAATTCAGTCCAAAAGCCATTAGGTAGGTCTAAGGATAAAGGCTAAGGGTTGTGGTAGCCCAGCGTAGGCTGTCTCAATAAAGCGGGTTAAGGGAGTGACCCACAGAGAGTGTGAAGCACAGTGAAGTTTCAGAGCCCGATCAGATTGGGGAGGGTATCCCTGCACAAGGCTGGCTGAGCATGAGGAGTTGGTGCCATTTACACTATTATAAAAATCCAAATCAGGTTTAAGTAACTGTAGTGAATAAATAAGTAATATAAAGGCAACATACAAGTTTAGTAACTTGCGTCAGAGTCTCATTTGCCTGGTAATTAGAAAATATTTATAGATAAGCAAAGCGATGGATCCTTCTAGATTGAAATGTCTAAATAGTTTTCTCACTCTCGCTGTGACTACTTGCATGAAAAAACACTTAGACCAAGAGTGGGTCTGGAAGAGCAGCCTCCACAGGTGCTACCCTGGAGAGGACTCAGATGACAGGTGTCATGAGACTTATTTGACATGAAGAGATGGTGCCAACCATGCCATCAATTGTCAATGAGCTACTTGACTATTCCAACATGATATCATACCATACAATGGAGAAATAGGAAGCCAGTGTGTGTATCCTAATAAATTCAATAATACATGACTTATGTCTTCAGATGTATTTAATTTCCTAACATTTTCTGACCATGCCAGAATTTAAATCATTTAGAGAAAGTCATTATGATAATATCTCAGTATCACTGAAGTGGCTTGTCATGCCTTTCCTGAGTTTCACTTAGAAAACAAGAACATCTCTTGAATGATTAAATATTTTGATGCACAATGAATTTGGAAATAAACAATGAACAATCGCCATGGCTGAAACCAAGCCACTGTTCTGTAGTTGGCCTAAAATACCAATGCAAGCCCTGGCCTGTGTTTCTCAGTGGTTAGAGTGTTGACCACCCGTCCCGCGCGCGCGCACGCACACACACACACACACACACACACACACACACACACACAGAAAGTTCGAGGGGTTTGATTCCCCATCAAGGGCATGACCTGGGTTTCAGGTTCGATCCCCAACCCTGTTCAGGGTGCATTCAGAAGGCAACCAATCAATGTTTCTCACTCACAAAGATCTCTCTCTCTCCTCCCTCTCTCTCTCCCCCCCATCCCTCTATCCTTTCCACCTCTCTAAAAATGAATGGGGAAAAAATATCCTTAGGTGAGGATTAACAAAAGCAAAAAACAAAATATATAAACAATTTTAATGTTTATCTGTATGACTGTATGCACCTATGCATTTATGTGCTTCCCAAAGTATATAAACAGTGCTAATCAAGTAGAAGACTTTCAACAAGTGGTTGTATTAACTGAAGAGAACTGAACTCAAGCTTTTAAAAATTTTTTCTTATGGAAGTGCTGCTATTTCACTTATAAGAGGATAGAATAGTCTATATCTTGTTGTGAAATGGACACTAATGTTATTTGTACCTTAGACTTAATATTGGGAGAACACAGCCAGGAATGAAACATTCCTCTCATGATAAATCATATCATATAATACAAGGTTCCAGAGATCCACCTTCCCTTAAATTTTATTATTATTCTATTATTAGATTAACATTGATATGAATGATACTTTCAGAAATCACACTGTATAAACCAGAGCTTTTGCCTCATTTGAAAGCCAGATTGGTTTGATAAATAACTACATGCACATAAAAATGATTTATGCATCAGAATAAAATAAAACCTTAGACATTTTAATATCTCAACAGAATTTATAAATGGGGCAATTTTTACTGCGTATTATCAGTCAATAGGAACAACAGCAGATTCTGGAAGTGAATTCTACAGAATGGTATAACAATTACTGTTATATATCTCAGCAATCTTTTAATAAATAATATGAGTCTTGTTTGCATTTATCAGAGTGATCCCTAAGCAAATACCCATGTGAGGAAGAAACCTTGCATATTTATAAGAGTAAATTTACATATAACTACACATAAAATATTCTGCTCCTTTGTAAAATACTTCTTTATAATTTCCATTAAAATCATCATGTAATTATACCAGAGATACAAACCTAACAAAAATTATGCCAAGCATTATTAGAGGGAGTGCTTTTCAATTTCAAGGGCATCTGTTCTGTGAGAATTTTTTGGTTTCAATTTCTGTTACATAAAAAAAAACACACACATACACAAAGAGAGAGAGGAGAGAAAATGAGGACTTTGTCTCTTGCAAAGGACTATGTTCGAAGGTCGCCCATCAAAATTATTTTTAAACTGTGATGAAAGTCAATATATCATGTATTAAATTGCATATATAACAAATAATAAACAGATATACACAGAAAGAGGGATGTTCTCTTGCAGCCCAGGGGTGTAAAAAGAACTATGTCATAAACACATAACATTGTTGCTGCTTCAACAAATACTCAGTCTTTCACTCAGCAAGCCTTTTGACTGAGTGCTTCCTATGTTTCAGCACTCAGGCTAGATCCTAGGGATACAAAGATGAACTCTTGAATGCCATAGACTCCGCTGCAAGAAAATTACATGGGAAACACTGAAAAGTAAATAACAATTGATTCACAATCTAGGGTACTTAGCCCAGTAACTTAGTCAAGTAAAGACTGAGTCTTGAAGCACAAGTGAGAAGGGCCAAGAAAATGTAGAGGAGAACTCTCTAAGCCAGCGGTTCTCAACCTGTGGGGTGCGACCCCTTTGGCAGTCGAACGACCCTTTCACAGGGGTCGCCTAAGACCATCCTGCATATCAGATATTTACATTATGATTCATAACAGTAGCACCATTACAGTTATGAAGTAGCAACGAAAATAATTTTATGGTTGGGTCACAACATGAGGAACTGTATTTAAAGGGCCAGAAGGTTGAGAACCACTGCTCTAGGCAGAGGGAAAATGTGTTGAAAGGTGTTACAGAGAATAGAACATTATCATGGAACTATAAACAGCTGAGTGTGTCAGGAGCTTCAGGTCAACATGGAAGAGACACAAAGGGGGAGATGGAGAAATGGATGTAGATGCCATTGCGAGGAGCTCAGCTTTTGTTTTGAAGGATCTGGAGCAGTACTGATATATTTTAAGCAGATGATTGTGATATCAAAATTTATGTTTTAGGAAAATTATTCTCCTGAGCAATGGTTCGTTCGCGTGTCTGGACCGTCAGCATCAGCAAATTGGTGCTATCACAGACAAACTATGGACCCAACAGTCCAAGTTCCAGAAAGCCCTTCAGGTGACTCTGATGCACACTGAAGTCTGAAAACCAGAGGCTTTAGAGAATGGCATGGCGGAGGATGTTTCAGTAGAAACATTTCCAGCAACCAGAAATTAAAAATCTGACCCACTTTTTTTATGTTCAAGGAGAATTCTCAGAAAAGGCAGTCCAGGGATGGCCCAGTGACCAAATGGTGCCATCAAGAACACAGACTCCTTCTATCTTTCTACTTCCATCATTATCAGAATGTGGCTTTTGTTCTTAGGGTTACACAAGAACTATTGTACTTCCAGCCTCTATACTGCCATTTCCACAGAGGGGAAGCAGCTTTTGTCTTATGGCGGAATGAAACAAAAACGGGAGCCGCCTCAGGTACTTCTGCCCTCGTCTTATTGGTGAGCCACACCAAGTGCCTCTCCAGCTACAAAGTTGCAAGTGTGGTAAAATGGAATGACTGTCCAGTTAGTAAGCTCTCCTATGAAATGTTTTCATGTAGTGGGTACATATTTTTGTCAACTAAATAACTCCATGAAGTACATACATTCTAAGTTGCCTTTTGTAGTAAGAAGAAAACAAAACTTGAATAGTGAAGTCCTGGTCTCCTTGCTAGATTCTTTATAATCCTCAAATATTAGCCACCTATTAATGCCAGGACCCTCCTCTCAGATCCTTATGAAGGGACATTCCAGATCCTTTAAATATATGGCATTTCACCAGAATGGTATATAGACTGTGTGAATTAATCTCAGAAAATGAAATGATAACACAGAGTTACTTTCAGCATTTTAAACTGATAAGAACAGATACTACACTTGATCTTAGCAAAACGGCCGAGAAGCGATTACTTTCAGCATTTTAGCAACTTGATATGGCCCACATAATGTGGAAATTCTCCCTTTGTATCACCTGCAGGGCTCGCTGAAATCTGCAGTTTCCTCTGGATTAAGGCTGGCTGTCTTACCTTTGTTCTGAACATTGAAAATGCACACAAATACAAACACTTGAATCAGTCATCTTTCTTCACCTGCTTCTCTATAGCCTTTTGCATGACCTTCAAGTATGAGACAAGTACAATTATCTTCATTTATTAGCTAGAGAAGTCATTTTGATGAAAATAAAAGTAATTTACTCTTATAATCTGACATTTGTAAACTGCCAAGCAATGTGCATATTGGTGGAAAGCAAGATTCCCAACTCTTTTCTTTCCACATTTCCTGTGAAGCATATTGTAAGCAATAAGAACTTAAGTTGCTTAATATTAGTTGAGGGCTTGCTTGGAAAAAAATCCCAAAGCCTTGTGTGCCCATCCTGTATCTATCATGGGATCCAAAGATGAGTGGTCCTGGCTTAGGAATTAGGAACAGAGGAGATAGGAGACTCTGAGTAAACACTAATCAAGAAAACAAGCGGCATCATGAATAGTCCCTGCTGAATAAATGCAAGTACCTTAAGAAATATGTTGTCCTGGAAAAAATTCAAAAGCATTTGGGAGACTAAAGCCTCACATGTTTTAATTACACACATACACTGACAGGAGGGATGAACATAAACAACAGCACTAACCATTGCTCTTTAATTAAAATAATGACAATTTTAAAACTTCATATCACTGAGCAAAAGGCAAGAGTACCAACTTTCATTTTGAAATCATTATCAATAGTGTATCACACATTGTCAAACAAACGCACTTTGCTTGCTGTGCAGTCTGCTCCTATTGGCATTTGGCAGTCTGAACACACAGTCATGCTATCTAACACACATATTTCCAAACACAACAAAAGGAGAACAAAACTCTGCAGATTTATTAGAAAATATTAGCAAGCAGTAATATTAGTGGCTCCATTTCATGTGGATTTGGATAAGGGACAAACTCCAGACCTGTTTACTTTTTAAATCATAATTTTAATAATTCTATTTATATCTAATGAGATGTACTTTAACCAGTTATTACATTGAGTGGAAAGATAGAGAGCTTTTCTTCAAAGAATGTTTTATATGCAAATAAATTTGATAAGAAAATAACAACAACAAAACAACAATAAGAAGAAAGGAGAATGCATTATGGATTTTCACCTAATTAAATGAGCCTCTGCTATATATTAAGAACCATATAAATTTGCTGATTTTTGAGCATTTTTGTCTTTCAGAAATTATGATTTTTTATGGCTCAAGCTAATATGTTGTACATTCACATTTACTAGTATACTAATAGATATATATTACTACCCTTAGCTTTTGAACTTTACCAAAGTGATAAATTTGTATGTAGGTATACCAGATTGAAATTGTGGACTATTTCATCTAAAGCCCTCTTTCATTTATTTTTCCACTTCAACAGACTATGCTAAAGGTTCTAAACTTCTCCCAAAGAAGCCTCAGAAACAAAAGATGAACTACTTACCTTTTCCAGGCAGCACACTCCTGGTTTTTATATCCTAGGAGATAAAAGGGACTTCTCATGCAGGGTCAGATACCAGTTAATATACAACATTTTCTCTGACAAGTTAGAAATGATAATAGACTCCCTCTCAGCATTCAAGTAAGTCTAGAAAGAACAAAAAGTGTTTACGCATTAGACAGAAAACATCTCAGGTTAGTGCAAAACCCAAAGAATTCAGGTGTCCAAATTCTTCACCCAGAACTTAAGACAACCCTTTAATAAAAAGAAGAAGCTGAAATGTTGCTCTATTGCACACTACATTTCATGAATTTAAATTGAAAATTACTATATGCTGCTAAGCACTATTTTAAGCAGCAGGCTATGCCCCCCTGATAGTAGAGGGAGTATAACAATACGAAGTAAGGGAAGTAAAGGAGTAAGGAAAACGAAGCCACAAAATCTTGCGTGTTATTTGTCTGGTGATGTTTTTCTGCTCATGGACATGAGTAGAAAGCACTTTCAGAAATCTGTGCAGTGTTGAACTAGGAATGGCATGACATATGGATTTCCCTGACTGGGCCACGCTTGATAGCAATTAATAAAGTTGTGTTATGTGAATGTTTGAAATGGTTCAATTTTGACATTAAACTCATTGAAAAAAAAAGTTTTATTTGAAATTATTTAGCATTTGTGTGGAATGTTGCACTTGTGTATTTCTCCATAGAACCCTTATACAGATATAGCAGTCTTTTTTCCTTCATTTGTAGATTAAAATTTAAAGGCTTTCTTTAAATCAGAAATCCCATCTCTTACCAAACCAGATATCAAAGTTAGAATTTTCAGAGACCAGTCCTATATTGTTTCCTTTTTCAGTAGTAAGCCAAAATGACTAGGTCATTAAAATCTACTCTTTTTAAATCTAATACTCTTGAAAACTATACATTTGTTTTGCTAACTATGAAATGCTTTCTCATCATTTCAAGTGTTTATTTTAGTGTTTTTTGGTAATTGACAATACCTCTGCTACGCTTCCCATTGGCTAATCAGCAGGATATGCAAATTAACCCAACCAAGATGGCGGCTGGCAGCCACGCAGCTGAAGCGAACAGGAGGCTTGCTTGCTCCAGTGATGGAGGAAGCCAAGGTTTCCTGCCTGCTGCGGCCCTGCTCTGAGCTCCACTCTAAGCAACAAAGTTGCAATTATAGAAACTAAACAAACCCCAGATACCTGCTTTCAGCAGGCCCTGGCCTTGGAGCAGGAGCAGCAACAAAGTTTCAATTATAGAAGGTAAATAAATCCAAGAATAAAAAAAAGAAAGAGAAAGGAGAGGCTGGGAGCGGGCTTGGCCAGCCTGAAAACAGCCCTCAGCCCCTCATCCAGACTGGCCAGCCACCCCAGTGGGGACCCCCACCCTAAAGAGGGTGCGGGCAGACTGAAAATAACCATCAGCCCCTCGTCCAGGCTGACCAGGCACCCCAGTGGGGACCCCCACCCTAAGGGGATGTGACAAGCTGCAAACAGCCATCAGCCCCTCATCCAGGCTGTCCAGGCACCCTAGTGGGACCCCCACCCTGATCTGGCATGCCCTTCAGGGCAAACCAGCCAGCCCCCACCCATGCACCAGGCCTCTATCCTATATAGTAAAAGGGTAATATGCAAACTGACCCTAACAGCAGAAAGACTGGGAATGACTGGTCACTATGACACACACTGACCACCAGGGGGCAGGTGCTCAATGCAGGAGCTTCCCCCTGGTGGTCAGTGCGCTCCCACATGGAGGAGCTCTGCTCAGCCACAAGCCAGGCTGATGGCTGCCAATACAGCGGTGGTGGTGGGAGCCTCTTCTGCCTCCTCAGCAGCGCAAAGGATGTCCGACTGCAGCTTAGGCCTGCTCCCCGCTGGCAAGTGCACATCCCACAAGGGATCCCAGGCTGCCAGAGGGATGTCTGATTGCTAGATTAGGCCCAATGCCCCGAGGAGCAGGCCTAAGCCAGCAGTTGGTCATCCCCCGAGGGGTCTCAGACTGCGAGAGGGCATAAGCTGGGCTGAGTTACCCCCCTCCCTGAGTGCACAAATTTTTGTGCACAGGGCCTCTAATATATATATATATATATATATATATATATATATATATATATATATATATAAAAGATAAAATTTAGAGTTTTTTTTCCCCCCAAATATTGGTCAACTTCCCCCCTGTGATTGAGAGGTATCTATATCAGGGTTTCCAGATCCACATAGTCCCTAAGATACCCATATTATATTTTATCCATGTGAAAAAGTGAAAACTCTCATTCTCAATCTCTTTATCTTAAAATCTCTGAGAACATTTTTCCTTGCAATTTCCTTCGTTTTTCAATATATATATATAAATTGTGTTCCAATATATCTAATCTGTAAGGAAAATCCTTTGCTTTGCCCTTTTGGCTGAAATAGCAGAGTCTTATTTGGTTAAAATTAGCTTGTTATATGTTCCATTTCTTGGTTTCTATTTCAGTTTGAAACTAGGTTTAATAACCTATAATGGGCATCCAGGGTCTAGCTCTGAGGCTGGTATGTAAGACTTCCCCTCATATGAGAGAGGCAGAAGTACGAAGAAATACCTTAAGAGCTCCTTATTTTCACCCCCTCAAAGTTTTATTCTATATTTTATTTACAGCCAGGAAGAGAACATCGAAGACATTAAAGGGTTTTGTCAGTCATTAATGGGCAACCTCTACCCCAACAAAAGTGCTTTGGACTTTTGTCATTATCCCAACCAATAACTGATCATCTCATGAAAAGAAACACCACAAACACAAGTATTCTAATAAAACAAACAGATTTCCTAGTCCCTAGGAAACCTGTTCTTAATGGAGCAATGTGCAAAACAGCAGAGCATAAATATCAGAACAATTTGTCCTTGACAGTCATATAAATAGTTTAGGGCACAGAGCCCTAAAAGTGAAGTGTGACTAGCAATTTGAGGAGCAAGACTAAAAGAATGAACCCTGTTGATGACAGCCCACATCCAGCAACCTTCCTATTCTAATGGTAACTAGCAATATGCCTCACTAGAGTTTCACCAATTTCTAAATGATTACCAGCGGAGATTATTAAGGAAAATGTTTTCAACATGCCTTCTTGAGTATACTAGAAGAATTTCAGTTTATTTGTTAGCATCAAAACCTATTTTTACTATACTTCCCCTTCCAAAATAATGTGAAGGAAATATACAAAACATAAAAAAACATGAAGATATTACTAAATACAATGACAGTTCAACAAAAGTTTTATTATAGATTTAAATTTCTTGTTAACCCAAACAGAATTGATGGTTTATAGATTCTCCCTAAAGTAGGCATATTTGTTTAATTATGCCTTAAGAATAAATATTGTATCCCAACTAATGTGTGGAGAAAATGTAAAAACTTCAAATTTGCTTTTTGGCCTCTTCCCCTAGAAGACAAAAAAAAAAAATATTTGAAATGCAGTACTTTTAATGTTTTGTGGTTAATAATCTTCAACCTTAAGACATGACATATTATTTTTACTGCTAAAGAAGAAATCACAGATGTAGAATTTATCAATTTACCTTTTCTATCTGATTCACATTCTGATTTTGAGAAATGAAACATTATATTATGGTGTCAAAATGAAAGGAAATAAAAAGGCAGCCTTAAGAGCATTTGGATAACTTAACTATACATTGGTACAGTCAAAGCTGCTAAGATTTAGTAATTTTTTTAAGTTGGTAGATTCTTTTTACACTTTACTGTCTTTTCTAGTTTCACATAAGTACATAAGTGAGAAAAAGAACTATCCATTACAGAACCTCTCAAAAAATCATGTTTTGTTCATCTGCCAGACTTTTTCAGCAAATGTGTCTATGATGAATTTCCCTCTCCCCCATCTCTCTCTTTTATGCTATCTCTATTTGAGAAAATACAGTTGCAGGATTGGCCTTAAAGAATATTTTTTGATTCACTGAGAGATCTGGAAGGCCAGATGAAACATACTCATTACTGCCTAAACTGTGTAGGAAGAGAAAAATTCAGGAGAAGATGACATTTAAGACCAAATATTGTTTCCTTTCATTATTTTTTCAATTCATTCTTTGTAATGAATGATTTATTTTCCAAATTCCTTTCATAGACTTTTGTGTATGTATCTTGATATATATAATAGTCTTCTATGTAGTCCTATGGGAATAGTTAGTAAAACTAAATTTTATTAATTCAGTAATTGTGCTCTTGACCATAACTCCTAATTTTTCCATTCTTCCCACTCTGTTACTCCAAATTAGATCTACCCTTTACCATCAGCGGGACCTTCTCCACAAACCTTCTACATTATCTTCATTTAATAAGTAATCTCTACTTCCTCCCTTGCTTCCCTTGCCTGAAATCACATCTATTAATCCTTCTGCTGCAATCTTAACTTCTGGTAAGCCTTGTATTCTTCCTTCTATCAAACCTTTCAATCCCCAGGTCTGCATTAATGCAACTCTCTTTTTCTATTGCTTACTGTGTGGGGATCAAGGAAAACTATATAAGTAAGATAATTTATAGGATTTCAAATTATTACTAACATCATTGTGGTGTGTTTTTTTTGTGTGTTTTTTTTTCAGTTGCTCCCTCAAACCTATCCTTTCAGCTTTACCTAAGCAGATAAGGTAGTCTCTAAATCTTTATCTGAATTCCCAGAGAGACTATAGAATCAAAATGAACCAAACAAACTTATTATACACCTCTCAAAAAAAGATACTCACTGTGCCTAACCGGTTTGGCTCAGTGGATAGAGCATCGGCCTGTGGACTGAAAAGTCCCAGGTTCGATTCCGGTCAAGGGTATGTACCTTGGTTGCAGGCACATCTCCAGTAGGGGGTGTGCAGGAGGCAGCTGATCCATGCTTCTCTCTCATGGATGTTTCTAACTCTCTATCCCTCTCCCTTCTTCTCTGTAAAAAAAAAAAAGAAAAAAAATCAATAAAATATTTTTAAAAAGATACCCACTGTATTTCCTCTCACATTCTCATCTCTGATGGTACCTTCACTATCCACAACTTATTCATTGGAGTCATCTTAAGTTTCTCCCTCATCCACCACCCCGAAGATAATTAAAATGGGCTCTGCCTTTATAGAAAATCAGAGAAATCTGCTTACTTGCTACTAGAATGAGGCAGAAAAACAACCACAACAAAGAAACCTTAGAACTACTTTCCAACATCTCCCTCTTACTCAATTCCCAATGGGGTCTGTCACCCGAAAATTCTTATTAAATCTATTTTTTAAAAATATCCTAAGTTTATCTCTTTATTTCATCTCTAACAACGCTTTATATCATTTCCTTTCATTTTTGCCTGGAGTGTTGCAATTGATGCACAGTTCTCCTTGATGGCTCCAGAGTCTTCTTTTTTTCTCATCATCTCCCCACATTTCCTGCACAAAGTTTTTTATAACCTACCTACATGTTTTATGAGTTCCTATTTTCTAGAGAAGCAGTCTACAAATTTTTTGACTGTGTGCCAGGGTCCTGTCCCAGCAGGTCCAGGGGTCCCCAAAGGTGTGGACGGAGTCGGTGAAGAAGGAATGACACAGAGACAGCGTTCAGTTGATCAACACCCTAGCCAGGATCTCCAGCCAAGCTCTGATCTGGATCCAGCCAAGTTCTGTGTCCAGTTGTCTTGCTAGGTTCTCCAGCCAGGTTCTCCAGGTTCTCCAGCCAGGTTCTGTAGCCATGTTCCCTCGCTAGGTTCTCCAGCCAGGTTCAGTCACCAGGTTCTAGTCAGGTTCTCTTGCCAATTTCTGTAGTCAGGTTCAGTCCAGGATCTTTTGCCATGTTCTCTCGCTAGGTTCTGTCTCTAGGTTCTGAGGCCAGTTTCTGTCCAGGATCTTTTGCCATGTTCTCTCCAGTGAAGTTCTGTCTCTAGAGAACGTTCTGTGTAGGTTCTGTGCCTAGGTTCTGTCTCTCTTGGTTCTGTCTTCTAAGTTCTGTGTTCTAAGTTCTGTGTCTCTCTGTCTGGTTACATCTGTATTTATACCAGTTGATTCAATCCTATCAATCTCTATTACAAAGGTTAGGGCGTTTCTTATCTCCATTCCAGGGAGTAAAGATTATGTAGCTTAAGCATGATTGTTTGTAGTTAAAGTGATTAATTACCCACCTGGCACTTAGTTGAAGGGTTTTATTCCCTCCCTAACTTCAGGGGAAAATCCCTACCTGGGGAAACAACCTTTCTCAGAGAGGAGACCTTGGTTAAAACACATAGTGCCAAGAAGGTGAGCAAACATATTAAGAACAGTATGCCATATATGCCAGGTCCCTTGAAACAGCAAGCATGGACCGGCTCCTGGCAACTGTGTACCCCATTAGTAAAAATGGTTGAACAGGCATTATAAATGTATGTATACATATTTATAAATTATATATGTGTACCACTAATATATATGGTGTATGCTATAAACATACTTTCTAAAAAAAACAAAAAATTTAAAATAACATAATTATAAAATTTTAATATTGTTTCTGCATTCTAATGTTCTATCTTTCATCTTCTGTCAGGTTCAAACATCCTACTTTGGAGACCCTTGGTGTAGACCGGGGTCTCTCAATCTTGCACTACTGATATTTTGGGTTAAATATTCTTTTTGGTGTGAGGGTGCTGCCTTGTTTATCATAGGATGTTGGAAACATCCCTCATTTCTCATCAGATTCCAGTGGCACCCTATCCCCAAAATATCTGTCCCCAGACATTGCCCAAAGTCCTCTGAGGAACAAAATAGACTTTAGTTGAAAACCACTGGTCTGCACAATGGATAAAACAGAAACAAATAAGCCCAATATATAAAACCATGTATGGGTTCAAGCCACCTATCCAGCTTTGTCTCACATGATACCCTCCAGATCATCATATGCCCCCCCATTGTACATTTTCACTGCTCTGTCTTTATTTATGTTATCACCTTCATGCAGGATCACACTTACCCTTCTTTCCTTGAACAAGAAACAATCAAGTGAATCCTTCCCTCTACAGAAGATGTTACTTCCTTTGCACGTGGGGTACAGAGCTTAACCAGCTGCTTGAGGGAAACTTATGGTCCTCTAGCCAGCACTTCAAACTGGGCCCAAACAGCACTTCAAAGCCAAAACCAAATCAAACCAAACCAACCCCACCACACTGTGTAACAAGGAAGTAATGTATTGATTTGAGGCCCAATAAATTATAAATACAAGTATTTTGCCACTGAGAGAAGAGAACACTGGGTAAACTTTATTCTGATTAGAAAAAGAGAAAACATTTTCATTGTGAAAATGTCAGAAATAGGAAGCTGAAAAAAAACAAGGAAAAATTTACTACATCTCAGTTTTGCCTAGAGTTAACTAAAATCATGACTTTTTTCATAAATAAATGAAATGCCCATAAAGATATTAAACTAAACATTATAAATTAGTAATTAATTATATTTACTGTATGCCAAGCAATGTGCTGAGACCTTTGCAGGAGTTACCTCATTTAATCTTCACAGTACTCCTAATGAAATGAAGATTTTTATTGCCTGGTTTTAATTGATAAACCAATTACGCTTAAAAACATTAAATGATTAACTAAGGTCATTCAGCTAATAACAGGTAGATCCTGCCTTCAAATCCAGGTTTAACTGAATCCAAAGCCTACATTCTTAAACAACATGTCATCCTATATAATAAAACCCTAATATGTAAAATGACTGGTGGAATGATCGGTCACTATGACACTAACTGACCACCAAGGGGGCAGACGCTCAATGCAGGAGCTGACCCCTGGTGGTCAATGCACTCCCACAGGAGGAGAGACACTCAGCCAGAACCCAGGCTCATGGCTGATGAACACAGCAGCAGTGGCGGGAGCCTCTCCCACCTCCACTGCAGGTTTGCAGTAAAGAGCAAGTGGTCCCAGACTGCGAGAACCCCAGACTTCAAGAAGGATGTCTGACTGTTGGCTTAGGCCCGATTCCCAGGCCTAAACTGGGGGACAGACATCCCCCACGGGGTCCCGGACTGCGAGAAGGTGCAGGCCAGGCTGAGGACCCCCCCACAGTGCATGAATTTTGTGCACCAGGCCTCTAGTGGATTATATAAATAGACAGATGATCAGTGAGTTGATATATATATTAGTAACTAATAAATTCATAGATACATGGCGATATTAAAGGAGGGAACACATTAGGCAGCTTTTAAAATAAAATAATTGATTGATTAAATTTAGAGAGAGAGGGAGGGAGAAAGAAAGATCAATTTGTTGTTCTACTTATTTAGGCACTCGCTGACTTATTCTTGTATGTGGCCTGACTGGGAACTGAAACTTCAACATTGGCGTGCCAGGATGATGTTTTAACCAACTGAGCTACCCAGCCACAGCTATGCAGTTTTGTGTTCTATTCAACCATTCAGTGCTACAATGGGTGGGGGAGGTAAGCAAATATTTGTTTCCCAGCTATGATGAACATTCAGAAAAAAAAAATAAAAGAAACACTTATGATTTAAAATAAATTCATAAAAATCATCTGCCTGTGTTATAATTGGTTCATCAGCAGGGAAAAAATAGAGACACACATTGAAAGTGAAATATCTATGCTAAATGTCTTTGATATCTTGCCAGATTTACCCACAGAAGGTCTCAACTATAAACAAACAGCTACTTACACATGTATGACCCTGGAAAGAAGAGTGAGTGGGCACAAAATGGTGTCTATTTTATCTTGGATTTTTTGCTTCATTTTGAGCTGTCAGATTTCACCTCCTTTCACGTAAAAGAAAAATGAACCATGATTCTGCTTTTAGCATTGAAAGAAAGAGTTGTGCAACCATATCCAAGTAGTTGACTTACACCTTAACTAAGGGAGAGAGTTGTTTTCAATAGTGAAACAGAATTTTGGCAACTACCACTTCATTGAATGTAGATACTTCCTACACTTGGTTTTAACCACATCTCAGTCACATTCCAATATTAATTAACTATTCAGAACATCTCCTAAATCTTGTGGTGTTCATCGTCCTTTTGGTTTCTCCTTTACTTTGAGACTGTGTTTTCTGGAAAATGATTTTAAAGAGTCAAGTATCAGTTTATATAGGATTGCAAATACAATCTTAGCTTATAATTTCCTGAGAAGCAGACCCCCTATCCTATACTTTAACATCTCTTCCAAAAATCACTAGCTCAGTATTAATAATATACCAGATGGTCAATAAATATTGGTCAATTGATTACACTCATAATGACTTGTTCCCCAAATTAAGATTTAGATCTTTTAATTATATAACAGAATTCAGTCTAAATTAACATCATAAATAACTGTTGATAAGATCATGTTATCACTCACTAAAATAGACAGGAAAGTCAATCGCCTCCACTACCTTTGTTGGCAAGAATTACTTAAATTATTAAAATATTAAACCACAATTTTTTATAGATTGCCCCTTAAATTTAAGCATGTTATTTTCATTAACCTTACATAGCAACCTTAATTTTGAGCTACTCAGTAATACTTTTAGAAAATAATCCTTTCTGACAGGTTCAGCAGGTCAATATATTACCCACAATTGAACATTCCATAATATCTTTGTAATTTGTATTATTATTTATCTGTGTTAGCAACCTAGACATATCTGCTTTGAAAATCTTCCAGTTCCAAATCATCTTCGCTTTGCTTGATAAAAATTTGGGGAACTAAAAAAATCAATAAATTATTTACCATCACATCAAAATAATTAAGATACCTAGGAATAAATATAACTGAGGAACTAAAAGACCTGCAAATGGAAAACTACAGGACACTGAAAACAGAGATAGAAGAAGACATAAACAGATGGAAGAACATACCGTGTTCAAAGATTGGTAGAATCAACATCATTAAAATCCATACTACCCAAAGCAATCTATAGATTCAATGCACACTCCATTAAAATACCAACAGTATATTTCACAGATCTAGAAAGAACTCCCCAAAAATTCATCTGGAATAAAAAAAAGACCCTGAATAGCTGCAGCAATCCTGAGAAAAAAGAACAAAGTAGGAAGGATCTCAATACCAGATATCAAGCTGTATTAAAAAGCCACTGTTCTCAAAACTGCCTGGTACTGGCACAAGAACAGACATATAAACCAATGGAATAGAATAGAGAACCCAGAAATCAACCCAAACCACTATGTTCAATTAATATTTGGCAAAGGAGGCAAGAACATACAATGTAGTCAAGATAGCCTCTTCAATAAATGGTATTGGGAAAATTGGTCAGACACATGCAAAAATATGAAACTAGACCACCAACTTAAACCGTACACAAAAATAAATTCAAAATGGAAAAAGGACTTAAATGTAAGATGGGAAACCATAAAAATATTAAAGGAATCCACAGGCAACAAAATCTCAGATATATGCTGAAGCAATATCTTCACCAACACAGCTCCTAGGGCAATGGAATCTAAAGAGAAAATAAGCAAATGGGACTACATCAAAATAAAGAGCTTTAGCACAGCAAAAGAAACCATCAACAAAACAACAAGAAAACCCACTGCATGGGAGAACATATTTGCCAATGATATCTCCAATAAGGGCTTAATCTCCAACATATACAAGGAACCCATACAACTTAACAAAAGGAAGACAACCCAATAAAAAAAATGGGCAATGGACCTAAATAGATACTTTTTGAAAGAAGACATAAGGAAGGCCAAGAGACATAGGAAAACATGCTCAAAGTCACTAGTCATCCAAGAGATGAAAATCAAAACAACAATGAGGTACCATCTCACCCCTGTCAGAATGGCTATCATCAACAAATCACAAATGACAAGTGCTGGTGAGGATGTGGAGAAAAAGGAACCCTTGTGCACTGCTGGTGGGAATGCAGACTGGTGCAGCCACTATGGAAGACAGTATGGAGTTTCCTCAGAAAACTAAAGATGGAACTCCCATTTGACCCAGTGATCCTACTTCTAGGAATATATCTCAAAAAACCAGAAACACCAATCAGAAAGGATATTTGCACCCTTATGTTCATAGCAGCACAATTCACCATAGCTAAGATCTGAAATCAGCCTAAGTGCCCATCAGCAGATGAGTGGATTAAAAAACGTTGGCACATCTACACAATGGAATACTACGCTGCTGTAAAAAGGAAGGAACTCCTAGCATTTGCAACAGCATGGATGGAACTGGAGAGCATTATGCTAAGTGAAATAACCAGTCAGAGAAAGATAAATATCACATGATGTCACTCATTTGTATATTATAATGAACAACATAAACTGATGAACAAAAGCAGATCTAGAGACAAAGAAGCATCGATCAGATGCTCAGACCTCAGAGGGCAGGTATGGGAAGGAGGAGGCAAGAGGGAGAGATCAACCAAAGGACTTGTATGGGTGCATATAAGCATAAGTGATGGACGCGGACAACAGGGGGTGAGGGCGAGGGCAGGACTGGGAGGGTGGGGGAACAATGGGGGAATAAGGACTAGTTTGTAATACCTTAATCAATAAAGAAAAAAATACATACTCCCTGAAATTGAGAATTCTTGAATGTTAAGGTGTACATTAAATTATACAACATGTTTTAAATTTTAAAAAAATTAAACCATACTTTTTACAGATTGCCCCTTAAATTTAAGCATTTTATTTTCATTAACCTTACATAGCAACCTAAATTTTGAGCTACTCAGTAATACTTTTAGAAAATAATCCTTTCTGACAGGTTCAGTAGGTCAATATATAACCCACAATTGAGCATTCCATAATATCTTTGTAATTTGTATTATTGTTTATCTGTGTCAGCAACCTGGAAATATTGCTTTGTAACTCTTCCAGTTCCAAATCATTTTCGCTTTGCTTGATAAAAATTTGGGGAACTAAATAAATCAATAAATTATTAGAGAGAAGCTGTGGTGGTTTATTGTGATAACCTCAGAATTTTTTTCTATAGGCCGCTCTGAAACCCATTTCTAGGTAGAAATGTGACTTTTGTATGTTCAAGAGATCATTTTCAAAAGGCTTGACAGCCTCTAACCTACTCATTAAGTTTCCAAAGCCTATAGGTTCCCTCTCAAGCAGCAACTCAGAAGAGGCTCCAAAGGAGAGTCTTTAGTGCAAATGTACAATATCATCTCACTAGAGGCCCAGTGCACAAGTTTTTGTGCACTCGGGGGGTGGGGGTTGGTCCCTCAGCCCGGCCTGTGCCCTCTCACAGTCTGGGACCCCTCGGGGGATGACCACTTGCTGGCTTAGGCCTGCTTCCAGGGGGATTGGGCCTAAGATAGCAATCAGACATCCCTCTGGCAGCCCTGGAGCCCTTGTGGGATGTGCACTTGCCAGCAGGGAGCAGGCCTAAGCTGCAGTCAGACATCCTTAGCGCTGCTGAGGAGACAGGAGAGGCTCCCACCACCACCGCTGTGCTGTCAGCCGTCAGCCAGGCTTGTGGCTGAGCAGAGCTCCCCCTGTGGGAGCGCACTGACCACCAGAGGGCAGCTCCTGCATTGAGCGTCTTCCCCCTGGTGGTCAGTGTGTGTCACAGTGACCAGTCATTCCCAGTCATTCTGCTGTTAGGATCAGTTTGCATATTACCCTTTTATTATATAGGATGGTCAACTTGGCAACTCTGTTGGCAGTTATGGTCTACACAGGTGTGCTAGTGACCACCTGGCCCTGCCCCATTCCAGGCTTAGATTTATGCTTAGATTTACATTTTTTCATAGTTCTACTTCTTTACCTTGTTTATATTGTATTATCATCTTGTTGTATATGTAAATTATTTCAAATCGTTTGTGAAAGAAGGAAAAGTATAAACAAACAAGACCCAATGATATTACACATGGAGATATGTAGCGTCCTGAGAAAAGGTGCGATTTAAAGTTCAAGATAATATTACAGTCAGGCTATATATAAATGAGTTGTGTTCCAAAACTATGTTTGTAAGCAGTGGGTTGGGATTCAGACTATTTTTTTATGAGAAGAATGTTATAAAAATTGTTTTTATTTTCTTGTGAACAGTTGTCAGTTATCACACAACCTATTTAGCCCATGATATAACTTAAGTAAACTTTATTTGCCCTGAAAATAAATTAAATAGCATTGCTGCAATAAATGTTATTAAATAAATCAAATTGAATAATGAGTCTTTAGGTAATATATTTGTTTTCCTATCTTTGGTCAGGAATTATACCTTACTTATTACCACATTTCCACTGAGTAACACAATGTGAGTGCATAGTGCTCAAGAAATGTTTACTGAAGAAGGAGAATGAATAAATGCAAGAAAAAAAAAGGGTACTTGAAACATTTAAAAGAGACTTCTGAGTATAGTCAAGGTTACGGAAATCAATGATACCAAATCTCTATTTTGTCTAATTATAGTGAAACACCAGATTTCTATTTCTTGACACTGGAAACCTTATGTATTATTAGACTAGATTAGATTTCTTTGGATAAAAGAAAAGAAAAAGGAGTAAAGGTTGAAAAGGCAAGAGAATATATATATATATATATATATATATATATATATATATATATATATATATGTATATCTCCTATCTAATAATAGACAAAGATGCAAATTAACCATACCTTCACTACACCCACCATTGGCTAATCAGAGCAATATGCAAATTAACCACCAACAAAGATGGCGGCTAATTTGCATATACTGGCTGGGAGTGAAGACTGAAGACACCATAGAAGGAAGCCAAGCAACACAGCTGATGTAGTGGAGACGGGTGGGAGAGAAGTGGCAGAGATGGGCGTGGTAGGAGTGGTAGTGAAGGGGGGGTAGGAGTGGCAGAGAAGGGTGGGGTAGGAGCAACAGAGAAGGGCGGGGTAGGAGTGGCAGAGAAGGGCGGGGTAGGAGTGGCAGTGAAGGGTGGGGTAGGAGCAACAGAGAAGGGCGGGGTAGGAGTGACAGTGAAGGGGGGGGTAGGAGTGGCAGAGAAGGGCGGGGTAGGAGTGGCAGTGAAGGGTGGGGTAGGAGTGGCAGAGAAGGGCGGGGTAGGAGTGGCAGTGAAGGGTGGGGTAGGAGCAACAGAGAAGGGCGGGGTAGGAGTGACAGAGAAGGGTGGGGTTGGAAAGGCAGAGATGGGAGCAAAGCCATATTCTTGCAGGGATCTTCCTGCAATGGGCCTCTAGTGTGTGCATGTATATATGCAAGACCTGAGGAAATAAGATATTTGCAAAGATATACGTACTCATGCCCAGCCTGTGTAGCTCCATGGTTGAACATCGACCTATGAACCAGGAGGTCAACAGTTTGATTCCAAGTCAGGGCACATGCTTAGGCTGCAGGCTTGATCACCAGTAAGGAGGGTGGGGGGTGCACAAGGCAGCCAATCATTGACTCTTTCTCATCATTGATGCTTCTATCTCTCTCTCCCTCTTCCTTGCTCTCTGAAATCAATAAAAAATATTATTTTAAAAAAAGATATATGTGCTCATATGATAAAAAGACTTAATTAAATGAATAAATTTAATTTAGGAGTAAACTGTAAAGGAAGAAGTGAGAGCATGTCATTTGGACTATTCCTTTGAGGGAGAAAAGAGGCAAAAGCAGTGAAGACTTTCATTGTGTAGTATTCTATATTGGCCACAACTAAATGGTACCATCATCACAACACTTACTTGCATAAATTTGTGTGAAGCCTAAGAAACTAGAGAATAAATTTAGGATGATGGAAAAGAGAGGGAACTATGCTCTAAGACCTTTTGAGTGCATTAGGTATTAATGAGGACGTGTTTCTATCACCATATTTGGCATTCTAGAAAAGGAAATGTTTTCTGATTAACTGCTTTTCATGTCCACAAAACATGTTTTACATACAGGGGTGGGCAAAAGTAGGTTTACAGTTGTGAGTATGCAAAACATAGAGTTTATTCTTATGTTATTATTTATTTTTTTTTTTTAATTTATTGCTTAAAGTATTACAAAGGGTATTACATATGTGCCCATTTTATCCCCCCGCCCTAGACAGTCCCCTAGCCTCCCCTATCCCCCAGTGTCTTATGTCCATTGGTTATGCTTATATGCATGCACACAAGTCCTTTAGTTGATCTCTTACCCCCCTACCTCCTGCCCCCCAACCCTCCCCGGCCTTCCCGCTGCAGTTTGACAATCTGTTTGAGGCAGCTCTGCCCCTGTATCTATTATTGTTCGAAAGTTTATAATGGTCTCTATTATCCATGAATGAGTGAGATCATGTGGTATTTTTCCTTCATTGACTGGCTTATTTCACTTAGCATAATGCTCTCCAGTTCCATCCATGACGTTGCAAATGGTAAGAGTTCCTTCCTTTTTAGAGCAGCATAGTATTCCATCCTGTAGATGTACCACAGTTTTCTAATCCACTCATCTACTGATGGGCACTTAGGCTGTTTCCATATCTTAGCTATGGTGAATTGTGCTCCTATGAACATAGGGGTGCATATATCCTTTCTGATTGGTGTTTCTGGTTTCTTGGGATATATTCCTAGAAGTGGGATCACAGGGTCAAATGGGAGTTCCATTTTCAGTTTTTTAAGGAAACTCCATACTGTCTTCCATAGTGGTTGCACCAGTCTGCATTCCCACCAGCAGTGCACAAGCGTTCCTTTTTCTCCACATCCTCTCCAGCACTTGTCGTTTGTTGATTTGTTGATGATAGCCAGTCTGACAGGTGTGAGATGGTACCTCATTGTTGTTTTGATTTTCATCTCTTGGATGATTAGTGACTTTGAGCATGTTTTCACATGTCTCTTGGCTTTCTGAATGTCCTCTTCTGAAAGGTATCTATTTAGGTCCTTTGCCCATTTTTGGATTGGATTGTTTATCTTCCTTTTGTTAAGTTGTATGAGTTCCCTATAAATTTTGGAGATTAGGCCCTTATCAGATATGACATTGGCAAATACGTTTTCCCATGCAGTGGGTTTTCTCGTTGTTTTGTTGATGGTTTCTTTTGCTGTGCAGAAGCTTTTTATTTTGATGTAGTCCCATTTGTTCATTTTTTCTTTAGTTTCAAGTGCCCTAGGAGCTGTATCAGTGAAGAAATTGCTTCAGCATATGTCTGAGATTTTGTTGCCTTTGGATTCTTCTAGAATTTTTATGGTTTCCCGTCGTACATTTAAGTCCTTTATCCATTTTGAGTTTATTTTTGTGTATGGTGTAAGTTGGTGGTCTAGTTTCATTTTCTTGCATATATCTGTCCAATTTTCCCAACAACATTTATTGAAGAGACTATCTTGGCTCCATTGTATGTTCTTGCCTCCTTTGTCAAATATTAATTGAGCATATTGGTTCGGGCCAATTTCTGGGCTCTCTATTCTATTCCATTGATCTATATGCCTATTCTTGTGCCAGTACCAGGCAGTTTTGAGAACAGTGGCTTTGTAATACAACTTGATATCTGGTATTGAGATCCCACCTACTTTGTTCTTTTTCAGGATTGCTGCAGCTATTAGGGGTCTTTTTTTATTCCAGATGAATTTTTGGAGAGTTCGTTCTAGATCTCTGAAGTATGCCGTTGGTATTTTAATGGGAAGTGCATTGAATTTATAGATTGCTTTGGATAGTATGGATATTTTAATGATGTTGATTCTACCAATCCATGAACATGATATGTTCTTCCATCTGTTTATGTCTTCCTCTATATCTTTTTTCAACATCCTGTAGTTTTCTGAGTAGAGGTCTTTTACCTCTTTAGTTAAGTTTATTCCTAGGCAGCTTAATTTTTTTGGTGCAATGGTAAACGGGATTGTTTTTATAATCTCTCTTTCTGAAAGTTCACTATTGGTGTATAGAAATGCCTCAGATTTCTTGGGGTTAATTTTGTATCCTGCTACATTGCCAAATTCATGTATTAAGTCTAGTAGCTTTTTGGTGGAGTCTCTAGAGTTTTGTATGTATAATATCATGTCTTCTGCAAATAAGGACAGTTTTACTTCCTCTTTTCCAATTTGGATGCCTTTTATTTCTTCTTCTTGCCGAATTGCAATGGCTAACACTTCCAGTACTTTGTTGAACAGGAGTGGAGAGAGTGGGCATCCCTGTCTTGTTCCTGTTCTTAGGGGAAATGGTGTTAGTTTTTGTCCATTGAGTATGATCTTGGCTGTGGGCCTGTCATATATGGCTTTTATTATGTTGAGGTATGATCCTTCTACTCCCACCTTGCTGAGAGTTTTTATCAAAAATGGGTGTTGAATTTTGTCAAATGCTTTTTCTGCATCAATTGATATGACCATGTGGTTTTTTTCTTTCAATTTGTTTATGTGATGTATCACGTTTATTGATTTGCGGATATTGTACCATCCTTGCATCCGTGGGATAAATCCTACTTGGTCATGATGTATGATCATTCTGATGTACTGCTGGATCCAATTTGCTAAGATTTTGTTGAGGATTTTGGCATCTATGTTCATGAGGGATATTGGCCTGTAATTCTCTTTCATTGTGTTGTCTTTACCTGGTTTTGGTATTAGGGTGATGCTGGCTTCATAGAATGAGCTTGGAAGTGTTCCTTCCTCTTGAATTTTTTGTAGTAGTCTGAGGAGGATAGGTTTTAGTTCTTCCTTGAATGTTTGGTAAAACTCCCCTGTGAAGCCGTCTGGTCCTGGGCTTTTGTTTGATGGAAGCTTTTTGATGACTGCTTCAATTTCTTCCATAGTTATTGGCCTGTTGAGATTTTTAGATTCTTCCTGATTGAGTTTTGGAATGTTGTATTTTTCTAGGAATTTGCCCATTTCCTCCAGGTTGTCTAGTTTGTTGGAGTAGAGCTGTCCATAGTATTTTTTAACAATCATTTGTATTTCTGTGGGGTCTGTTGTTATTTCGCCTCTATTGTTTCTGATTTTGTTTATTTGGGTCCTCTCTCTTTGCTTCTTGGTGAGTCTGGCTAGAGGTTTGTCAATTTTGTTTATCCTTTCAAAGAACCAGCTCTTGGTTTCATTGATTTTCTGTATTGTTTTTTTGGTCTCTATGTCATTTATTTCTGCTCTAATCTTTATTATCTCCTTCCTTCTGCTCACTCTGGGGTTTTCTTGTTGCTCTCTTTCTAATTCTTTGAGTTGTAGAGTTAGATGATTTACTACCATTTTTTCTTGTTTTTTGAGATAGGCCTGTAGAGCTATAAACTTCCCTCTCAGGACTGCTTTCATTGTGTCCCATAGGTTTTGCATTGTTGTGTTTTCATTGTCATTAGTTTCCAGGATGTTTTGAATTTCTTCTTTGATTTCACTGGTAACCCAATCAATATTTAATAGCATGCTATTCAGCTTCCAGGTGTTTGAGTATTTTGGTTGGTTTTTATTGTAGTTTATTTCGAATATTATGCCATCATGGTCTGCGAAGATGCTTTTTATGATTTCAATCTTCTTGAATTTGGGGATACTTTGCTTGTACCCAATATGTGGTCTATTTTTGAATATGTGTTATGAGCACTTGAGTAGAATGTATATTCCGTGGCATTGGGGTGAAGTGTTCTGAAGATGTCTATTAAGTCCATCTGATCTAGTGAGTCATTTAGGATTGCTGTATCTTTGCTGATTGTTTGTCTAGAGGACTTATCCAGTGCTGTCAGTGGTGTATTAAAGTCCCGTACTATGATTGTATTGTTGTTGATCTCTCCTTTGATATCTTCCAGGAGTTTTTTTTATGAATTTGGGTGCTCCTGCATTGGTTGCATATATGTTTACCAGGGTTATATTTTCTTGTTGTATTGATCCCTTTAGTATTATGAAGTGGCCTTCCTTATCTCTTGTTATGGCCTTCACTTTGAGGTCTATTTTGTCCGATATAAGTATTGCTACCCCAGCTTTCTTTTCCTTTCCATTTGCCTGAAAGATATTTTTCCATCCCTTCACTTTCAGTCTGTGTGAGTCCCTTCTAATGAGGTGGGTCTCTTGTAGACAGCAGATGTATGGGTCATGTTTTTTTATCCATTCAGCCACTCGATGTCTTTTGGTTGGAGCATTTAGTCCGTTTACCTTTAAAGTTATTATTGAAAGGTTCTTGTTTGTAGCCATTTCTTTTTTTGTGTGGCTGTTTTCTTTCTGAGCTTTTTATTTCTTCTTTTTACACCAGTCCCTTTAGCATTTCTTGCATTGCTGGCTTGGTGGTGATAAACTCCCTTGGTCTTTTTTTGTCTGTGAAGCTTCTTATTTTCCCTTCAATTTTGAATGATAGCCTTGCTGGATAGAGTATTCTTGGATTCAGTCCTCTGCTTTGCATCACTTTGTAAATTTCTGTCCATTCTTTTCTGGCCTGATGTGTTTCTGTTGAGAAGTCATTTGATAATCTAATAGGAGATCCCTTGTATGTGACTTTCCGTCTCTCTCTTGCAGCTTGTAAGATTCTCTCTTTGTCCTGAACATTTGCCATGGTAATTATGATGTGTCTTGGTGTGGGTCTTTTCGGGTTCACCTTGTTTGGGACTCTCTGGGCTTGTGTGACTTTTTTCTTCCCTACTTCAGGGAAGTTTTCTGATATTATTTCTTCGAATAGGTTTTCTAATCCTTGTTCCTCTTTCTGTTGTTCTGGCACCCCTATTATTCGTATGTTGTTTTGTTTCATGTTGTCCCAAAGCTCCCTTAGGCTCTCCTCCTGTCTTTTAATTTTTTTCTCCAATTGCAGTACAGTTTGGGTGTGTTTTGCTTCCTTGTCTTCTAATTCACTAATTCGGTCCTCCGCTTCTCCTAGTCTACTGTTGATACTTTCAATGGAGTTTTTCATTGCAGCTATATCACTCTTCATTTCTTCTTGGGTCTTACTTAAGTTGTTGATTTTTTCATCTGTTTCTTCTAGCTTCTTGCATATGTTATTGATTTTTTCCTCCGTCCAGTTTATGAACTCTAGGACCCTTATTCTGAATTCTTTTTCTGTCATGTTGCATGCCTCTGTATCACTTAGCTGATTTTCTGGCGAGTCCTCTTTTTCTTTCCTTTGGGGGTTTCTTTGTCTACCCATGTTTGATCTCACTGACATATCTAGACGTTGAGTCATTCAGTGGCTGCTCCCTTGGTGGCAGTGACTCCTTGGGCTGTGGTTGCTCTTCGGGCGGTTGCGGTAGCAGCTGCTTCTCAGTTGGCAGCAGCTCCTCTGGTGGGTGCTGTTCACAGCTGTGGTAGCTCTTCTGGCTGGTGGGGCGAGGTTTCACGTACAGCTGCTGTTCCTCAGACAGAGGGTGTGGTGCTCAGGAGGCTGCTGTTGTTTGGATCTGCTGCGTTGATTTAAAGGCACAAAATACAACACAACAAGGCACCGTGTTATTTATTAATTAGAGGCCTGGTACACATAATCATGCACAGGTGGGGTCCCATGGCCTGGCTGGCAATTGGGGCCAATCGGGTCCATCTTGCCCAGTCCTGATTGGGGCCAATCAGCTGTTCGGGGCCAGCCAGCCAGGGGAGGCCAGTTGCGGGAGGTTGGCTGTGGGAGCACACTGACCACCAGGGGGCAGCTCTTGCATTGAGCATCTGCCCCCTAGTGGTCAGAGTGCATCATAGCTACCAGCCGGTCGGCCGGTCATAAAGGTCACTTAAGCTTTTATATAGATAGATAGATAGATAGATAGATAGATAGATAGATAGATAGATAATGGTATTATTTGCCATATAAACAGCTGTAAACCTACTTTTGCTACCCCTTGTCTATATAAATGTATTTTTCTCACATCAGCTCAAAACAGATCTGATTTGTTAAAAATATATTTTATTTCATATTGATATTATTTGAAGACTTAAAAGGAGACATTTTTACAGAGATTATCCTGGAGCAGGTCTGAAGTTCAAGATTACTAGTAGAAGGCCAGTGAACATATCGGCTGTGAAGCTAGGTAGGAGCTTCACTGGGTTCTGTCTTCCTGCTCCTTCACATTACTTGAATCTCTCCTTCTCCCACTGTGCACACACTTTGTAATTATGGCTGTGCCAAAACCTGTTCAGGATTTTCAAAGCTACGGTACTAAAGTCTACATTTAGCCACTATTTACACATTTTAAAATAGAGACACTAAATTATTTTCCTAAAATGCAGTTAGTGCCAGAACTAGGCCTAGGACTCTAGGTTCTCTAGAATCTTATTTAACATTTCTAAAATTACAAAAAAATTGATAAACTGCCCTGTATTAAATAAAAGTTGGAATAATCCTTGCAAAAATAAGTTTAAAATTGTAATTTTCAGTTATTTGCTTGCCCTTTAAGTTAGCTACTTACAACATGAGTATTTCACTTCATATTCAAAGCCAAAGTTAAAAATATTGATAACTAAAGATATCTGAGTTAAAGAGATAGGTTCTCCACTTACTTTCAACTATTATTGTGAAAATTTTAATTCAACATATTATTGAATATTTTTTGTATTGTAATTGAAGTCATCTAGTAAAATACAGGATTAAGACAAACATAAAATTTATAATCTTAAGAAAATATTCAAACTTTGATATGTTTATACTAACATTATTTAATCCAGAGAAATGAAAGGTAAAAATTTTATTCATTATGAAGAAATTTGATTCCCAGAATATTATGCACCCCCTTTGTGTCCCTTGCATACATATTGCCAGTTTGAAATTTATTTATCTTTTAGTACATTCCTCTATAACAAGTTATTGAATCTTTCAATTTTTTAAAAGCATTTAATGTTTTTTCTTGTTATAATATCATTTAAGATTGTTGCAATAGTTCTGCACACCTGACATGGAAAAATTAGCTCCTACATTGTAAATGGAGGCGAGGGCAAGATAAGTCTTTGATTTGTGGTTTGATAATAAAACAAAAGAATAGAGAACAGTAGCCAACTTCATGAATTATAGTTAGGTGGCAATAGATTGATAACATCATTTGTGTTGCTAGCTAAGAACAATTGTTTTTAGCAAAACAGAAGGGCAGAAGTAATGCATTGCATAGATAAGAATAACAGAGGATGTGCTTTCTTGAATGCACAATTATATCAGGCCGGAGAGTGGGCCTAAGCCGCAGTCTGGCTTCCCTCTACAGGAGGTGACCAGGCGATCAGGGGAAGGTGCCGCCCCCATTACCCCACTGCTGCCTACCCTCGGCCCTCACTTCTTAGTACTGGCCCCACCTCTTGTCCACTAGTGGGTGGGGGGGTGTTCTGGGGCCAGACTGGCTGGGGGAGGGGCCGGCTGGGAGGTTGAGGCACAACGGGTCACACCCTGTCCAGCCTCTGTGTAGGCATGGCACCAGGACTGGGACTGCACCGCTGCCTTTGTGGCTGCCTCTGTGGAAGGGGTTGTGGCGCTGGACCGGCCTGCACCACTGCCTCTCCAGTGCCACAAGCTCTCAGCCCTCGCAGCCGCCATGACTGCCGGGCCTGGGCCTTCGCACCCACTGTAGTTTTGTCCGGAAGGATGTCCGGAAGATGTCTGGTCTGTCTGGTCTCATTAGCATATTACCCTTTTATTAGTATAGATGAAAGGAAAGACCTGCAGAGTATTATGCTAAGTGGAATAAGCCAGTCAGAGAAAGACAAATACCATATGACCTCACTTATATGTGGAATCTATTGAACAAAATAAACTGATGAACAAAATGGAAGCAGAAGCATGGATACATGGAACAGATGGACAGCTGTCAGAAGGTGGGGAGGGTATTGGAAAACTGGATAAAAGAAAGTGAAGGGATTAGCCAAAAAACATATATACATAAGACACAGACACAGACAACAGTGTGGTGATCCTCAGAGAGAAAGGGTAGTGGGAGCTTGGTGGGGATGGTAAAAGGGGGGTGGAGATGGGAAAAAGCTCTGCTTGGGGTGATGGGTGCACAATGCAATGTGCAGATGTTTTGTTGAGCTGTACACTTGAAACATGTATGGTTTTGTGAACCAATGTCACCCTAATAAATTCAATTAAGACAAATAACAAGAAGCAATAGTACTATGTCCTAAACATCTGAGTTATACAACAATGTCTGAAGTCTCTAAGGTAATGACAGTACACTACTGAAGCTATCACTGATTTAGCTTTCAAAAATCAGCAATTTGTTATTATCATCATTTCAAGATATTTGAAGAATGGTGTCAGAATAGAATGAATAATATATAGAGAAACATTTCATGCATGTAGCAGTTAGCAAGGTAAGGCAGAAAAAAAATTGTTTGGGGCAAAACTTGTCTAGAATATTGAGTTAATGTTATAGCATTTTGCAACACATGCATGCTGAAGCATCTTATGCTTTATTCAGAGCACTTGTGAAAACTTATTTTGGTTTATGCTTTCTCATTTCCAAACTGTGTCTCTTCTAAGCAGAAAGAAGATCCTATGTGGTCTACATCTTTATTCCTCGAGTACTCATTTTGAAAAACATATCATCAAAAAAAGTGAAACATGGCAGGGGGAAAAAAAATCACAATTATTTTTTATATATAAAGATAAGATTTTCAGTAGTGTTGCTTTCAGTTACAGAGTTGGATATTAAGTACACTAAATGCAAATATAGTTAATGATTTCTGAGTATTTTATTATCAATTGCTTGAGTTTAATACATAGATGCTTTATGTAGAGTTGTATATAAAGTATATTTCTATATTTGATATCCCATTTTTGAACTGTCTTCTATCATGCAAAAAACTTACAAAACTACTGACAGACAAGGAATAATAAAAATTACATAAATGTGGCAGTGAAAAAGTTTGGTTTTACTGCTCCTCCAAGTGTACCCAGAAAACCTTACAACCCTGATATTTTGTAAATTCTAAGACTTGTTTTATTTTTATTTTTTTATTTTTTTTATTTCTTTTTTTTAATTGAATCTTTATTGTTCAGATTATTACATTTGTTCCTCTTTTTTTCCCCCCCATCCTCCCAGGTCCCACCCCACCCTCCGCCCTCACTCCCCACCCACTGTCCTCATCCATAGGTGCACGATTATTGTCCAGTCTCTTTTCCCATCTCCCACCCCCCTTCCCCCCACAAGAATAGTCAGTCCATTCCTTTTCTATGTCCCTGATTCTATTATGATCACCAAATTATTTATTCACTTGATTCTTAGATTCACTTGTTGATAGATGCATATTTGTTGTTCATAATTTTTATCTTTACCTTTTTCTTCTTCCTCTTCTTAAAGGATACCTTTCAGCATTTCATATAATACTGGTTTGGTGGTGATGAACTCCTTTAGCTTTTCCTTATCTGTGAAGCTCTTTATCTGACCTTCCGTTCTGAATGATAGCTTTGCTGGATAAAGTAATCTTGGTTGTAGGTTCTTGGTATTCATCACTTTGAATATTTCTTGCCATTCCCTTCTGGCCTGCAAAGTTTCTGTTGAGAAATCAGCTGACAGTCGTATGGGTATTCCCTTGTAGGTAACTGGGTTTCTTTCTCTTGCTGCTTTTAAGATTCTCTCTTTGTCTTTTTGCTCTTGGCATTTTAATTATGATGTGTCTTGGTGTGGTCCTCTTTGGATTCCTTTTGTTTGGGGTTCTCTGCGCTTCCTGGACCTGTAGGTCTATTTCTTTCACCAGGTGGGGGAAGTTTTCTGTCATTATTTCTTCAAATAGGTTTTCAATATCTTGCTCTCTCTCATCTTCTGGCACCCCTATAATTCTGATGTTGGTGCGCTTGAAGCTGTCCCAGAGGCTCCTTACACTATCTTCGTATTTTCAGATTCTTTTTTCATTTTGCTTTTCCGGTTGGGTGTTTTTTGCTTCTTTGCATTTCGAATCTTTGACTTGATTCTTGCGCTCCTCTGGTCTGCTGTTGGGTGTCTGTATAATATTCTTTATTTCAGTCAGTGTATACTTAATTTCTAGTTGGTTCTTTATCACAACATCGAGGGTCTCATTAGATTTCTTGAGGATCTCACTACATTTATCGGCGGCTTCTAGACAGTTCTTAAGAGATCTTAAAAGTGTGGTTCTGAACTCAATATCCTCCATTGACAGTTTTGTCCTGTTTCTTTGTCTCCGCATTTTTTATGCTTTCTTGGTACACCCCCAAGTGGTCTTTGTGTGCAGTCTTGTTGCCTTTAAGCCTTGATTGTTGTCGGCAATACCGGGGGTGATTTGACCTCCTGGCTAACTGGCTATGAGAGTCAGCTGTGTCTGCAGTGGGAGAGCTTCTGTGCTGGATCTCTAGGGCGGTGCTAATCTAGCCTTTGCCTGAGGCTATCCGGCAAATGGTTCTGCGCCGGGCTTGGGCTGGGTGGGTCCCCGGGGATCTACAGGGCGGGCGGAGCGAGCAGTTATGGCTGCTCTTAGTTCCTTCCCCAGGGGCTCTGCCTCTCAGAGTCCCAGCAATGGCTGCAAACCTCGGAGAGAAAGCTGCCTTTGAGTTCCGACCGAAGCCAGACAGTCCTGCTTCTCCCGTTTGAGTCTGGGTCCCCAGAGACTCGCCCGGATCTGGAGCTCAGAGTCTGAAACTCCCTCCCGATTGAAAACAACAACCGCGCCCTCCCCCCCGTCGCCAGCCCACTCTGCACCTCAGTATTTAACTTCAGCACTGCGCCTCCTCTGAGTCTGGGTATGATATTCTCTTTCCTCCTAGTTGTAGAATTTCCACTCAGCCAGCCTTCCTGTGGTTCTAGATGCTGTCTGTTCTGTCCTTTAGTTATCCTAAGACTTGTTTTAATCTACTGTCCCTGTCTTTGTCCTATGTTAGATTAGAAGTAAGCATTGATTTATAAAGCATATAAGTTAGTTCATATAGTGTCATATAGTGTTAAAATTATATTATATACTTCTCTGAATTATGGTTTGACTCATGGTATAAAGAAAAAGAAAAGAATTGATTGTTATTTAGTAAAGCCAAATGAGAAAGCAATTAGGTTATTTCTAGACAAATTAAATTTGTCTCTGTCTTATGACCCACAACGTTCAAATCTATATATAGAAACAATATAGAGAAACATTGCAGAGACATACCAGAAATTACAGAGAGGAGTAGTCATTTGTAACCTTGTTTATAATTGTGAAAAATTCTTAGTATCTAAATAGCCATTGATAGAAGTACAAATAAATAAATAGATTTATTTGTTCAATGGAATATTAGCAGCAAGTAAATGAATGAATTTCTGCTGTACATAATAACCTGAAAAAATATCTTAATTTTTCCCAGCTTCTTGAAATACAATTGAAATACATATAACATTTAGTATAATATGTATGTGATGATTTAATAACCATTATTATTATTTTAATATATTTTATTTAATTTTTTACAGAGAGGAAGGGAGAGGGATAGAGAGTTAGAAACATCGATAAGAGAGAAACATCAACCAGCTGCCTCCTGCACACCCCCTACTGGGGATGTGCCCACAACCAAGGTACATGTCCTTGACCGGAATCAAACCTGGGACCCTTCAGTCTGCAGGCCGATGCTCTATCCACTGAGCCAAACCAGTTAGGGCTAATAACCATCTTTATTGAAAAATGATTACAATCATATTAGTTAACACATCCACCACTGTTAGTTTTGGTTAAAGTCTACCATCTTATCCTACTGGCTTTATCTCACCTCTAACAAATCCTGACTTGGGCTTTAGTATCTTGGGTCTTAGTTCCTTCCCACCATGATGAGTTATTATCTCAACTCTACAATTTCTAAATTGACAGGCAACTAGCTGATTCACCACAGAATATTGGATCATTTTCAGTGGTCAGCTATTTCATGGACAGCCAATACTGCAATATTTGGTAGCAATATTTTTTAGTTTGGGGCATTATTTTGGGATGGTTGAGGCTTTTCCCTCCACTGTGTCTTCCAAGATTTACTATGTGACAGGCCCAGATTTGAGTGTATTGCATGTATTAGCTCATTTAGTAAACAACATCTTGATAATGTAGATAATATTATTACTCCTTTGCAGATGAGGTTAAATAAGTTATTAACCACTATTTCATATCGACATAGTAACCAATAAATGAGCCATTTTGGATCTATCCTTCAGTGTAGAGACATATCAAATGAAACTCTCTTCCCTCTTTTCCTCACTTCACAAAAGTTGAACATATGAAGAGTGGGGGCTTCCACTTTTCTACTTAAACATACAGAAATAAAGAATAAATCCTTATTGAATGATAGTATTCCCAGTAGCATGATGTGCAATGCCTAAGAAACCCATGGTTTGGCTCCCTTGTCTTTCTCTCCAAAGAGAATTTCTAGCCTGTCTAAGAGTTTCCTTGTAAACGTTTTCTGTTGGTGCTTCATCTAATTGTATTTATTGTACCATCCTGCTAAGAGTTTGGCTGCCACCGTGAGATGTCATTTGGCTCACTGCTGAAGTATAATTTGATTCAGGTGCAGCTGGCTCCTGCCATCATTCAATAATCCATATGAACTATATTATTAAATTCTAGGTCATGTGCTAGGCCTTAATCGTATAAAAAAGCTGTAGTATATGAACTAGGATATTTTTAGTAGCTTTAATATGGATCAATATAAGAGTAGATTACATAAGAGAAAATATTTACTACTTTGTCATAGAGACATTTGACCTGGCAGTTAGTACAGTGAAGTATGATGGTTCCATAAGACCATTTATCTTACTTTTCTGTCACCCTCTTTGGCCCTGCTACTCCACGCTCAAGTTGGTGGCAAGGATGAAAGAGAAATTGGAAGGCAAGATGTTTCTTCATGGGCACAATAACACAGAATTTCTGCTCACATCTCACTGTGCAGAGCTTAGTCACATGGCCATTTACTGGCAGCAAAGGAGGAGGAAAATGTGATCGCAACTTGGGAGATGTGACTTGCTAAAAATTTATTTATTTCTATTACAAAGTGTTATATGACTAAGAGTTTGGGGGTACTATTAGTAATCTCAGCCATTATCCACATGAATGTACTCTGATTGTTGATTAATCAAGCACACTCAAGTTTTCCAAAAGATGTTTACATCAGTCCTTTATTTCAGATCCAAGTGACAAAAGCCAAACAGACTTCATAAAGTCATGGAGGGTCATAATAGACTTTCTACTCTGATTAACTTAGTCTGTGGCTCATCCAGGGAGGGTAGTGTAGTTAGTCCTGGGCTCACAAGGTAATCCATAATGTACTCTCCAGGACCTTTCTTTTGTTCTCTCCCTTTGGCTCTTTCCCTCACTCATAACACCTTAAGCCCATTGAATACTTTCACTATCCGCTACCCAGTTTTCCGCCTCTCTTTCTGTCTGTTTTTGCCACGACAAGGCTCTTGTTCTTCTGTACTCTGTTAACAAATAACAAATGGAGTGCTAGTATTCCAAAAGGACGGGGAGGATGGAGAAGGAGGCACTCATCATAATTTACCCTTGGTATTCTATCTAAAAGACAAGATCATTGCACTGCACAAACTATTCTCCTATTGCCCAGTAACTTTTTATGCTTAAAGACATCATCTTTCTCATACTCTTGACTATTTCAAAAGTCTCATTTCTATCACATTATCTTCTTGAGGAACTGCCATCTAGGAAGAGGGTAGGAGGATTATAATCGCAGGTCTTTAGCTAGTGTGCTTGCCTTAAGAATTTCTATGTGGTTTCCATTTTGTTGCTAAGCCTTAAGCTCAGGCATGAAACAATATCAAACTGCACAAGACCCATCTTATAGTTGGTGGGGGTTTTTTGTTTTGTTTTGTTTGCCTTTTTTCAATATTTGTCACTTTCACTTTTTCTCTCATTCTAATTTTTTAAAACATTCTTTTTTTTCAACTTCTATTTTCATTAAGGCACACTGTTGATTTCATCACTCATCTAGTTTAGTCTTTATTTCAAAGGTAATTTTTCTCTTTTACCTCTAGTTTCTGAGTTCATTTCTGAACATTTGCAATCAGATTTTTGATTTTCTTATAAGTATTGTAACATTTTCTTGATATCTTTTAGCTCACTTTCAAATAGAGATTTTAGTTTCATCCTGTTTTGCGAGCTTATCTTTCTTCTGTGGGATATTATTCTGTTTCTTCTTCTTTTTTCTATATAATAATTTTTCATGGAACTTGACCGTGATCATTTTATGTTGCTCTTTCTTATAGGAAATTAACTTTGGCAAACTTCTAAGATGAGGTGAGATTTAAGAAAGCTTTCTAACATTGTAGAACTTGCTTTCCTACTGTTTTTATAATACTCAGAAATTAATTTGATTTCTGGGATTTTTAAACTATTTCTTCTTCTTCTTCTTCTTCTTCTTCTTCTTCTTCTTCTTCTTCTTCTTCTTCTTCTTCTTCTCCTCCTCCTCCTCCTCCTCCTCCTCCTCCTCCTCCTCCTCCTCCTCCTCCTTCTCCTCCTCCTCCTCCTTCTCCTTCTTATCTATACTAGTCATTAGTAAACTTTTTTCTTTAAAGGGCCACATAGTAAATATTTTAGGCTTGGCAAACCATATGGCCTCTGTCACAAATAAATACTCAGCTCCACACCCAATACCTGAACAAATGAGCATGGCTAATGTCCTAGTAAGACATTATTTATGAAAACAAGTGGCAGGTTGGATTTGCCCAAAAGCCATTGTTTGCCTACCTCTGGTATAATTTGTCCAATAGAAATGTAATAAGAGGCACAAATATGAGGCGCATATGTAATTTTAAACTTTTTAGTAGTCACATAGAAAAAAATGGAGAAAAAAGGTAAAATCAACTTGATTTTACGTAACCCAATATATCCAAAATGGGGCTATTGGCTATTTTATACGACATCAAAGATCTAGATTCCCTTTTCTTACCTTTGTCATTGGCCCCTGCTTCTTCTCAACAGCTATTCCATTCCCTTACATTTCTGTCCAGTGGGGCGCCCTGTCCTGGGTGGGGTCCTGATGGGTCAGGTGGAGAGTTCATACAAGTTTTCCTGCCTCTTAGCCTCTCAAACTCTTGCTGTTGGTCTCTGCATTTACCCAGAACTGGAAAAGGCAGAACCCCTCCCATGTCCAGCTGTTCCTCTCCACATGCTGACCAGTGAAGGCGTGGAGGCTGGTGGCAGGCTCTCCTATTCTCAGACACCCAGTTGCTTCCTCTGTTTATCATGCCTGTGACTGTTAATGGCTTGTCGCCATTCACTTGTTTAGAGTCTGTGGGATATTTTTTCCATCTACTTTTGTTCATCTTTCTTTTTTTTTTTTTTTACTTGTATTGCTTTCTCCTAATTTTTCCCATCATCCTTTATTCTTTTCCTCTCTCTCTCTCTCTCTCTCTCTCTCTCTCTCTCTCTCTCTCTCTGTCTAAGTTTTGCTAAACAGAAATAAAAAATAAATACTATGAACCCTGTACCCTCATAGAGATGTTGTGAGGAGCATGGGTAATCAGGTCTAAGAAAGTACTACAAACTTTAAGCTGTTAGACAAATGCAAGAGAAGTAAAGTTATCAAGTTCTAAAAGAGAAACCTACTAGAAAAGTAAAATTAAGCAACCTTGATACAGGACTTTCTATGCTTTAGATGCCTGTTTTCTTTTCTCCTGAAATTATGGATCTGTAAAAAAGCATTCTTTAACTACGGAACCTTTTAAGAATAAGATTTTGAAGGTGGCACTTACATCTCTCTCTCTCTCTCTCTCTCTCTCTCTCTCTCTCTCTCTTTCTCTCTCTCTCTCTCTCTCTCTCTCTCTCTCTCTCATCCTATCTAATAAAAGAGAAACATGGTAATTAGCCATACCTCCGCTACCCTTACCATTGGCTAATCAGGGTGATATGCAAATTAACTGCCAGCCAAGATGGCGGTTAACCGCCAACAAAGATGGTGGTTAATTTTCATACATAGCCGCAATGCTGGGAGGCAAAAGGGATCGGAAACCCAGGCGGCAGGCAAGAGGTGGGGGGCGGGCAAAGGCGGCCATGATCAGTGATTGCATTGTGGATTGGAGGCAGAGAGAGCCGCTGGCAGGCCAGCTAGCACCCCAGACCCCCGGGCTGTGGGTGCCGGCTGGCCTGCTAACCCGTGATCGCCATGGTAAAAAGACCTTCAAGGCCTGTCCAAGGCAGGTTTGCATTTAAAACTAAGTGGGGTGGTCCGGAACTGCGTGGTGGCACTGACAACCAGGGCAGTCTCTGCGTCCGTGGCACATCTGCGACTCGAAGTGTGGGGGGTGAGGGCCATGCAAGCCAGAGGCTTTGGCTGCAATGGTCAGATAATTTCAGCTCCAAAGCCGGCGCAATCAGGGAAGCCATGGGGATCTTCACAAAAAAAGAGAAGGCTGAAGAGGAAGGATACTTCCCAGAGCGGATTAAAGAACAGCTGGCAGCCTTGAAGAAACAACATGAAGAAGAGATCACTCATCATAAAAAGGAGATTGAACGTCTGCAGAAAGAAATTGAGCAGCACAAGCAGAACATCAAGAAACGGAAAGATCATGATACTGCGGCAGTGTCAGGGTGAGGGGACAGCCATATTTGCCAGTGTGCCCGAGCTGTCAACAACAAAAAGTGTCTGGGAGCTGGGCGGGCGCACAGACAGGCACACAGACCCCAGGCCCACCTCGCCACCGCCTGGCCTCACCGCCACCGCTGCTGATGTCCTCTCATGGGGCCTGTGCCCCACAGGGGGAGGCGGGGGGCAGGGGGGGATGTCTTACAAACCGAACTTGACCATGCACATGCCTGCCACCTCCATCAAGGCCTCTGGGAGTGTTCACCCACCTTCCACCAGCATGGCAACATCTTCCCAGTACCGCCAGCTGCTGAGTGACTAGGACCACCATCTCTAACACGCAGGGAACAGAGAACAGCCAGGTGCCCCAGAGCAAATATGCTGAGCTGCTGGTCATCATCGGAGGACTAGAGAAGGAGATCTGACTCACGTAAGCGGGCAGCAAGAGTGCGATGGAGAGACTGAAAGGAGGCATCATCTACACGACAGGGCTGGTTCGGAGTGCTTGGAAGAGATGGAGCGGAACACCAGGTCCTAGCCCCTAAGTCAGCTTGAAAGGCTTTCCCTCTTCTTCCAAGAAGTGACAGCTCATGCTTGCACGCCCTTCAGATGAAACTTGGTTTCAAAATGGTAACAGCTTGGTTTCTCCTCCCCATGCCCCTCCCATGGTTCATCAGGTTCTGAACCACCCATCGCTGAGGTGGAGAAGAGATTTTTGCAGTTATTAGATTTCCATATTAGTTAGGAACTACCCAGGGCATTTTGTATGTGTTTTTAAAGCATTGATTTACATGATGCATGTCAGTTACCTATCACAGCAAACTGTAGTTGGCCTTCCAGATACATGTTTCTCTTCTGGATACATTTCTGTTACTCACATGGTTCTTTATGTTTCTCTTCTGAGCTGATCCAACTCTGAGGGTTTGTTTCAGTGAGTCCTGAGGCAGCACTTTAGTAGCCAGTGCCCATTCACCACACAGTATAAATTCTTTTCAATGTAACTTTTTTTTTTACTTAAGCATTTGCATGACTATTAGTACTTTGAAGTCAATCTTTAAAATGCACAAGTTATACAGAAGAAAGAGCAATTTATTGAACCTCGCCTGACAAGGACCCCTGAAATTTCCCTAAGGATGTATGTACATTTCAGTTCCGCCTTCCCCATCAGTGGATCCAAACATCTGGAAGACAGTGACTAATAGTGTTTGCATCTTTGCATGTATTTATTACTTGATGTAATAAAGCTTATTTTAATTAACAACAACAACAAAAAAGAAACTGAAAGATCATGCTGATGCTTAAGTGCACACAGTTCCCCATAGAATGGCTACATACTGTCCACTTCTATGAAGATATAGTTCTGGTAACTTATATCTTTCTATGCTGCCAACAGATTATAATAAATTGTGATCAGTGGGGGAAAAAAAACAAAAAACCAAGTGGGGTGACATCGGAATTACCCAAGCGTACCCCCAACCCCTTCACCTGCCCAGACGCCTAGGGTCCCTTTATAGCTGGGCTGAGCCCAGTGCCACCCAGTGGCCTGGACACCAGACCTGACCCCCTCTCTGGTTTGGCCCAAACATCTGAAGTTCACATTAGTTGCCAACTTAAGAAATTGGAGCATTCACGTAAAATCAGGATTCCCCACTTCTCTTTCCAAAGTGGCCGATTGGGCTACCAACCAAGGGTTGTCGGTGTCACTTCAACCCTAAGAGGAACGCCCAGCTTGGGAGTGTGGTGAGGAGGAAGCTATCTGTGCAGACAGTTCAGTTGTGTAAACTCCCACTGACAGTAGCACAGCCCAACAGTGTGGCCATTCAACTGCGAGGCAGCACAGCCATGAAACAGTCTGGCTGTTAAACAAGGCCCCTCTCCAGCTTTCAGGGGGCTTCACCTACTCCAACCCACTGCACCCCACTCTGCCCCAGTGAGACAGCTTCAGTGTTTCAGCTCCAGCAAACAGAACACTACCTAGTGGAAAGGGAAAGTGTATCCATGGCCAGTGTTGCTCAATGGATAGAGCCTCTGCCTGAGGACTGAAGGGCCCAGAGTTCAATTCCTGGTCAGGGCACATGCCTGGGTTATGGGTTTGATCCCCAGTGTGGGGCGTGCAGAAGGCAGTCAGTCAATGATTCTCTCTCATCATTGATGTTTCTATCTCCCTCCCTCTCTGAAATCAATCTATACTAATAAAAGGGTAATGTGCTAATTAGAACAAACAACTTCCAGACAACTTTCTGGATGTCCTTTTGGACAAAGCCATGGCCAAGGCAGAGGCGGTTAGGGGCAATCAGGCCGGCAGGGGAGAGCAGTTAGGGAGATCAAGCCAGCAGGGGAGATCAGTTAGGACAATCAGGCTGGCAGGGGAGAGCAGTTAGGGGGGTCAGGCCAGCAGGGAGAGCAGTTAAGGAGATCAGGTCAGCAGGCAGGTGAGCAGTTAGGAGCCAGTGGTCCCAGATTGCAAGAGGGATGTCTGGCTGCCAGTTAGGGGGATCCCAGGGATCGGGCCTAAACCAGCAGTCGAACATCCCCCAAGGGTTCCCCGATTAGAGAGGGTGCAGGCTGGGCTGAGGGAACCCCCCCCCCTGCACAAATTTCATGCACCAGGCCACTAGTATTGTTATAATTGAGAGAATAAAAAAGACTTTTTCCCAGTAGCAAAGTGAAGTAAACAGACATTGCAGTAAATTGATAATCAAGAAAATGAAAAAAAAAATGACAGCATTTAAATACCTTCTTAATAATGCTGATTCCTCACAACAATGAAGGATATACTCAATTACAGTGGGGCCTTGACTTACGAGTTTAATTTGTTTTGTGATGGAGCTCGTAACTCAAATCACTCATATGTCAAATCAATTTTCACCATTACAATGACACGTGATGCTGGGCTGATGTTGTGGCGTTCACTGTGAAGTTCGCTGTGCCAACTAGCGGTGGGGTATCTGAAGCTGGCTGGTAACCCGAATTTTAGCTCGCAACTCAAAGCAAAAAATCGGCCGAGAGACGGCTCGTATCTAGAAAAACTTGTTAGTCGGGACACTCGTAAGTCAAGGCCCCACTGTATCTTAAAGTGTGACATGAAATTTCTGTAACAATAGTTTAATTTTAATTCAATTCCATTAAAAATTAAATGTAATTAAGCCCTTCCCTTTTCTGGGAAGGTGAAAAAATCAAACAAAAAAGTGGAAGGACTCAAAAACTATATAGACTAAAATCATTCTGTAATTTGTGAAATTTCCACTTCATTTTGCTTATTGTAGTTCCTGCTAATTTGTTTAGGGAAGAAAGCAAGGAAGTTAACCATATTTCAGTTAGGTCAAATTTTTATGAAAAGGATCCCATCAGCCATCCTGGGGGTTTAAGCTCTGTTATTTACCTGGTGAGATTTTCAGAGAGAATAGTCTCTTTTTAGTTCTTCCACAAGATGCCAAGGACACATGACAAAACATGAGCCAATGCTCCATCTAAATTTTAGCCAAATCAGCTAGGGAGGCATAATTTCATGTTCCCAAGATTTTCTAAGGCATGAGTTCATCTTAGGGGTTTATATCAATTATTTTAGTGAAAGCTGTGAACAAATGCTGCACTTCTGTATTCTATTTTAGAATAGAATAAATGGGTTTCATAAGGGTACTCTAATTTAATGTAACAGAAACACGAAGACTTGGAAAACAGCGTCTTGGTCAATTTCTAATATAAATTTTTATTTATATTTACTTTAACGAATATTTTTTTCCTTTAGAAGATTTAAATTTTAAAAAACTGGAACTCCATTTTATTTTATTTATTTTTTAAAGTACATTTTTATTGATTTTAGGTAGGAAGTGAGAGGGAGAGATAGAAACATCAATGATGAGAATCATTGTTTGGCTGTCTCCTGCACACTCCCTACTGAGGATCAAGCCCAGAACCCGGGCATGTGCCCTTGACTGGAATCGAAGCTGGGACCCTTCAGTCCCCAGGCTGACACTCTATCCACTGAGCCAAACCAGCTAAGGCATGGAACTCCATTTTAAATTCTTTAGGAAAAAAAACATTCGTTTATAAATTTTTGCAGTGCCCATGGAAGCCAATTATAAGTCATCGAAAAATTTGGGGTGTTGACTCCAATTCCACAATTCTTAGAGATTTGATATATATATGGTTATACATTCAGAATCTATCTGAAGCACATGTTAAAATTTAGAGTGTATTTAATGTCAGAGAGCTAAGGGAGTAAAAATAGTAAATATGTATATCAGCAATGTGTGTGTTCTAAAGCATTTCAAAACATTTAATACCACAGCTCAGATGATATATTACTCATGTCTTTATTACAAAAAATGATCATATCATAGAGGCAGCACACACACACTATGAGATTTGGTGGTTGCTATGGTAACTATATTTTTTTCTTGAACAGAAGAATAAATAGCTACACACATTCTTTGCAATTTATTGAGCTGGTAATTTACAGTACCTTTAAAGATAGTGTGCTTATTCATTTTTTAAAATTCAAATTTGAATATATCCATTCTCATTCTTTTGTATCTAATGAAACAAAGTTATTTGCTTTGTGCCTATTTGTAGTTGTTCTAAAGCATTAAAAAAAGTATAATGTTTCCAAGTTATTTTCTGGTATTTGGGGACTAAGGACTTGTTTTTTAAAGATCTTTTTTATGCAGTACCTTAGGCTACTCAAAAGTAAAGTTTTTATATAACAAATGCTTAAATAGTTATTATTCTAGGCCAGACTATTTTCTAAGAACTTTATTTATCTTAATTCATAAAATCATAACATCTTTCAGTGTGCATTTCTTTCTAAGTCAATAGTAATGGCCAAACTGAATGAAGAAGAGAAAGAAAAATTAATTCCTTTGATATCTTTTTGGGGGTAACTTTTCTTTCTGAGTATGAAATAAGGTATTCAATATCTAGTAGTAGAATATTAAATTTGAGTAAAACAGAAATATACTGGGCAAAACATAATTTGTTTTCTAGGAAACAACATACTCATTTTTACCACTCTTCCCAAATGACTCCATTACCTTTCACAGCACCTACTAACTCTATTTTGAGATTTGATCTCTCTCTTGTTTTGTTTTTTTTAAAACATAGCTTTTGTTTCCCTCTATCCAGCTCATTTTTAAAAGCATATATTAGGCCTGAGTTATTTTCTGGCATTTGGTATTCTCCTAAAGTCTGGAAATTGTTTTACTTTAATGACCATTAATTGTATTTAATTACTTTTAATTGAAAAGCCTTGAAGATATAAAAACATTAAGAGGGAAAACAAAACCTATTGTAACATAATCTAAGGAAAAGTGTTGTCACTATTTTAATTTCATTTTAAATAACTACATTTATTTACCTGTTTATTTTACATTATACTCATTATACTGTGTATGCAACTTATCTTGCTTTATTTAAATAACATCATTTTATTTATTTTTTATGTCTGCATAAATATGTTTAATGGTTCCATGGTATGTTATCACTGCTTGCTTATCCATTCCTTTATGGTTAGAAATGTTATTTTCTTCTAATTCTGTTCCATTATATATAATGTTTCCTTGATTGTCTTTACTCATGAGGCTTGTTTTATTTTTCATGATTTTAAGCATAGATTCCCAGGAATAGAATTTAAGGATTCAGATATTATGAGTCCTAGTCCATTGTTTTTTAAGATCATAAATTAAAGTGATTACCTAATACAGAGGGAAGTATTCGAGCTAAATTTCCAACTCAAATCTTATGTCCTTTCATCTTCCAAACAGTCCCAGAAATAGGAGACAACCTCAAAGAATCTCAGACAACTATTTTGTTTACTGGACCTACCCTTGTCCAGTGATGCTCAACTGCAAATGGAAAAATCTGTTGAAAATTGAAGTGAGCATAAGTGAGATAATGCATATGAAAATTGCACAAGAACTCTGAAATCTGAAATCAGGTACGTAGCAGAATAAGGTAAAAAAAAAAAAAGTAAGTGGTCGAAATTGTGATTAATAGAGAATGCAAGCCTAGGATAAAAGCATAAAAATGAACACCACCATTGGGACACACAAGTCCTGACTGCTGGCTAGACTGAGCCAGCAATTTGCACTCATGATTTACTGACATGTTCCTACTCTTGACTTTCCTCACTGTCCCTTCAACCACTTCCACCTGATCGAAACCCAGATTTTTCCTCCAACAGCACTACATGCTTCATATTTCCAATGGTACCTACTTCGACTCCCCTGACTCATAAAGACAATGGTAGGGTTAAAATCTCTGCAGTTGTCGTATAATTTATGTACGTCATGCTGTGGTTTTCATTGAAGCAACCACCTATTATTTCTTGTCATTACTCAGAAATGCTCCACTTTCTAATTTGGCTCTCTCATTTTTTGTTCTTAATAAAAGTAGTATCTGATTATCATATAAATTCAAAGCATACCAAAGTTTGTAAAATGAAATTAAAAGTCAAACCTTTTCCTCTTTCCTTAAGGTTCCAATGTGCGAATTTCAGCAAATGATTTTTTTTTTGTTAAGAATAATCTTATAGAAGTCTTTTAGTTTCATTTCTTCTTTACATCCAGTGTTTCTAAACCATATATAAGTAATTATCTATGACCATTCATTTATAAATACTAGGTATACATATAAATATAAAAGTATTTTATAGATGGATAGATAGATAGATAGATGATAGATAGATAGATAGATAAACAACCTCTTTCTTTTCCAAATTGGATCTCTCCACTTCTCCATCCATTTGGAGACTCAGCAAATATTTCTGCTTTCTCTCATTAAAAATCACATTATTTCCACTAAGATACTTCTTTCTCTCACTATAAAAACACATCAGGTTTCTAATATCTAGTACATGCTACATTGGCCTTAATCTCACTCAATTCTCCCTACTTCCTATTTCTTCTACAGGAATTTTATTAGTTTTTATTCCACCATTCTTTCCCTCATTTCCTGTGGTAATGGTATTTCGCTCTTTGAGTAGAAATGTTCTCCCCTGTTCATGTGGTTTTGGTGAAGTAACCAAAGAGGTGAGTACCTGACACACCTGAAAAATATCCCATAAAAACTCTTCTGGATACAGAGTTTAATCCAAAGGGACCATGTGAACCAATGAGGGTGAATCTGAGTTATCCTGTGGAATTATTTATAATTGTCTGGATATTGTGGTCTTAGGGTAGTCAGAAGTCATTCACCCATCGAGAGAGGGGCGAGGGTGGGAATCATCAAAGATAAGTAGAGTCAGGAGTTCAGGGTGAGAGAGAGAGAGATTTAATTAACTTGCTTATATCACTTGATGAGAATATGCCTCAACCCAGGTTTCTTTTCTTTTCTCTTTTCCTTTCTTTTCTTTTCCTTTCTTTTCTTCTCTTTTCCTTTCTTTTCTTTTCTTTTCTTTTCTCTTCTCTTCTTTTCTTTCTTTTTTTTTTATGAAAGTTTGAGTGTGTTTTCTCTAACTTGTAATCAACAGTTTTCTGAATTGTATATTTTACTTTCTGGTAACTGAATCTGTGTTCTTATTAATCTGCTGAAATGGTTTCTAGATAGTGTAATTGCTATTAAAAGTTCTCTTAATAGTCATGATCTTAAGTGCTTCCAATTAGTTGACCATGTTGTCAACATTTCTATATCACTTTTCAAGCGAAAAGATTTCTTCCAGGGAATTAAATGCTTCAAAATTGTTGGAGGTCCTGATGGAGCAGAATTCATGAGCCTGACTCTGCATCATTGGTTTGAAAGTCATGCATTGCTGCTTTGATGCAGTTATCGGGAATGCAGCTGCTCCTGCTACTCTTACCACAGCCACAGCTGCAAAGACCTCACACCCACAAGGAGGGCACCTGGAACTTGGGGTCTGCCCACTGCTTACCAGCCACTAGCCATAGAAAGATGACCTCTGCCTCTCTTTCACCTTTTAGATATTGACTAAGAGTATCTAAGAGAATACAAGTCACATCCAGAGGTCCAGTGGCCAGGAATTCAGGAAACATAGATTTAAATGCATAGCCTTTCTAAAAAGAATGAGGGCAAAGTGGACATTAAAAGATCCAGTCCAAGAACTTATCAAATCTTTCTCATAATTGCCTACTTCCTGTTAATATATGGCACCACCATTTCTGTGCCCCTTCATCTCAGATATTTCCTCTTTAGTCTATTTCACTGTTTAATTTTTTCTACTCCCAATATAAAACAGGGATTTCCAGAGCTCTCACTCTTGACTCTCCTCTCTTTCTTCATTACTGTCTTCATACACTATTCAAATATTATTTCTCTGCATATTTCTCTCACTTGGACTAAATGCCATAGTTCCAGGAAGAATCATAGATAAAAAGTATGGAATGGATTTTTTAAAATAAAGCAGACTCACAGAGGGATCTGAGACTTGTGATGGGTAAGCTCTTTAAGAATGCCCATTCTAAATATGCTTAGATCTCTAAGACCAAATTAATACATTGAAAAATAAATGCAAAGAAAGCATGAAAAGATATAGAAGAAATTTATTGTATCACTTGGAATTGTTTGGGCTATAAGTAATCAAATAGACAATTCAAAGTGAATTAGATGTGAAGATATGTGTAATCTCATGTAAAAAAAAATATCTAGAAGGAACTGTTTTAAGCTCAACTTGTGGCTGAATGATATCATCAAAGAACCAGAGGCTTTTTTATCTTCCTTCCCACTCTGTCAACTTCAGTTTATCACTGTTGTCTTCCTTGCAAGGCAGCTGTGGCAGATCCCAGTATCATATGCAGGCACAACCATACCCATTGCATTTTTATGGAGCAAGACTTTTCCACAAAGCCCTGAGGAGACATCCAAATTCCACTGGCCAAGGTTAAATTACATGCCCATGACCTACCACAAAAAAGGCTGGGAAAGTGAATATTTGTATTTCAGCCTTTTTATTAGAAGACCAACTATTATAGCAAGAAAGCAGAGGTACTATTGGGCAAAAAACAATAGTGCTTGCCAATCTATTGAAACTTGCAAGTTACCAGTACATGTAATCAGAATGCAAATGCTTTGAATGAGAAATTCTGGACAAAATAACTGAATAATCTTGAGCAATAGACTAAATCTAGCATTGATCATTGTAAAACCTGCATTAGGAATCTAAATATAATTTTGCTTGCTCAAGATAAAAGTGGTATACAAAGTACAAGGAAAAGACTTGGGTTATTAATCTTCAAAAAGAACCCATGAGTAAAAAATATCATGTAGCTGTCAAAAAAAGTGAATTTAACCTTAGGGAACAATAACAGAAATTTTAAAAAGGTGGTTTAAAACTTTCCTAGATGATGAACAGAGCTGACACAGTATTTGAATGTGTGTGGGAAGGTATTGATAAGTTAGAGTATATATAGACTAGACTAAGGGGACTGTCATTTAGCTTAAGGAGCTGGCGAGGTTTTGCCTGAAGAAAAGAGTCATGGCCTTGTCTTATGTCAGCCTGATAAGTGTCCTTCCAGGGCCAATCTCCAAGCATCATATTCACATATGAAAATCCATAGGAAAAGAAGTAGCAAATTTATTTATGCCTACTATGTTAGAAACTCATTTTATTTATTTGTGAATACAGTGGGGCCTTGACTTAGGAGTTTAATTCGTTCCGAGACCGAGATCGTTAAGGAGCTCGTTAAGGAGCTCGTTAACTCAAATTACTCTATCAACTCAATGCAAAAAATCGGCCGAGAGACAGCTGGTATCTCAAAAAACTCGTTAGTCGGGACACTCGTAAGTCAAGGCCCCGCTGTACAGTTTTCTCTTCTCTCCCCATGTCAGCATAGGCTCCCATTTATTTCTCTAAAATATATATAATTTTGCCCTAGCTGGTTTTGCTCAGTGGATAGAGCGTCAGCTTGCGTACTGAAGGGTCCCAGGTTCGATTCCAGCCAAGAGTACATGCCTGGGTTGCGGGCTTAATCCCCAGTAGGGGGCGTGCAGGAGACAGCCAATCAATGACTCTCTCTCATCATTGATGTTTCTAGCTCTCTCTCCTTCTCTCTTCCTCTCTGAAATCAATAAAGAAATATATATATATTTCCATTCACTTTCTTCCTGAATTCTTTATTCCTATTTTACACCTACATTTTCTCATCTTCTGTCCTGTTTCCCTACCTTTTTCCTTTTCCTTGCCTCTATATTTTCTAATTAAATTGGTTCTCTTTGTTTTCTTCTACTTAGTTTAATACTCCCTTGTTTTCTTTCCTTTTTTTTTCCTAGAACTGAAGGTGAAGTATTTTCATTACAGGGATGATAGTGACAAAGTAGAAAATAAAAGCTATTACTACTGAGTTTGGAACTTCTGGAATAACTAGGCATTTTATCTCCAATGAAAGAAAAGTATCAACAAATCTGTACCCATCTTTATTTTTTTAACTTTCACTCATTTTGTTATCTTGTATTTCTAGATAATATTTACTAGGTAATCCAGATAATCCTCCCTTTAGATGAGTATCTCCAATATTAGTTATATTTTATTTATTTATTTTTAATATATATTTTATTGATTTTTTACAGAAAGGAAGGAAGAGAGATAGTCAGAAACATCGATGAGAGAGAAACATCGATCAGCTGCCTCCTGCACATCTCCTACTGGGGATGTGCCTGCAACCCAGGTACATGCCCTTGACTGGAATCGAACCTGGGACCTTTTAGTCCACAGGCCGACTCTCTATCCACTGAGCCAAACTGGTTTCAGCAAGTTATATTTTATTAATACAAAACCAATTCTGTTTAAGTAACAGATTGCCTGTAACACTGGCCTCTATTAGCTTAGGTGTGAAAGAGAAACAGTCAAAAGATAAGTAAGTAAATAAGAAGTAAAAGAAAGTGGGAAAGAGAGGAACAAGAGGAGAAAAATCTTCCTCTAGGACAGGTATGTTTTTTTTTAGTAGAATTTTTGTATACTGATGAATTCCAAATTTGATTCCCTCAAGATTGAATTCTCTCCAAGATATGTGAAGTTCTCCATGACAATGAAAACATTGATTCATCACTGCATGCCTTGCCATTGGCTTGAACTATTGACACATGCGTCCTTCAGAGTAGCAGGTCTCAACAGGAGTAATATTTGGCCCTTATTGGACATTTGGTAATTTCTAGAAATGTTTTTAATTATAACACCTGGAAAGGAGGGCACTACAGGCATATAGTGTGTAGAGATGAGGATTACTGCTAAACAAATACACAGGCCAGCTCCTCAGAACAGAATTGTCTATGCTAATAAAACGGTAATATGCTAATTAGACCAGACATCTTCCAGATGTCCTTCTGGACAAAGCCACGTTGGCGGGGGCTGAGGCAGAGGAGGGGTGATCAGGCCTGCAGGGGAGGGCATTTAGAGGCATCAGGCAGGCAGGTGAGCGGTTAGGAGGCAGTGGTCCAGGTTGAGAGTGGGATCCTGGATTGGAGAGGGTGCAGGCCAGGCTGAGGGACATTGCCCCCACCCCCCGCACAAATTTTGTGCACCAAGCCTCTAATCCAGTGATGGCGAACCTATGACACACGTGTTAGAGGTGACACGCAAACTCATTTTTTTGGTTGATTTTTCTTTGTTAAATGGCATTTAAATATATAAAATAAATATCAAAAATATAAGTCTTTGTTTTACTATGTTTGCAAATATCAAAAAATTTCTATATGTGACACGGCAGCAGAGTTAAGTTAGGGTTTTTCAAAATGCTGACACGCCGAGCTCAAAAGGTTCGCCATCACTGCTCTAGTCTGTTAGTCTGTTATGATTATTCAGAGGTTCAGAATTATCTGGCTCAGATGTCAGTAGTACCCAGGATAAGGAACAACTCTTCAAAACAAGGTATTGATTCTATTATTATGGAATTGTTAGAAGGGTACCTCTTTGTGTGTATAACAATTACAATGTGTATACTGTTTCCAAATACCATAGATATAAAATGAATAAAGTTATTGTAGAGTTATAGGTTGGGTTTGCATCAGATAAAACTTGATATGTTTTTTCTTTCTCCTGACACTTGAATATAAGTTCTTTAAGGGTAGAGCTTTTTGTTGTTATAGTTCACTGATGGCACATACTAGGCACTCAACAAGCATTCATATTTCTAAATGAATGAATGCCTAAGTACGGTTAAGTTATTCAAATTTTTAAAAATAGTTTTGTCTTAGATAACATTTTTCCTCCATCCCTTCCTTCCTTTTAAAATAATTTTCATAGATGCCTTTGTATATAAGACAGTTGTTAGGATTTTTATCTCCATAAAAAAATATAAATGTCTACACACCCACAAATATTTTTATTTAATTTTAGACAATTCACAGACATCTTGAAGGTACTCATAAGCTCCCAGGATCCTTAGGTTCCAAATTAAAAACAGAGGAATGTTATAAAACCAGGAATGCTATAGTCTACCAAATATCCAGCTTTTTTGAGATGTGGTAAACGTATGAAAAAAAATGTTTAAATGCTCCTCACCAAAGTCAATCAACAAGCTCCCCAAAGTGTCAAGCTTTGTGCCTATAGAAGGGATCTCATTCAATTTGAAAATTATTTATAGAGATGTCAAACAAATCTTGTACCGAAGGCACTGCTTCTGAAGTACTCTGTAAATTGAGAAATGCATTTTCCCATTTAATGTTTTTAATCTATTTATGACAGAGATCTTACGTAAGATCTCTTATATTAACTTGATTTATTATAAAGTTCAGCCAGGCTCTTCCTATTTATGACCTGTTTGCAAGGAAAAGGCAAAAGGAGTGCAATATGTCTGCAGGGGGATTATTTTCTATTGATGGGTGTCTGTTGACAGAATCCTTATCATTTCCTGCCAATTTTCTCAAAGAACATTGTGACAACTGCTCACAGCAGGCAGAGTCAGACTCCAGAATTGATTTTGGCAATCTGTATTGATCATATTGTTGATGATCTTTACAACATCTTGCTGTCCAAGACTTTACTTATGTCAAGGAAAATTAACAAATCTATCTGATACTTGTATGTTCATGCCTTTACCAAGTCTTGAAATCTGAAAATAAAGGCATAGGAAGTAAATTATAATTGTCATCAATATTTAAGAGTCATCTCTAGCCAAAAAGCATCAACAAGTTAATAGCACACTTTACAAAGATGCTGCTCCCATTTTATTTAGCCGCATAATGACTTCAGAGGCTCATAAAATAAAAATGATAGGGAAACCTGTTTATCTTTGAGCTTCTTATTTTACTTTAGTTCCTTGTGCTAGAAAACAGAAAATTGTTTGAAGGCTGCAATAGAGGAAATGTGAAAGGAAAGGAAAAGAAAGAAAAAAGAGGCCAAGATAATATGGAATAGAGAACTTTTAAATGTTTGCCATATTTTCCTGCTAAAAATATAGGAAAAGAGATGTCAGAAAACAAATACTAGGAAATAAAAAATTGGAAGGCAAGGCGACATTTACTCAAATAAATATATCTGTGTATATCTGTACATTTGTGCATATATATACATATATTAATGTATTATATTTATTCTGTGTTCTTTTCAATTATGTCTTTTTACATAATTTTAATTTTGCAGAGGGAGACAATAAAGTTTAAAAATAAGAAATGATGAGTAGGAAGTAACCCAGTTGATAGTAAGAATGGAAAATATCTAAATCTTTTGAGCTTTAATCAATAATCTATCCATTAAATTAAATTATTTTCCAAGACATCAAAGATATGATATGTACTGAAACATAAGACAGTGCCAGATGGTTTTATTCCACTTAAAAAACTTAAAAAACAAATTAACCTAAAGGGATTATTTGACTTTGAAATCCAAATTTCTTAGTTAAATGGCTTATGTTAATGTCCATTTCAAAGACAATTTTAGGGCCCAGACTTAGGCAAGTGGCTCATTTGTCCATCCTCTGGGTATATTAGTTTGAGTCAAGAATGTCTTCAGCATGTGTATATTAAGTCAAACTTGTAAAGTATATCTCAAACATTAGAGTTTTATGTTATTTTTTTTTTCAAATGAATTTGGCCTAAAATGTTAACAAAATTGGAAACAGCTGTGTTAAGAAACTACTTTCTTTTCCATTTATAGTCTTGTCGACCAATATAAACTTCATCATTTTAGTGGAGCTTCTCCCCCACATCCAGATGTTATGGATTTCTCAATAATCCTCAGCAAAAATTGCCAAAACCAACAAGAAGTTTTAACATGTAAATTCAACACATTGTTTCATGCTCATCATGGCCTTTTCTCCATCAACCCCATCCTCATCAGATTTCAGATGCTCGGCAGTTGACACAGAGACAGCAAAGGACTCTGAGTCATCATCTCATTGTGGGATGGGTTCCTTTTACATTTTTTTTTTTTTGTCTGATTCATGAACTGCTTTTTAAAAATCTAAAAATGGTTCATGAATTGCTTGGGAGTTGGCAAAAATTAATAATAATGAGCCCATTTTGAGTACACTGAAATGAACTGATTATCTTTGCAAGCTGTTGCTAATTTGGATTCTTGATGGCAAGAAAGGGTTCTTCAGGAGTCTTTTAACTTGCAAGCAAGACAGATTTCATGGTGTGACAGAGAAAACACTTTTGTAACCTTTACCTCTGTGTTTCCTTTTAGGTTTATGGGATATGTAGGAACAATATGGCTTTTAAAGACTGGGTTTTGGGGGGGGGGGTGTTTGTTTGTTTTGTTTTTATCTAATCATACTGGGGGAAATGATATAACCAATGGGCCACGCTAAACAAGTGGTAAAATGCAGACATGTCACTTAATCCAAAAACAGAGCTTGGGTGTTTTTTCAAATGTTAGGAGATTATGTTCTGCAGAATAAGCATGGATAAATCTGGTTATTTTATCCTAATTTATTGCCCTAATATTATTAGTTCTGCTCATATCAGTTTCTAATCATTTTCTCCTAAACTTTCAAAGCAATTGGCTTCAGCAGTTACTTTCAGTTGAGTCTTTCACTGGGTAAAGTATATGTTACACATAAAGTGAGAATTCCTCTTGCTTATGTTTTATGGGGGGAAATGTAGAGCAAAGTAAAGATTGCATTACAAGTATTATTTGAAATATCAGAAATGACACATTATAATATCAAAAAAAATCTTGGCATAATTTGGGAAAGTTAAAAGAAATCAAACAGAAAACCAAAACAAATGAAAAAAACAACAACAATAAACCCGCACACACAATATCTATTTGCCTTCTCAGGAACTTATGAAATAAAATATTTTAAGATCTTTTCTACATAGTAATAATGTACCTGTAACCATGTTTTCTGTTTTGAAACCAAGTTATCTTTGAAATCATAACTTATTGATTACAAAATGATTATGAAAGACATAATTTGACCTCATATAATTGAATACTCAATGGGATGAATTAATTACTTTGATGAGAACTTGAGTTATAATATATAAGTTACCTCAAAATAATTAAATTTAGCAGTTGGGGAAATCGTACTATCATCCAGCATGCTATAGCTGTGGGAAAATTAAATCTTTTAACCAAAACTACTCTTTATGCAGCTACATACGGAGGGCAAAGGAAATCTCTTGCAGTGTTGGAAAGTTCCATTTAATCTTTAATTCAAAGCTCTGCTTCATTTTTAAAAAAATTATCTGAATTGTCTTCCTGGAAGTTTCCTTTAGAATATTTATTTTCTAAGTCAAAGCTAACAAGAACAATAAAGCTTTGAAAATAGTAAATACACCTTTGACAATGTGCAGGCTGGTCGCAATTTAATCATAATTTTACATTTAATTAAATACTTAGCAACAAATATTCTGAGATATCATTTTAAGGAAAAGTAGAAAAAGTACATTAAATAAAACAAGAAATGCCTGTGGAAAATGTTGATGTGATGGAAGACAGCAGAGTGAAGTTCTTGGATTAGAAATGGTACCTTTATTTAGTATTGAGTAAAAATAGACATGAGAAACTTTGCCTTGGCAAGGCAATCTCAAAACCTTTATTTTTTGGTATCTGAGGCTTTACTATATCCAGAAACCCTCCTAGAAATCACAATTTAAAGCAGGTAGTGTTTCATTCTCTCCTACAGGATATATAAATGCCAAATCATGTTACAGTTGAATGCAGAAGACTGTTTTATTCTCAATGAGAGCTTTAAGTGTGAAAGAGAACCAGAAATATCACATAGCACACACAGAAATTAAAATAATTTTACAGTATGTTCTTTAAAATTTGACTTAATAGTTTTACAAATCTCTAGGGCCATGAGCTTAGCTGCTAATTTGAAAAATCCAAATACATTGTTCCCTCAAACCTAAAGGCCAAAGCACTCCATCTTTATTTTAATGTGCTAGACTTATCCTGAGACAGAATGGGGGGACGGGGGGGGACAATAACTGTTGGGGGGAAATCTAGAAAGAGAAGAATCTAGTAATTATGCTTTCTAATTGTACTCCACCTCCTGCTAGATACAACACACCAGACCTGGGGGTTTTTTTGTTTTTTTTTTGTTTTCAACTTTAAATTCTTTTTTAGTTTGCCCTAAGGCTGAATAATAGCAGGGGGAAAGAATAGTGTATGGGAATTGAGGGGTTAGATAGTAACATTTACATTTGTATTGAACGAAAACTCCACTTCAGTCTCTTAACTAAAACTTTTTAACTATGATGTTTAGTGTCCAGGTCCTCTGGAAAAGAAAATGACCTGATCCATCGTTTGAGAGCTAAGAGTCATAGCTTTTAGAACTACCTCTGGTTGATATTGGTAGCTAAGAGCTGCTGAGACAAAGGAAACCACATAGAGTGGGCTGGCAGATCCCTTGAGTACATGTAACAGTGTTCTTTGAGCGGAGCTTGAGACTTCTGGAAAGCAAGAAAAGTACAGTGTGACTTACGGAGGCCTCGTTTAGAAGAAAAACAATATATAATTGTAAAGAAGTCTTCCCCTTAACTCCATACCTTGCCATGACGTCACCCTTCTACAGCCATGTTCACATCACCCTTCTTCCTCACTGGTTCTGACTCCACTTCCAATACACTGGATATGGGCAGTCGTCATCATTATATGAAGTATTAACTTGCCACTCTAGTGCAAGAGTAGCAAACTATGACCTGCCAGCCAAATTTGAACCCCTAACTCTTTTTGTATGGCCCTTGAGCCAGGAATGAGTTCTTTATTTTTAAAAGATTAAAAAATCCAAACAAGATTAATATTTCATGGCATGTGGAAATGACATGAAATTTGAATTTTTTTTTTTAATTCTACCAAGGAACAATATAACCAGTTCTACACAAAATCTTTCAGATAAGTGAAGAGGAACAAATATTTCTCAACTTATTCTACAAGCTGCATTTTGTTTATACCCAAAATGAAGACGCATATTACAAGAAAGATTACATTCTAGTGTTCTTCATGAATATATAGACACAACTTTTTACAGAATCTCAGCAAACAAAATCCAACAACATACATATAGATGACTTAGTGGGGTTTATCTCAGGAACACCAGTTGGCATAATTTGATTTGCCGGGGTAGGAGGGGGGCCGTTTCACAAAAATCCATCCTCTATTCCTGACTAAAAGCAACAACCAAACAAACCTCTCAGAAAAGTAGGAGTAGAAAGAATTTCTTACACCTGATGATGACCACCTGACATACTTACTGGAGAAAGAATGACTACTTTCCCCCTTAGGTCAGGAACAGGGCCAAGTAAAGGGATAAAAAGGCACCGGCTGGCTTTAGGAAGGCAGTGGGAGAGCCTGAAGCCAGCGCCCACCAGCCTCCTCAGGGATCGTATCCCAGAAGGCCCTGCATCTCAGTCCTAGGCTTTACAAAGAGCAAATCAGCCTCTTTCCCATACAACACTTTCACAAAAGGCTGCGTCTGCATTGCGCCCGGGGGGGAGTCTGGGGCAGGCCCTTTAAGAGACTTCCTCAGTTGCCACTGCCTGGGGGTCTCCTGGAGATAAAAGCCCTGTTAGTTTCCAAAGCTAAATGTTCTGGGGCTCCTCTGTCAGATACTGGTCTTAAAAGTTGGGATGCCCAGTGTGGGCTATGAATCTTTCTGTCCTCAGGGATTGTCACCAGGAGGCAGTGAAGGGGGGAAAGGGTTTAGGGCAACATTGTGTCTCGGCCTTTCCTGCCCACTTCAGTGTAGTTTTTTGCTTCCCTTTTCTTTTTGTCCCCCAGGGTGGAGTCACTCTGCTAGTTTTTAGGGCTTTTTCAGAAGAAATTGTTCCTTATGTCATTGAAGATGTGTCTGCGAGTTCTGGATTTTTCCTACATCCCCATCTTGGCCCAGAACTCATGTCGGTTCCTTAATGGATCTGTACATTCCCTGGACACAGGACCCCTGGATGACAGCTCTCCTCAGTTCTCGGTCAAATAGCCATTCTACATCCCACTGGCTAGAAGGTGGGAGCTACTGCTTGCTCCCCCAAGTCTCTTATGGTCCAAATATGTTGCCTATATTTCTTAGAAGTACTAAATGAGAGAGGCATGCTTTATTGCTTTACATCTAGAAAAACTGAAGGGGATAAAATATATTCTTTTGCCTCTAAATGAAAATAAGGGATGGAAAATTGATTTGAGAAGAGAGAATACACCCCTTGAATTGTTGAGAACAATAAAGACAGAGTTAAAAACTACACAAACCACCTAGAGGCGAAAGGTAGGGAATTTGCACTGTGGACCCGAAGATGCTCTCCAGTGGACAGAGTTTCCTCTCTGACAATAGGCAGTTCCAATAATGCCGCCTCCTCTGGTAAGTCACATGGGAAGCTACTGTTAGAGCATCAAAGGAAAATTAAGCTTGAGGTTCGGTGTCAGAAAATTCATCAAGTGCTGTCCCCAGAGTCAAGGGGCAATAAGAATAATTTGCACATATGTTTACCTGTTTAGAAACAATCTAAATGTAAAATAAAAGTTCTTGTTACTATTTTGATTGGAATTACATTGATTCATATATTAATTTGGAAGAGAACAATTTAGATAATGTTTTCTAATTCAAGTAATAATAAGCTCGATATCTCTTATTTAAACATTTTTTTGCAAATTTAAATATAGCATGTAAATAAATTCTCATTAAAAAAAATAAAGACAATATATATCCAATGAAAGCCTCCTTGAACCTCACTTAGTTCTAGTCCCTCTTTTGAGATAACTTCTATCATTATAATGGGACTAGAGGCCTGGTGCATGAATTTGTGCACCAGTGGGGTCCCTCTGCCTGGCCTGCGGGATCAGGCCAAAACCGGCTCTCCGACATCTCCCAAGGGGTCCCGGATCGCAAGAGGGTGCAGACCAGGCCGAAGGTGCATGATCGGGGCCAGGGAAGGACTCAGGAGGTTGGCCAGCTGGGGAGGGACCATAGGAGGGCTCCAGGGTGTGTCTGGCCTGTCTCACTCAGTCCCGATTGGCCTGACCCCAGCAGCAAGCTAACTTACCAGTTGGAGCATATGCCCCCTGGTGGTCAGTGCCTGTCATAGCAAGCAGTTGAGCAACCTTAGCATATCATTAGCATATTACACTCTGATTGGTTGGACTTCTGGATGACTGGACACTTAGCATATTAGGCTTTTATTATATAGGATGTATCATCTCAGAACTCTTCCTGTGCATTTACCTACATCTGGTCTTTGTACATATAAAAATATACAGTTTGTTTTGTTTTAACCAAGTGTTTTAATCATTTTATAACTTTATTTTTAACTTACTGTCTAGAGGAAGATTCCATGTCTAAATTCATACGATATGTACCATAACCAAATTCATTTGAGCTGATTCATATTTCAGAATGTGAATGCATTGTAGTTAGGTCATCGTTCTCCTAGTAATACAATTCATTTTTCTTTAGCTTTTTTCCCTTGCTATTACCAAATCTTAGTATGATTAACATAGACAGTCCAGAGTTGAATTTTAATTTTTACCCTTTATCTTTTGTTATAGCTGACACATTTAGTCATCTTATCTTTCTTATTATAGTGGTTTCTTGGTGTTCCTGTATTTGCCAATAAGGATCATTCTTCGTTTTTTTCTAGTAAAAAGTATACATTCTTTTTTTCCTAGTAGTTTTACAACTATAAACTTAAAACTACATTCCGTAACTATCCATAATATATTTATCCCAGTATTAGTTAAGTGACAAAAATAGTTGAAATACCTTAAATTTTATTTAATTTTTATAATGGATGAAAAGAAAGAGCCTTTATTCCAATATTTATTAGAGAAAGGAGGAAGTGTCTTCTTTGGATCACATTGCCAAAGCAGAGTAGGATTCCAAATAGGTTTAGGGATTAAAAACAAATTTATAAAAACTTAAGGACTATCTTTCAAGACTGTAAAAGCAGAAGTGTCTTGAACATGAGCCATGACAAAGAATTCTACTGGTAACTTTGAGCTCAGTAAAGAAAACCTAATGAGAAACCTGAAAGTTGTGTGGGTGTGAGTGTGCACATGTGTGCACAAATGTGTGAGTGTGTGCATGTGTTATCTTTACATGTCTAAATTCAGATGCACCTACTTGGTAAAGACAATTTTACTTTTGGGGGAAATAATTGAGTCACTAACTGAGAGCAACAAAAAAAAAGGCAGAGGAAGATAAAATAATATTTCTGATGGGAAATATTGAATAATAAAATATATATAACTGAATAAATTGAATAAATAAATAATAAGCAAATACCAAAGAGTAAGTTTCTTCAGGTATAGTAAACTCTTGCCTTTTCAGACCTCAATTTAATGGACAAAATTTTCAGTCTGTATGTCATATGTGAAAATTAGCACCCTGTTAATTTTAAGATGCTTTTAAACAAGATTTGCTTATTAATAAATCATCAGGGGGTTTTTTTGGTTTGTTTTAATTCACTGTAATTTTAAAATATATTTTTATTGATTGATTTCTCTGAGAGGGAAAGAGAGATAGAAACATCAATGATGAGGGAGGATCATTGATTGGCTGCCTCCTGCATGCCCCCGGTACTGATTGAGCCCACACCCTGGGCATGTGCTCTGACTGGAAAACAAACCATGACCTCCTGGTTCATGGGTCCACACTCAACCACTAAACCACACTGGCCGGGCAATTCACTGTTATTTTTAACAAATTTTAGCGAATAGGCCATATATTAGAAAAAACACTGTGGTAATTTCATCAAAATAAGTAAATATTACACATTTACAACTATAGTCTATATATTTAAATCCAAGAGTTACCACTCATAAGCAATGTTTGGCAAATGATTAGTTCGTGATCACACCACTTCCCACGCTTATTAATTCTGTTGTTGAGTGGCAGGACTTTCTGTGGCAGTTTTGATGTGTGGGGCTGATGTTCCCACGTGGGCTAAGCCATGCCCAGCCGCATGCATTTATTTTCTCATGGTGACTGGTGAATGCATGCATTTACTAGACATATTCAGTATAAATTTAAAATTACTGTAATACATATAGAAGACTTTTCTGTAAAGTATTACTTTTCATACATAATTTTAATTACACAAACATGTCGACATTAAGTAAAAACAGGTAAACTAACTACTTTGTCAATTTTTTACCATATGCATTCAGAAAACCTACTTATTATATATGGACTTTTGGCTTTAATGGACACCCCCTTGCCTGAATTAGTCCATTATATGAAAGTTTTACTGTATTGAAATAACCGCTGGCTGATATTTTCATTTTCTGGATTGAAATAGAAAGTGAGAGAGTGGCTAAAACTTGCAACTTGCAGAATGAGAACATATTTTAGATCAATATCCATAATGAGAAGATTGCTGGTAACACAGGAGCAGGTCTGGGACACAGATCCTGTGGTAGGATTGGAAAATGGAATTTAAGAAGAGAGATCTACAGATCTACAGAAACCCTCAAATACTTAGGTAAATTTTATTAATCACTACAATCCAGTAACAGACTTATGTTGTCAAGTCTTGGGAAGTAAAGAAAACAATTGTATCCATACTTTGAAATAAATCAGACTGCAAAAATCTGGGATGGCATGTAAATATCATAAATAAATGACAAGTGCTATATTTCAAAGGAAGAAATATAATAAAACTGATCCTTTGATTCCTAAGAAATATTTGGAAAACCATCTTATTTCCTCCAAGCTCTTTGAATTGAGTTTCCAACAGTACTTATTTGAGCGTTAATGGGAAGGGTAATCTTAAAGCTTGGATGACTTGGAGGCACTGGTAAGCTAACTACTTTGTCATTTTTTTACCATATGCATTCAGAAAACTGACTTTATTATATACTAGGGGCCCAGTGGATGAATTCGTGCACCTTGAAAAGAACTGTGGACTGTGAGGCTGCAGTGGGCACATGGGCAGGCCCATCCTCTGCACCCCTGCCCAGCCGCTCCCACCATGGCCCCCATTCCCCTGTCTGCCAGCAGCCCTGCTCCTGCCGCTGCTGCTCCCACGTGCTGACAGCACTGGCACCACTCACACCCACTGACGGGGTGGAGTGATTGGGGCAGTGGGTCCAAGCAGGTGCCGTGAGTGGGTGCAAATGCTGGCTGCTGCCCCCACTGCCCTTCAGGAGGAGGGGGAGGTGGAGAAGCCCTGAGGTTCAATCGGGGCCGCCAGCTGCAGCTCGAACCCACTGATGGCACCAAGTGATTGGAACCGGTGCCAAGTGCCAACAGTGGGTGCGAGGAGGGCCAGTGCCAGCAGCAGGGGTGAGCGCCGGGCAGGACCGTGGGGCATGGGAGGAAAGAATTTTCAGTAACCACCAGACGTTCACCCTGATGATAGCAACTGGCACCCCGGTTAGGGTTAGGGTTAGGGTTAGGATTAGGATTAGGGTTAGGCATCTTGGTCTGGCGCCCCTGCTCACCTGCTCCACCATCTTGCTGTGACCGATGCCCGCCATGTTATGTGCTCTGCCACCTGCTGCCTATGCCTGCCATGTTCCACGTGCGCCCCTGGTGGTCAGTGGAAGTCATAGAGACTGGTTGTTTGCTTTTTTCGGTTGTTCCGCTGTTCGGTCTATTTGCATATTAGGTTTTATATATATAGACTAGTGGCCCGGTGCATGAAATTTGTGCATGGGGGGGGGGGGGCTTTCCTCAGCCCAGCCTGCACTCTTTCCAATCAGGGACCCCTTGAGGGATGTCCCACAGGGATTGGGCCTAAACTGGCAGTCAGACATTCCTCTTGCAATCTGGGACTCCTGGTTCCTAACCACTCACCTGCCTGCCTGCCTGATCACCCCTAACTGCCTTCCCCTGCCAGCCTGATCTTGCCCCTAACTGTTCTCCCCTGCTGGACTGATCACCCCTAACTGCCTCTGCCTGCCTGTTCACCCGTAACTGCCCTCCCCTGCTGGCCTGATCTTACCCCTAATTGCTCTCCTCTGCTGGCCTAATCGCCCCTAATTGCCTCTGCCTTGGCCCTCACCATCATGGCTTTGTCTGGAAGGAAGTCGGACCTCCAGAAGATGGCAGATTGACCCAGTCTAATTAGCATATTACCCTTTTAGCAGTATAGATAGATTATATAGGATAGGATTGCTTAAATGGGGGAGAAAAGCTTTTTTTCAGCAGAATGAGTTGCTCTTGGCAGACAAAAATACATAATCCCTATATCTGGACTGATAGCCAGCCATATGCACTATACTGCCAAACTGGTCATTAAAAAATTGAACCTCTTTCTTACACCTTACACCAAACAGCTGTTTCTCTTAAAACTCCTCCTCAGCCCCCACCTTAGGTTCTGCCTTTGTAGTTTACCCAGATTAGGTTCTGACTGGTTGGTTTCTATGCCAGTCAGCAACAGAAGCTCCGCCTCCTAGGCAGCCATTGGCTCCTCGCACTTCACTCAGATTTGGTTCTGATTGGTCAGTTTCTATGCCAGCCAGTGTTTCCAGGCCTATCTCCCGTCCTGATCAGAGAGGTGGGGCTGATCAACAGCCATGCCAGGCTCCTGGCGAGCAGGCTGAACTGCTGATCTCTCAGAGGGAGAGAGGCATAGCTGCTGGCGAGGCCCAGAGAGAGAGAGAGAGAAGCAGGGTCTGATCCACAAGGCTGCAGATCAGACCCTGTTTCTCTCTCTCTCTCTCTGGGCCTCGCCAGCAGCCACGGTAGCCGCTGATCAGCCCCACCTCTCTCTCTCCCCGAGAGATCAGCAGTTCAGCCTGCTTGCCAATCCCTGGCCACGGGAGCCTGCTGTGCGTAGCCTGGCGTTCAGTGTAGCCTTCGGTCATTTTGGATATTACAGACCCTGAATTTTTATATATTAGGACGGACTTTTGGCTTTATGGATACTCCCTTACCCATTGTGAAATCTGAATCACTGTGAGGTGGACTGAATAACACTTTTGAAAAATAATTTTAAAGTCTGTAAATAGCAAACTTTCTGAGTTGTGTATATGATAGCCTATGTTTGTGTTGACTTCACATACTAATCACGACTTGGCTGGGTTTAGGAATCTTGAATCATAACCCTTTCCCTCAAAACTATTTACATATTTCTCTACTGTTTTCTCACATATACTACTGAAGAGGAAAATCCAAGGCTAATTGGATTTTGCTTCCTTTAAAGATTATCTGGTCTTCTCTGTTTTAATATTTGAATAATTCTTTCTTTATTCTTAAGATATAAAACATCATCAGGTTATTGGTAGTACTAATATATTTTACTAATTCTGCTTATAACTTGGTTAATCCTTTTTACATGATTTGGATCATTCTTACATTCAGAATATTTTAGATTATTGTTAGAGTCTATGTGTTCTGAACAAGGGACCCTGTGTAACCACACAAGTTGCCCCTATGAAGCCAACCCTGACCCCACTCAAATCAATATCTTTAACCTGGACATAAGATTGCTTGGTTTTGCGAGGCCTAAAGCACCTGCCATTTTCCCATACGTCAGGATAGAATGAGATGCCCTGAAAGCAAATGGCTGAGTGGAGATGAGAATGAAGAGAGATGGAGATAGGGGAATGAAAATCGTGGTAGCTACAGAGAATGAATGGCTGTAGTAAAAGCAACTATACAGTCTACTTCAACTCTGTTTCCTTATCCTATCAACTTTACCTTTTATTTCATAGGGTCTATGTTTTATTGTGTGTTTTTAACATAATGTGATGTTTTTAGTACCAAACTGTCTTCCCTTTCCTGTACTAACTAAGTATGTTTAAAAAATATTTTCTCACTATAACCTGAGTGCTATATTTACCTTCATTTATTTTTCAGATTTTCCCATAGGTACCAAGTTGTATATCATTTCTGTTTACTCACTTTTTTTAGAGTGAGAATTTGTACAATTTTGATGCTGGCATATAAATACAGTAGGGGCAGTCTCCTTTATTTCCCTCGTGGTCAGTATGGTCAATGAAAATACTTTCAGGTGATCTTAAGCCATGAATATACATCATACAAATTGACATGACTAAGTCAGCTATCCAGAAGCCAATCTACAACCACCAAGCAATGTAGAAGTGACATTACTGGCAGGACTCTTCGTCATGTGTCTTCTGTTTTGTCTCAATGATGATAATGAAAGTCTAGTGCAGACCCATATTTCTACCCATATTTTGTCCTCCAAAACAAGCCTACTGAGTGCCTTTTCAGAGGGTCTTGTTCTTGCTACTCACCCCACTCTGGGCTTTCTCCTTTGGGCAACCAATATGTATAAATATTGAACAAAGCTTTTGGCATGCTACTAATATACAGCAAAAAGAAAATTACCTAAATAATTGGTCTCTGCCACATTTCCTCTCTCATTTCTAGCCCTGCCTTCATACATTGTAACAAGCTAACCATATGCCAGTGTATATCCTCTTGTCTTTATGATGCAGGCAGCTGCCGTGTAAATTCAGATAAGCTTTAGTCCTGGTTTCCTAAGAACTCATCTGAAGAAGCAAAGAAGAATCCAGGTGAAATAGCTACGCCCACCCCTGTCCCCAATTCTTGTTCCTCCTGATCAATAGATTTTATTTTATTTTTCCCAAGAAAGCCTTTCCTGTTTGGCTAACAAATTGGACAAATTTTATAAAGGAGAGTTTTGAAATATTCTTGGTAATCACATTGTAAGTAGACCCAGGGGTATTAGATCTAAAATATTTTTTTTTAATTATTCTCTGGGTCATATAGCTGACTTTCTTCTCTAATTTCCAATCCTTGTCATACATTTTCTCCCATGTTCATTCTCTGTGGATGATTTTAATGGGAAGAAGGAATAAGATTTTGGTCTTCATCACTATTGTCTCCTGAAGTACACCCAGCTATTTAAAAAATGATGTAATAAAAGTCATTTATTTTTGTAAGTTACCTTAAATCTCTTTGGAAAAAGACAGATAATTAATAGACCCTATGATATAAGGCTTATATACAACATATACTACAAAGCAGAATGTGCTTAATTCATTAAGAAAGTCATCAAGTGCTATTACGTGTTGAAATTTTATTTCTGTTGCTTACTCTCCATTTCAGTCTCAGTTGTCCAATCCATAAGAAAACATATTTGAATATAGAGAAAGCATCAAAATACTACAAAGATAGAATTGTAGGTAATTCTGACAATCTGATAGAGTACATTTTTTAAAAAAGGGAACAGCTTTTACAAAGATAAACAGAAAAGAAGTGTACAGCATTCATACTGATTGGGTTCAGTGGGAGATTGAACTGGAAAAGAAGTTTATGTCAGTGACAACACTGTGCTTAAAAGTTTGACTTTATTGGGCAGGTTGTAAGAAGCCTCTGAACTATTTTTTATCTCATAAAGCAGAGGTTTGGGTTAGATACTATGCCTCAAAGTATACTGTTATTCCTCTTTTATTTACAGGTATTTGTTTTTCATTTCACTAATTAGTGCCTTGTGCATTTACTGATTTTCACTATTCATCTCTTTTAACCAAATCCCATACAATAATTTTAATGCATTTTATATACAGTGCTTTGAGCTTTTCAAATGAAAGCCACATTTAATTAAAATAAAGAAATAGGAGATCAGTAGACATATTGATTCAACATGTATGCCAACCTGAATTCTGAGGTGCACAATAAGCAAAATGTACTCCACCCACATTATGCCTGGAGGGCAAAGAAAAAAAGTGTGAACAAGGATAATTAGAACTTGAAAATAGTTAGTATCTAGACAGAATGGCCATGCATTAGAGTTGATAATAGAGGGTACTTATAATGAAGTTAAAGCTATTCAGGGAAATTTTAGATGTGTGAAAACTGAAAGAGCACTTTTATCCAAGTATGAGTGATAAAGCTAACAATGTTAAACTTATATAACAATTAAAATAAATTTTGTTCCTAAGTTCAATATATGCAATGAAATAAAAACTTTTTAGTAAATAAAGAGAAGAAATTAGAAAAGTATTTTTAATCTAGAGATAATTGACTTTGTAAGAAGTTGAAAATACTTAAATGGGTCTAGTTAATTTTAGTCAAGTGATTTCTAGAAAGATGCTTGAAATTTAAATATTTACAAACTTGAAATGAAAGAGTGGGAACCTAAAGTAAGAAAAATGTAAAAATTATACATATGCATATATGCACATACATACATACACACAGAGATAAGGATGAAAGAAAATAAAATATAAAATGCAACTAATGTTATTCCATTGTTTCTTTTCTTTCAACTTTAAATTGAATTTAATCAACAAGATAATGAATCTACCAGAATATAAAATGAATGCTACCCCTTTCAATGTAGTCAGCTAGGAAATTACAATGATTCCAGTTACATTGCCAGTGTTGTATTTTTTTAAATATGTTTTTACTGATTTTTAGAGAGAGAGGAAGGGAGAAGGATAGACAGATAGAAACATCATCAATGAGAAACATTGATCAGCTGCCTCCTGCACGCCCCCTACGGGGGATCAAGCCCACAACCCCGGCATGTGCCCTGACTGGAAATTGAACCAGTGACCTCTTGATTCATGGGTCAACGCTCAAGCACTGAGCTACACCGGCCTAGCAATCAGTATTGCATTTTTAAAATAAAGATTTTCTTTTTCCTGGGATAGCTGGCTATTTTCACACTGTTCCACTGAGGGTGGGTTTGGATTTTAGAAACATGAAATCACTTAAAGCAAAGTCAGTTAGAGGCAAGTAGCCAATATGTCCTTGGAAATTATCTAGCCAACCTCTCTTTGGAACAGGGGTCCTCAAACTTTTTAAACAGGGGGCCAGTTCACTGTCCCTCAGACCGTTGGAGGGCCGGACTATAGTTAAAAAAAAAACTATGAACATATTCCTATGCACACTGCACATATCTTATTTTGAAGTAAAAAATAAAACGGGAACAAATACAATATTTGTATTTGCATGTGGCCCGCGGGCCGTAGTTTGAGGACCCCTGCTTTGGAAGAATGAAAGGAACTCTAGAGTTTAGTGTTTATTAGGATACTTTTGTGACAGAAGCAAAGCAAAAATGAGTTAAACAGCAACGGAAATGTACTGGGAAGGATCTGAAGCGCATCAAATCCTCAAAGGGACAGATTATAGAACCAGGTCAACTCGGGGCTTCTGGGATTTACAGGGGGACCTCTATGCTAGTCATGTTTTTTCTTTCTGACTGCTCTCATGCAGTAGAGACTTGGATACAGGCAGTTTTGTGATGGTGTCTTTGTTGCTTCGAAAGCGAAGTAAGGAAAGGATACTCCTTCCTATTTGCTATAGCAGAAAAGTTAGCAGGGAAGGACACTAACGGGGTCTGCCTGGATCAGTGTGCATTTTTGAACCTGTTTTGAAGGGTGAGCATGTGACATTTTGATGATTTCAATTCCTTGTGTTCTTATCCAATAAGCAGAGAAGTAAGATCTACTACCAGAAGATGGAGGAGAGGCTTGACTAGACAAAAACAATAGCCACCACAATCTTGTATATCAACCAACACTTGCCACATAAGACATTTACTAATTAGTTGAAAATGTTTGGATATCTTAACAGCATGTCCAAAGCCAAGCTCATAATCTTTCCCTCCTAGTTTCACACAAGATACCTCGATTTCCAAAATTCTCTATAGTGATATATCAAACAAGTAAAAAATTAAACTGTAACAATTTCTGTAATCTTTTCGAGCCTCAGTTTTCCTACTTGCAAAATGGGGATAATAATAAATACCCATTAATTAGAGGTTTGCCCATTAATGTGGGTTATAGCAGACTGAGTTAAATGGGGGAAAAACATCAATAGCTATGCATAGCTTAATGACGGGGATAAATACCGAGAAATGTGTCCACAGGTGATTTCATCATTCTAAGAGCATCATAGAGTGCACTTACACAGAGCTAGATGGTATAGCCTACTACACACCTAAGATATATTATATAGTCTATTGCTCCTCGGTTACAAACCTGTACTAAATACTGTAGGCAGTTGTAACACAATGGTATTTGTGTATCTAAACACATCTAAACATAGAAAAGGTACAGTAAAATTATGGCATAAAGGACAAAAAAATGGCACACTTAAATACATCACTTACCATGGATGGAGCTTGCGGGACTAGAAGTTGCCCTGGGCGAATCGGCGAGAGAGTGGTGAGTAGATGTGAAGGCCTAGGACTTTACTAGGCTCCACTAAACTTATTTAAAAGAATTCTTTCTTTAATAATAAATAAAACTTAGTTTATTGTAACATTTTACTTTATAAACATTTTACTTTGTTAAGTTTTTGACTCTTTTGTAATAACTCTTAGCTTAAAACACAAATACATTGTTCGCTATACAAAAATATATACTTCATTTATATCTTTATTCTATAGAATATTTTCTATTAATTTTTTTTTTACTTTTTTTTTTAAAGACTAAGACATAAAAGCACACTTTAGCCTAGGCCTACACAGGGTCAGATCACTGTCATCCACCTCCACATCTTGTCTCACTGGAAGGTCTTCAGGAGCAATAACACCCATGGAGCCATCGTTTCCAATGATGACAATGGCTTCTGGAATATCTCGTGAAGAACCTATTTGAGGCCCCTCCTTGAGGAGGTACTACTCTTTTCCAAAATATGTCCATGGTGGCCTGCTTGGCTTATTTCTTTTTTAAAAAATATATTTTATTGATTTTTAACAGAGAAGAAGGGAGAGGGATAGAGAGTTAGAAACATCGATGAGAGAGAAACATCGATCAGCTGCCTCCTGCACACCTCCTACTGGGGATGTGCCCGCAACCATGGTACATGCCTTTGACCAGAATCAAACCTGGGACCCTTCAGTCCGCAGGCTGATGCTCTATCCACTGAGCCAAACTGGTTAGGGCTATTTCTTTTGTTTTAATCAGAGAGTTGCTTGCATGGTAAGCAGATAACGCACCATGAAAATTCCTCTCTATTAATGAAAACCTTCCAGTGTTGAGGTCAATGTTTTCAAGCTTTTTATGGAGCTTGGTGAGGTCTGCAAAAGCTTCTGTTATACCCTTCCCTGTGAATTTCTTGAGGGATTTTCTTCTTTCCTCCTGCAGTTTTCTTTTCTCTTGTTTCTTCTTCGGCTATGAGTTCCTGTTCCAGTTCCAACAATGCCTCATTTGTCATCCCTCAGGAACCACCTCAAGGAATTCCTCAGTATCATCCTCATACATACCCCGGTTAAAGTTGTTTTTCGTCTCAACCACAGCCTTTTTTGATTTTTGCAGCCTCCTTAACTTGGCAATTTCCTTGAGGTCATAACAAATCTCTTGAGTGTCTTCTTCCAGATGCCATTTATACGCTCCTTGATGACATCACCACAAGCCAAACACGGTTTTTGTTGTAGGCCTTCCAGAAGATGCTAACTCTACTGATTTGAATAGTCTAGATCTGGGTCATCCATGACCGCTTACTGCTCCTGAAGTACAGTGGAAATATGTGCTTACTAACATGCTTGAAGGCCCTGGAGTTCTCACTGTGCCAGATCACAAAGCATTTCACTGCATAATCTGCAAATTGCAACATTGCCTTCAAACAAGTCTGTCATCCTTTCCCTATAAACCTTGAACCCCGTGATTGACTTGGCCTCCTTATGGATGAAAGTCCATGTTTATTGGGCTCTATATTTGGACCTTCCTTCACCATGATATATTGAAGAGTTGGATAATACATATACCGTGTTAAAATAATTTTTTTTCTTTTATTAAAGTGTTTAGAAGTACTATTATCTGTTGGATTTGCTTTTCTGCAGAGTTAATTGTTATCTATATAATTATCCAATCCTCAATATATCATGTCACAGGAAGGCCCAAATATAGAGCCCAATAATGATATGGGAAAATTGGACTGGAACACGCCGAGTTCCTATGGGCAGGATGGTTCCCGGATTCTTGTCCGGCGGAGTCAAAGGATGAAACCAAGGATGAAAGACGGTATAGCAAAAGGTGGAAATTTATTGAGAAACAAGCACAAACTCCCATGTGGGGAGGGAGGAAGAGTTCCACTGGGTCCCTTTTCCTTCATTTTATAAAGGCTGCAGATCTTTGTGCCTTGATATCCCCTCTGATTGGTCACTATATCCCCTTAGATTGGTTACTCTAGCAACTCCTGAGCTCAAACCTCACATGAAGTATGCGAGGCTCCCTTCTTCTTCTCCCTCTGGGCTTTCTTCCTCCCTCTCTGAATTAGGGTATTCCTTCCCTTTATTCTGTAAATGTATACCTTTCTGCAGCTCTCAGCTCCCTTATCTTATGGCAATGTACCTTCTGCTACTCCCAGCTTCCTTATCTTATGGCAATGTACCTTCTGCTACTCCCAGCTCCCTTATTTTATGGAAATGTACCTTCTGCTACTCCCAGCTTCCTTATCTTATGGAAATGTACCTTCTGCTACTCCCAGCTCCCTTATTTTATAGAAATGTACCTTCTGCTACTCCCAGCTTCCTTATCTTATGGAAATGTACCTTCTGCTACTCCCAGCTCCCTTATTTTATGGAAATGTACCTTCTGCTATTCCCAGCTTCCTTATCTTATGGAAATGTACCTTCTGCTACTCCCAACTCCCTTATCTTATGGCAATGTATTCTTTGTAGCTCTGTAGTCCTGTGTTTTTTCCATGGACCCCTTAATTCCTAAAATTTCCTAAACCTGCCTATTTCACCCCTAAAAACTCCTTTAATAACATGTTAGAGGGAGATACTTGTTGCTGGTTCCACTCACTTCATTATCATTTTATCCAAATTTCTCTATTCCTTTATTAAGACTGGTACAAGAGAGATTGTTAAATACCTTGTTGAAATGCAACTTGGATCAATTAACCTAGCAACTGTATCAGGAAAGGAAATGTGACTTGTTTGACATAATTCAACACCCTCTGACTACTAGAACATGGAAACTCTCTGCTTAATAATATAATCCAGATTTTACTGTGATTTATGTCAAGCTCACGGTCCATATCCTGTCTCTCAAACCATCTTTGTTATTGAGAAAATGTTGATAATCTTGCCAACATCCGTTTTCTGGAGCTTCCTGATTTTTAGTGGTGATTCAAAGAATTCTAGCAGCTTCTCAGCAATTGCTCTGCAAGGTGTTTTTGCAATACTAGGTTTTAAAAAGCTTCTGTGACTGGCAATTACAAAAGATAAATCCTAAAATATTTGAGTAATGTTTCCTGTGTGGAGAGATGTTGCTTCATCCCCATTGCTATCAGATGGCTTCCCAAGGTAAGACAGTATTCATCTGTAATCTAAGTTGATGAATTTATTTTATTAAAGAGCAATCACTACATCAACACATCTAAGAGTGAAATTTAGTATTCATTTTTCTCAGAGACAGAAAGTACCTTAACAATAAACTCTCACATTTTATGGATCAAAAATCTTATATCTAGGAGATAAAACAAGATATTGATGATCACATATTTCATTAGTGATAAAATTAAAACTATTGGGAAAAACTGATCTCTTAATTCCCACCTATATCACAGTCTGTCCATGCAACATCCATGTATGAGTTTAGAGAAGCTTCTGCACTAACTATTAATATATTGTGTAGGACATTCTATCTACATGAACAATTCATTTACAATTTTCATTATACTCTCAAAGCAGTTCATGAACCAAAAATGTTAAGAACCACTGATCTAGATCAAACTGATAATTTTAAAAATTAAATGAAATATAAAAGTATAAAGGTAGTTTAAAAATGAATCTTAGAAACATATTCTCAGTCTTTTGAAAATGAGTTTCTGTAGAGAGAGAAACAAAATCAGAAAAAAATGTTTGAGGTTTTCACTATATTAATAGTAGGACATACTCTTCAAATGTTATGCATTCATCAGAATTGCTCCCGAATATAATGATAGCCTAATCATCACTAGAGTGCATGTTGGTTTATGAAGATTTGCATATTTGTTTTGTAAATGTTTCATAGGTGAAATTATTAATTAGCATCTAATTAATATTTGTGTTGCTGAGAACATATTTTTTAAACCCCAGAATCAAGAAAATAGAGAATAGTTAATTATCCATCTCTGATTTCTTCGTTTAAATTCCTCATTTCTAAACTCAGCAGCACAAAAGAGAGATTAATAAAAGTAAATTTGAAGCAACTTAATTGCATTTTTTTTATTTTGCCCAATTACTGAGATTCTTTAACTATGTCTTCATCCATTCTAAAGCATTATTAAATAGATATTTTGTAAGCATTTAATGATCTTGGAAAAGATCATTGTTAGTGCTTGAAAATTACACTAAAGAATACCCCAAATTTTGGAATGATGAAAAATGCAATTTGAACTATAAAAACAGCACCTAGAAGACATATGACCATCCCCAAAGCACTAAGTTAAAAGAGTATAATGAAAAATAGGGTTTCTTTAAAGCAGGTAAACTGGGGTAGTTCTAGACTTGGTAATATAAGAACTTGCACCAAGCTATACTACAAAGGCTTAAATTCAGAAAAACCTATGCTTGAATACTGAGCTCTATCACTTACTAACTCTGGGACAATGAGCAATTTATTTACCTCTCTATTTCTTGGTTTTCTCATCCAGAAACTTGGAATGATAATACTAAGAAACAGTCATAAAATTGTAAGCATTTTTTAAAATCCTCACCTATGGATATGGTTTATCTATTTTTAGTGAGAGAGGAAGGAAGAGAGAAACATCAACTGCTGCCTGCCATACAGGCCTAACTGGGGATGAAACCAGCAGCCTAGGCATGCACCCTGACCAGGAATCCACACCACAACGTTTTGGCACAGGACGATGCTCCAAACAATTGAGTCACACTGGCCAGGGAAAATTGTAAGCATTTTTAACAGGTAAGCCATCAGTATTAAGGTTGTGTCCAGACAAGAATATTATGTAAACGACTGATCAACCGATCACTATGATGCACACTGACCACCAGGGGGCAGACACTCAATGCAGGAGCTGCCCTCTGGTGGTCAGTGTGCTCCCACAGTCAACTTCCCACAGCCCCTCCCCCAACCCAACTGACTGGCCCAATGACCCCAATCAGGGTGACCAACCTCCCGCAGCCTCTCGCTCTGGCCAGACAACCTCCTGTGGCCCCTTCCCACCCTGGCCAGCCGGCCAACCTCCTGCAGCCCCTCCCCCCAGGGCCAGCCAGCCAGCCAGCCTCCCGTGGCCCCTCCTCCTGCTGGCTAACCTCCTGTGGTCCCAATGGCCCTGATTGCTGTCCAGGCCAAGGGACCTCACTTGTGCATGAATTCGTGCAATGGGCTTCTAGTAATACATATAAAAAGATGGAAATTAAAATATCCACAGAAGGTTAACATAAGAGTACACAGACAAAGGAGAGTAGGGAAAGAACTTTGTTGTTACACAATTTACACTGTTCAAATGAGAAGGAATCTTGATGGAAAGATTTATTCTCATCCAGTGGCTATGTTAAAAAGTTCCTGTGGATATCCTCAGGGTTAACTTTGGGTGAGATCCTCTAAATTAATTTTATTATGAATTGGCTTATTATAATAAAATCAATTTAATTGATTAAAAAGAGGTAGTTGGCTCACATGTGAAGATGTTAGCTCTATTGATTTGAATAGCTTAGACTTTGTGATAGGTGTTATTTCTCATTGTAAACTAATACATTGGCATTCTGGGGTCAGTGTCTGTCTCAAGACCTGGGCCTATTTTTGTCAACTTCAGTCATCATCTGGTCATGTACCTACCTACTGAACTGGAATCAACTAAGGTGGGGTTGTAGGTTTAAACAGACCCAGAAGATTCTAATGGACAACTAGATTCAGGATTCATTGTCTTAAGTGGCTTTACTAACAAACGTGTAAATTTCTACATATGTAACAACAACAACAACAACAAAAACCTTAACACGTTGTAGAATACCATTGTTGAGTATGTGAGAAACGATTCTGGGATCATTTTATGAGAATGCTTGATGACTGTTACTGAGAAACATGTTAGTGTCTATTCAAAATATGTTGCTTTTTCCTGCCCCATCGTTTGCCATTTATTTTTATAGTTCATTGGTCTTTTTGATGCTCAAGTATAGAAAGAGAGGAAACTAAAATGAAAATGAAAACTAGGAAAAAAAGACAATTATTTTATATAACATGAATAATATATTGAAAAGAGCATTGGAAATGAAATTTTAGTGATTATTGATTTCCAATGTTAACTAATTAGAAATCTCTGTGGCAGGGGTTAAAAACTGGTGGCCCAAATTTAAACTGCAAGTATGTTTGGTTTAACATTAATATTGAAATATTATTTGCTTGATATGCTGGTTCAGTTTGAATACATTTAGGCAAAACATCATTTAGCCACAAATCCTACTACATTTTCTCATCTATTACACATTTATGTTATAGGCAATTAAGTTTTTATTTTATACATATAGCTATAGAAATATAGCTACACAGACAGTCCTCAAGTGTTTCAGCTTGACAAATTTTCAACTTATGATAGTGCAAAGCAATACCCATGCAACCATTCTGTTTTTCTTTTTCTTTTTTTTTTTATTGCTTAAAGTATTACAAAGGGTATTACATATGTATCCATTTTATCCCCCCGCCCTAGACAGTCCCCTAGCCTCCCCTATCACCCAGTGTCTAACCATTCTGTTTTTCACTTTTAATAAATTATAGGAGATTTCAACACTCTATTATAAAATAAGCTTTATGTCAGATGATTTTGCCCAACTCTGGGCTAATGTATATGTGTCAGCACATTTAAGTTAGACTTGTGTAGCTATGCTGTTTGGTAGGCTAGGTGTATTAAATGCATTTTTTACTTGATATTTTCAAATTATAATGGGTTTATTGGGATGTAACCCTGTCATTAGGTCAGGGAGCAATAATATATTTTCATATAATCATATGATTAATTTATTATCATAGAAGCAGGACTGAGATAATTTATAGTAATAAAGAAATGAACAAGAGAAAAAAAGGAAATGTAATCCTATACGTTAAACAAATATTTGGTTCTATTTTTTTAAAGTCTTTTGTTTTTTGATCTAATTATAAAAAGCTACATGAATCATTACCCTTGAACAGGAAACAATCAAACTTCAGAATGCTTTTTACAAATTCTGTATTTTTAAAATTTTAAGTAAGATTTCATACATGTTCAAATACATTTGTTATAGTATAAATGTATTAACATTCAAGTATTGAAATCAGTGTTTTATTGCTTTTGCAAACCAAGGTTTGCAAAACATGTTGTATTGTCAACTTTTATATATAATTAATTTCCTTTAATTCTCTTTAAGAATAATCATATTTAGCCTGGCCGGTTTTGCTCAGTGGTTAAAGCATCAGTCTGTGGACCTAAGGGTTACAGGTTCAATTCCCAGCCAAAGGCACATCATACCTTAGGTGCGAATTGGAGACAACCCATTAATGTCTCTCTCTCTCGCACATTGATGTGTCTCTCTCTCTCTCCCTCCCTCCTGCCTCCCCGCCATTCTTTAAAAATATAGAAAAAATATCATTGAGTGAGAATTTTTTAAAAATCATATATAACCAATCAACCTTGAAATAATTACCTATTCATGCCTGTACTTTCTCCCATCCGACCTAATTTCCTTGAAAACAACACATCAAGTTCTAAAAAATTTCTTTTTTGCTCAAAATAAACATGTTAGACTTTATTACCAATTAGAACTTATGACTGTGCCATCAAGTCAGTGTTATACTATAGTTCATTGAAAAGGTAGAAAGGCAAAACCTACTACTACTGTTCCAAGCTGCATGTGTTTTTCAGAATACCTGAACTTGTCATTTTCCAAACTTGCTATTTTCAAGGTAACTTGCTGCCTTGAAAAAAATATGATTTTGGTGAAATTACAGCTTTTTATTTGGTGTTTATAGCTCAGACTAGGACTTTTTAAAACTTATTATTATTAATGAAACAGGTGTCTTTTCAAGAAGCTTTTGAAAATTGCATATAAACTTTGTTTAGTTATGATGAAATGATAGTTATAACAACTCATACAACCTTCTGCTGACAAGAAAATTGTGCGCAAAAAATCCCAAACTACAATGTCAGCCTCCTAAAAATGTTTTGTATCTAAACCTGAAATATTGAGAAGGATGTTGCTTATAACATATGCGGAATAAAAGCATTCTTAATTTTTAAAATGACAAGACTTTTTAGTTAAACCATGTCATATTTATGACAAGAGAAAAACTACTTATTTTGGCAGCTTGTGACTTAATGAAGCATTTTAGTATCAATACAAGGCTTCATTAAATGGAAACATATGGCAAACCGTATCATTATTTAGTTATTCAAATGATGAAGAACGGTTAGAGTTTAACAATGTAAATAATACCTAGTAAATGTATCACTTCATTGCTAAGTTTCGGAGAATGTTTTATTAGATCATTGTACATTTTGCCACTGTATTTACAACTATAGGAAGGGCTAATTTCACTGGTCTTCATATCTCATTCAGAAAAATAAGATGTGAACAATAGATTTTAAAAAGAGAAAGTGCCCCAGAAGAAAGTGGGTTTCCTGGACCTCTTTTACTTGAAATAAATCACATACTTTGGTCAAATTTATCATTGATAAAATTATGTTTCAAATTTAAGAAAAAAAATCTTACATCTCTAGACTCTTGTTCTAAATGGCTTTTTATAAATGAATTATGGGCCCAGTGCACAAATTTGTGCACCTCGAAAGGAACTGTGGGCCTTGAGGCTGTGGTGGGCACAGGGGCGGGTCTCAGCCCATACTCTGCACCCCCGCCTGGCCCCTCCCACAGTGGACCCCACTCCCGCCACCACGCTCCCACACGCTGATGGTGCTGGTGCTGTTTGCACCTGCTGATGACATGGAGCAATTGGGGTATGCACCAGCAATGGGTGCAAGCGGGGCCAGTGCCATCAGTGGGTGTGAGCAGCAGCTGCTGGGCTGATTGCCCCTCAGGAGCAGGGGGAGGTGGAGAAGTCCTCAGGGGCAATCAGGGCTGGAAGCCGCCTCTTACACCCACGGATGGCACCAAGCAATTGGGGCCGGCGCTCGGTGCCAGCAGCAGGTGCAAGCGGCAGCTCTGGCACTGGCAGCAGGTGCAAGCACCTGTGGGACCGCAGCGTACAGGAGCAAAGAATTTTCAGTAACCACCAGAAGCTCACCCTGACGACAGCAACTGGGGCCCCACCTTGGTCTGGTGCTCCCACTCACCTGCTCCACCATCCCGCCTGCTGCAGATGCCCACCATGTTCTGGTGGTCAGCGCATGTCATAGCGACGGGCTGTTCAGTTGTTCCTCCGTTCAATCTATTTTCATATTAGGGTTTTATATATATGGATAAAAGGCATTAGAATATCAAAGAAGATATAGCTCATATATTCGCACTGAGGTTATCTACACTAACTCTGTTATCAGTGGAAGTGGAGTTTTTGGAGTGTCACAAGTATTTCCTGAGCCCCGCATGGGAGGATGGGGTTCTGTGGAAAGCTTTATTGATAATGAAAATTAAGGTGATTCCCCTCCAAGGTCCCATCTCTGTCTGTCTCACCATGGAAGAAGTCCAATCTTGTCTTTAACAGGGCCAGAGTTAAGGCCACTGCCCATATTTTTCTGCTCCATATTAAAGTGCACCCCAGTCCAACATTTGGGAAGCTTAGCTTATGTTCCCAGCTGCAGGCCATAGTGTGTGGAGTCTGCACAGTCATGGTTCATGGAGCCCTCATGGCCATGGCCATGCAGCTGCTTAAGGCCCATGCTGCCCTGATCGCCCCTCAGGAGCAAGGGGAGGTGGTATGGGTGAGTGCGTGGGCAACTGTGGGTCATAAAGCAAGAGAGAATAAGAGCAAACAAGTGAGGAAACTCTTTGGAAATTTTAACCTTCTGAGATTTCACACATTTCTGATGGGGTTCAACTCCTAGCCCATCCATTGTTCCCCAGGCTAGACGGACCAGCCAGCACTTTCCCTACGTCACCCCGACTTCATTGTACATGCATCTATTTCTCCCTTTGTTGGATCCCTTCCCCCAGTGATCTTCAGGGAATGGACCAATGCTTCCCTCAGGAACATTAAGCTGTAGCTTCCTGGTGAAGCTGCCCAGATGACCATTCTTACACTGGCCTCCCTTTTTCTCTCTTCCTTTATTAATATTAAATAGCTAATTATGGCCGAAACCGGTTTGGCTCAGTGGATAGAGCGTCGGCTTGCGGACTGAAAGGTCCCAGGTTCGATTCCGGTCAAGGGCATGTACCTGGGTCACGGGCACATCCCCAGTAGGAGATGTGCAGGAGGCAGCTGATCGATGTTTCTCTCTCATCGATGTTTCTAACTCTCTATCTCTCTCCCTTCCTCTCTGTAAAAAATCAATAAAATATATTTTTAAAAAATAAATAGCTAATTATGATAACAATTTGACTATAATATTGTTATTTATAATACATATACATTTGGTAATTTAAATGACTAAAATATATTTCTCATATCTATTTGGTCTTTGTGATGGTTCCTGGCTCACAGCTCCTGACACCCTTGGAATTTCTTGTAGTAAGAGCTATAAAGGTGTCTTTTATTATGTTAATGAGCTGATTTGGGGCTTAATTTAAGGATTGAGGCTGGAGTTTTGCATTTGTGGAGTTCAATTCCTCCCAGTGATACCAATAGCAATCAAGGCTTAACTACAACAAGACTGTGCACACAGCCCACAAAGGGGTGCACCAAGAGTGTCCACCACAGGTGATGACTGGGGAGGCTGAGCCACTAAGTCCTATAGGACCAGCTCTCAGTTCCAGTGACAGCCATAGAAGGTAAATAAATCCCAGAATAAAAAAAAAAAAAAAAAAAAAGGAGAGGTTGGGAGCTTCAGTCACCCACCAGCTTGAAAACGGCCCTCAGCCCCTCACCCAGACTGGCCAGGCACCCCAGTGGGGACCCCCACCCTGAACAGGGTGTGACCAGAAGCAAACAGCCATCAGCCCCTCACCCAGGCTGGCCAGGCACCTAAGCGGGACTCCCACCCTGATCCGGGACACCCTTCAGGGCAAACCAGCTGGCCCCCACCCATGCACCAGGCCTCTATCCTATATAATAAAAGGGTAATATGCAAACTGACCCTAACAGCAGAAAGACTGGGAATGACTGGTCACTATGACACACACTGACCACCAGGGGGCAGATGCTCAATGCAGGAGCTGCCCTCTGGTGGTCAGGGCACTCTCACATGGGAGGAGCTCTGCTCAGCCACAAGCCAGGCTGATGGCTGCCAGTACAGCAGTGGTGGTGGGAGCCTCTCCTACCTTCTCAGCAGCGCTAAGGATGTCCGACTGCAGTTTAGGCCGGCTCCCCGCTGGCAAGTGGACATCCCCCGAGGGCTACTGGGCTGCCAGAGGGATGCCTGATTGCCATCTTAGGCCCAATCCCCCGGGGAGTGAGCCTCAGCCAGCATGTGGTCATCCCCTGAGGGGTCCCAGACTTCGAGAGGGCACAGGCCAGGCTGAGGGAACCCCCCCACCCTCCCGAGTGCACACATTTTTGTGCACTGGGCCTCTAGTTGATTATAAAAACAAAAAGTGCAGGTTGAACAAAACTAGAATCTCTTTACTTAAAGGATATCAAAATAGACATATCTCTGGCTAGAATGATCCAAAAAAATTAAACAAATTAGCAATATTAAGGTATATCTGCTCCTAGCATTGATGGATAGATATCTTTAATCAGTGCTCACAAGTAGGGCAACCAGGAAAGCTGAGTTAAATATAAAAATTTAGATATTTGGAGAGGTAGGTAATAAGAGATACATAATTTCCAAGCCATGATGAAGTAGGGAAGGGGACAGACAAAGAGATTAGCTCTGTGTTTCTTGTTTCTCTTGGATGTGGTATGGGCAATTATGGAATGGGCATGAAATAGATAAATAGATGAATTAAACTGAACAGAGAATTTTAAAATAAGCCTAAATTTCTACAATATATTGATTTTTTTTTTTTTTTTTTTTTTTTTTTTTTACCAAGGTGCCAATGAAATGCAATGAGGAAAAGGAAAGTCATTTTAATGCAAGGGCTAGAAAACTTAGGTATCCACACTTTATTTAGGAATAAAATAAACTGTTGCAGAATTTACCAGGCAACCAGAAAATATACAATGAGTACTGGAGATTCAGAAAAAAACCCTTTACTTAAAGCAGCACTACTTGCTCAAGGGATTCAAAGATCTAAAGCCTGAACCTCTCATACAATGAGATTACTCCTTGTATATATTCCTAAGTTTCATTGTTTCCTATCTGTTTCCTAACTACTAGGCTTTTGTGGTGGGCTTTCATGGCCCCTCCTGAGTCAGTTAGAATGGGGATGTTAGATTGTATCTAAATGCCTGGCCCAGGTGGTGCCAGCAACCCCCGGTCTGGCCACACTACCAAATTCCCAGCCTGTGGCCCCTGAAAACTGGGAGCACCCAGGAAAACAGACTGACTATTGCCTAAGGAAGGGGCAGTGACTTAATTATAGGCTAACAATAATGTGCATAAAGACACCAGTCACTGACACAGATTCAGATTGCTAGTCCCAGCCCCTCCAGGTTACCCCCATATTCCTCCTCAAAATCTTAATTATTATTTTATAACATATAAAAATTAACTTGAGGTAAATTCTAAACACTAAAAGCTAAACCAGAAAAGCCTCTAGAAGAAAATAGAGAAATCTTCCTAACTTGTGGGAAGCAATGCTTTCTGAGACAGCAATGATCATAAAAGAAAAAAGTTGACAAAGGATGTTATAGGTTGACTAGAGGCTCGGTGCATGAAAATTCATGCACTGGAGGGGGTGGTCCCTCAACCCGGCCTGTTCACAGTCTGGGTGCCCTCAGGGGTGGGAGGTGACCCAGCCATCAGGGGAAGGTGACGTCCCCATCACACCTCTGCTGCTGCCACTGCTGGCAGCTCAAGCCTCAGCTGGCCCTGGTTACCTGCACCTCGGGTGGCCCTGGGCTGCTGGGCAGCCACCATCCGAAGCTTGCCTCACCTCAGGCTCACCCTGGGCAGCTGGGCAGCCAACATGTGAGGCTTGCCTGTGCCTCAGGCTGGCCCTGGGCAGGTGGGGGGCTGAGGGCAGATCAGGCCACACTGTGTACCTAACGCCCCCCCCCCCCCCCACCACCGGCTGGGCTGAAAGGACTGGGGGACTCTGGTGGGGTTGAGGGGACATCACATCTTTGTGATGGTGTGGTGGTCAATTTGCATATTATATCTTTATTAGATAGGATTGTGTCCTTCTAAAAAAGAAACATTTGCAATCATATAATTTGGCCACTATGCTGTATACCTGAAACTAATACAAAATAATATTAATTGTAAACTATAATTAAAAAATAAAATTTAAGTTAAAAAATAGATATATCGATCTCCTAACCCCTACTACCTCAGAATGTGACCTGATCTGGAAGGGAGGTCAGTGCAGATATAATTATTAAGATGAGGTCATAGCGAATTAGGATGAGCCCTTATGACTGGTGCCCTTATAAGATGACAACCATGAGAAAAAACAAACACACAAGGAAGGATGCCAGGTGAAGAGGGAGGCCGAGCTTGGAGGGATGCATTTACCAGCTAGAGAATACCAAGGGCTGCTGCCAGGCTCCAGAAGCTAGAAGAGAGACATGGAACAGATGCTCCTTCTGAGTCCTCAGAAAGAACCAAACTTACCAACATCTTGAGTTTGAACTTTTAGCCTCCAGACTGTGAAAAAATAAATTCCTATTGTTTCAGCCACCCAGTCTGTGGTACTTTATTATGGCAGCCCTGGGAAACTACACATTAGACGTCTTGAAATTAAAGTTCTTCTCCAAAATTCACCATTTAAGAAAATTAATAGGTGGTAACTCACGAACTTGGAGAAATATTTGCAGAATGAGTACCTAACAAAAGGATATAAAAATAATTCACAACTCAATAGTAGAGAGACAAACCACCCAGTTAAAATATAAGCAAAATATTTGAGCTGAAACTTTGCAAAGGGATATATGCTACCAGCCGATAAGCATGTGAAAGAATGTCCAACACTAGTAGCCATCAAGAAAATATTTATTAAAGCAATAATGAGATAGCACTACATGCCCACTGGAATAGAACAAATTAAAAAGAACAACAGTGTTAAATATTAAAGAGGACATAGGGCACCAGAATTCTCGTTTTTTCTTGATAGGTATATAAAATGATACAAACCTTTTTGTAATGTTTGACAGATACTTCTAAAGTTAAATAAATACCTCCCCATTAATCCAATGACTCCACTCTTAGGTATAACTCAAAAGAATTGAAAATATATATCCACAAAGAGAATTGAAGATGAATGCTTATTGCAGTTTTATTTATGATAGCAAAAATTAAAAAGATGAAAAATGGTGGCATAATCATACAATGTATTAGTATTCAGCAACAAAAACATCAACAACTTACTGCTATGTTAAACAAGATGGTTTATTTCTAAAAAAAAATCATGTTGAGTAAATTAAGTCTTGCTTAAGAGTACATACTGTATGATTCTGTTTCTATGAAATTCTCAAAAATGCTAAAATAACCCATCATGAAGAAAAATAGGAGAGTGATTATTTCTGGGAAGATTGAAAGGGACAGGAGAGGATTTTCTGGGCTGACAATAATATTTTATGTACTGATAGAGACTTGGGTATAGGTGTATACCTTAGTCAAAACTCATAATAGTACAATTTTTGCATTTCAATGTGTGTAGTGTTATCTTCAAAAAGACAGTAAATAAGTATTGAACTCTAGCTAATGATATGCATACTGAAGTTTTAGAGGTGCAACTTACTTTGAGATTCAAAACAATTTGAAAGAGTGATTAATGAATAGAAATATGAATAGATGTATAAATAAACAATATGATAAAGCAAAATTTAGCTATAGAACCTAGTTGGTGAGTACATAGTATACTATTCTTTCAACTTTCTGATATGTTTAAAATTTTTCATGATGAAGCATTCTGGTATGGGAAGAATGGGTACTGATTATAAAGAGGACCAAAGTATAAAAATTCAAAGGGGAAATATAACAAGAGATAAGCTAGAAATTTATAGAAATGAGTATAAAACTACATACTGAAAACAGAAATGGCATTACAAATCAGTGACAAAGAATGGATCAGTCAATAATTGGTGGCAGATCCATTGGCTAACCATGTGGAAATAGACATCTATTTAAAAATAAAAGTCTAGAGATCTGGATGGAAAAGCAAAAAATTCATTACTTCTAGAAAAAAAAATAGACAATTTTATTTTGAATTTGGTATTGGCAAAGATTTTGTAAAATAGCCTCAGAGAACAAAAATCATAAAAGAAAAGAAACAGTGTTACCTTAAAATTAAAATAACTTCGATATAACAAAGGCCATCGTAATAGAAGTGAAAGGAATACCCACAAGCTGAGTTATATTATTTAAGACACATAGCCCACCAACTGCTTAACTGAAAAAAAAAAAAGAGAGAATTTGCAAATTAAAAAGAATAACACAATTTGAAAGTAGGTATCAGGAAATCCACAGAGGCAGAGTAGAAAATATCAAAAAAATAAGAAATGAAAATTTGCCAAGTTTCACTAGTATTTGGAAAAGTGATAACTCAGGTAACAGAAGATCATTCACAATTAAGTGGGAGGACATGGGGAAATAGAACTCTTTTCTATATTAATAGATGATAAATCAGCACGGCCCAGCAACCAATGCTGGGTGCCTTCTCTTGAGAAACTGCCATACACATGAACATGAAGACAAATTCAATGGTGTTCACTGCAACCTTGTTTGTTAAGTGATGGAACAGAAACAATTGTATTGTCCTAGGTTCATGCACGTAGTTAAATAGTAGAATCTAGAAGTTTGGATGAATGACCTTTACATGTAACATGGGTACACCTCAAAAATGCAATGTAAATAAAAAATAAAATTGCAAACTATCAAATTCAGAATGAAATCATTTATGAATAACATTAAACACAAAAACACTAGGCTACATAGTTTATAAATACATGTAGGTACATTTTTAAAACGTGTTTTGGAGTTATATCAGTTTTAAGATAGTATTTGTCTCTTGGAAGAGAGGGAAGAAGACAAAATAGGAGAGAAGGGGCTAAAACTGGGTGTCCTTTTATTTCCTTTTAAAAAATAAACTGAAGTAAATATAAAAAATATGGCAAAAATGTTAATATAAAAATCTGTTGTATAACTTTCAGTAGTTTTCCTTTTGTTTTTAAATATTTCATAATAAAATTAAATTTTTTTAAAAATGGAAAAGTTCTCATACTTTATTTGGATACTCCAACATATGTGCTCCATTTTAATTATTTATGTGCTGGAAAGAAGCTATTTATTTTCTTTTGAGAAACTGTTTATAGTGCCTTCATCAGGATATTTGTGCTTGCAGACTATTTCTATAAGAATCTAGAAATTGTAAGCAGAAAGCAACAGTAACTTAATTTCAAGCAAAAGGGAAAGTGGAAAACTGGGGAAGTTGCAGTAAAAGACAAAACCCTCTCTGACAAAATAAAACGTCTGTTCCCTTGAAGTCCAAGCAGGAAAGGAGAAAACTCCTTATGTCTGTCTTGTACAATTCTTATTCAGTATTGTTTTAATTTTTATTTTTGTATAAAAAATAGAGGCTTAGCCAGATGGCCCACAAGTAATATTTAAGGCTCCTGATGTGAATTTATCATCAGAATTATAAACTTTCAATTCTCTAGTCATGAAATTCTGTGCTATTGGTTTGTAAACACTGGGTTTATAGATAAATAAATTAAAAAGTCAAACAATGTTACTTCAGTTTGGAAAGCTTCTAATGTAGATTGCACTATATAATCATAGAATAAAAGTTATTATTTAAAATTAATAATAGCTTACATATTCATATAGCCTTTAGGAGGGTTAGGCAGCATGCTTTAATATTATCTCTTTGCCTTAACAATACTGAATGATAACTTTGTAGCTGAGGATATTAAGTAATATTGCTCATGGCACTTCACTAGTATGTAGCATTTTATCTATTCAAATCCAGTGAGCAAGCAGCACAGTGTACGGCTATTATTTAGCAAATATTTTGTGTGTTGCTGAATGGATAGAAAGATGAATGAAAGGTTGATGGATAGGTGAATAGAAGGTTCTATGAATATTTAGTTTCAAATTATGGCCCTTTTTGCTGCACTACATGGTTTCTCTCATAATTAGTTTCTCATTAATGAGTATGTTGGTGACTTGTTATCTACGTAAAAGACTAATGAATTTATGAGGACTATATTTTTAATCAGATTTTAAACTGTATGGGAATATTAATAGGTAACTTGACACATCTATATATCTCAAACTAAAAAGGTTCCTACCAATTTATTGCTCAATTAATTCAATCTAAAACTAAATATAAGATTCCCACTTATTTTCTAATTAAGGCATTTATTTAACTCTTAGCATGTACATCTTGTTCTATTCCATGGATTTTTTTTTTTTAGCTTTGATAGTATATGGCTAAAACTCTAATGTACAAATATAGGCACTTTATACATTTTTAATTGATATATTGAACATTAGATGAATATATAGCTAAAGATTCATCATTTCAAACATATGCCATTCTACTCAATGTATTTATTCATTTATTGAACAAATATATATTAAACATCAAGGTATTTTACTAGTGTATTATGAAGAATAAGTTGGAGATCTAAAAAGATACCATTTTGTATCCACAAAACTCAAAGGTTAGTGAGGGAAACAAAAATAATAAATAAATAAATAAATAAATAAATGAATAAATAAATAAAACAATTAATAACTTAAAGTAATGCTAAGTTCCATGACGGCAAAATGGCAATGCCAGTTCTGATAATACATTTTCCAGATTTTCATGGAGATGACCTAGGAATGAAATTTTCAAATGTGTACCATTATTGGAAACGCACTAAAAATTCTGATAAATTTCTTCTAGTACAGCAAGATACTCTAAAGGAAGAGATGAGACTAACCCTCGATTTATCTCTTAAGAAAGCAGCATCGTATCAGTTAGATACAACTTGGGCTAAAATCTTAAAGTGACCTCTAATAAGAAAAGTGAGGGCTGAGGCAAAGGGCAGGCCATCAATAGACTGAGTAGTGCTAAAAATTATACTTTTCACAACTCTATACTAAAATATTCAAAGCATCCCCATAGAATGGTCTCGGGGTTCTCACAGAGCAGAACTGGAGGAAAACCTCCAGTGTAGCCCTGAATGATTTGGCTCAGTGGATAGAGCATTGGCCTATGGACTCAAGGGTCCCAGGTTCGATTCCGGTCAGGGGCATGTACCTTGGTTGTGGGCACATCCCCAGGGGGGGAGTGTGCAGGAGGCAGCTGATTGATGTTTCTCTCTCATCAATGTTTCTAACTCTCTATCCCTCTCCCTTCCTCTCTGTAAAAAATCAATAAAATATATACTTAAAAAAAAAACACAAGAAAAACAAAAACAAAACCTCCAGTGTGGTAGGACTTCTGTCTGACATAGCAGGATTTTTGGGTAGACATAGTGCCAGGAAACAAGACTGATGCAGCAATAGTTTGTAACTTGTATGGAGATCAAGGCAAATAGAAGTTAGGTATGTATATTAAGTTTTACTTGTCTATCAAATAAGGTAGAAACACTAAACTTCTGATCCTCCATCTTTTGTGAAACACTATTCTGATGACATCTATGAGACCACACTTGTGGCATGGTGTCATCCTGACCAGTGGTCGGCAAACTCATAAGTCAACAGAGCCAAATATCAACAGTGCAATGATTGAAATTTCTTTTGAGAGCCAAATTTTTTAAACTTAAACTATATAGGTAGGTACATTGTTATTAACTTAATTAGGTACTCCTAAGGCTCAGGAAGAGCCACACTCAAGGGGCCAAAGAGCCACATGTGGCTTGCGAGCTGCAGTTTGCCGGCCACGGTCCTAAGCAATCTTCTTTGACCACTTATAATTTGTTGTCTTTCTACTCAATTTTGGTATCTTCTCCTAGGATCTAATCTTTTCTTGTCCCTCACATTCTTCTGGATAAATAATATCCACATACACATGCAAACACACCCTTGAACATAAATAGATCTAAATACAAAATTACTCAGCTCTGTAGCATTCCCACTTGCCTATGTCTTGAATTCTGATTTATTTTAATTCTCCAAAATTTAATTCCCCTGGGCCTTTGAACATACTTTTCTCACTATGAAACCGCAAACTTCTGATGCCCTCTGTCCTCAGACTTCATTCATCCCTGAGGTACTTAGCTTAGGTGTTACTGCCTCAAGAAACTTCCCCTTACAAATCCCTCTGCCAGAGCAGGTGCGTCATATACCCTCCAGTGGCAAGCAGTTGTTTCATCAACAAATTTCTTCTTATGTTGTTAGGAATCAATAAATATTTATTGAATGAATAAATGAATGCATAAATAAATTGACAGAAAACATAGAAAATAAAAATGAAACCTTCAAGAAAAGATTAGAATAAGATGACAGTTTGGAACAAATATGGCAATTATGGCAATAAATGTGAATTAATACCCTCCATAAAATGGCTGAAACTCTTAGATTAGAAGATAAAGTCTATCTATATGCTGTACGATCTACAGCTTAAATAAATAATACAGTAAATGAAACTTATTGATGAACAAAAATATTTAAGATCATGAAAACCACAAAGAAATAAGGTTAAGTTGTATTGATATTAGGAAAAAGTAATTAATGAAAATATTACATGGACAATAAAGTTTTAAAAAAGGAATATTCTATAATTAATATATAACTACATTAATATTTGCATTCCAAATCACATATCAAAAATATTTTTACAGTGTATCAAGATGTGGGAAGATACTTTTAGAAGACATCATAAGTATGCATATGTATATATCTCAGATAAATTAGGCAGATTACATAGAATATAACAAGATATATAAATATGTAAAATTTACTATAACAGAGAAAAATACATCTTTTTCATTCATTCGTAGTTATTAATTAAAATAATGATATATTAAGCCACGAAGACAACTTTAATACAATAAAAGAGAGATAAAAAATGCCCACATTTAAAATAACCAACAAGAAGGAAATTTCAAAGTAATAAAAAAATATTTAATTAAAGTAAGTGCAACTTGGAAATCAAAAAATACTGTAATCCTTGAATCAAATGACAAGTTAAAATGCAAAGTGAATATTTCAAAAATATGGGGCAATAAGGAAACTATACATCATACATAATTATATACAACTAAAGCTATAAGCAGAAACTAATTCACAGACTTAAATGCTTTTGTTGTTAGACCAAAAATATAATATAAATAACTAAAAATTTTATTTCAAGACTTTAGATAATCAAAACATATTAATAGGAATAGTAAGAAAAATTTAATAAAGACAAAAACAAATAATAAACAAAAAACAGAATTCATAAATATATTTAAGAATTGGTATTTAATTAAATAGAACAACTTTAGTTGAGCAAAGCAATAAAGTTTAAAGAGAAAACAAATTTTTAAAATGCAATATGGGAGAACCAAGATGGCAGCATAGGTAAACACTGGTACTTGCTGCCACCCACAGTCACATCAAAATAACAACAAAATTACAGAACAACCATCATTCAGAACCACCTAAAGTCTGGCTAAATGGAAGTCCTACAACTAGAGAAGAAAAGCAGTAAACACATCAAGATTGGTAGGAGGTGTAGAGGCATGGATCGGGCTGGTCTGAAACCCATGTGTGGCTTTGTTTTTATTGTTTGGGAGGGATATATCCACTTGGGAGGCTTCCAATGAGAAACAAGGGGTCTCAACCCTACACCAGACCTCCAGCTAAGTGTCCAGAAATGGGAAGAGAGGTCCCCATAACTTTGGGTTGTAAAAACCAGCAGTGATTGTGGCTGAGCGACATGGAGGTTGCTGGAGTCCCAGGCAGTTCCTTTTAAAGGGCGAGTGTATGAATTTTCACGGTCCTGCTCCTTCTGAGCTCTAGTGCTGGGGCAACGGCTTGGGGTTATCCAGGGACATACTGGAGGAACTGGGTTGTCTGGCACTGGGGCAGGAACTTGGGGGCAGTTTTCTCCTAGATGGGGTGCTCACAGAGTTCATTGTTCCTGTGCTGAGACCTCCCGAATTGCAGAGCAGACTGGCAGCCATATATGAGTTTCCATCAGCCTGACTCATACTGTTTGCTCCACCCTGGTGATTCTCTGACACCATGCCCCATTCAATTTGCAGGCTTCCCACACTGTTTGTGGAAGCTTTTGCATATGAATAGCTCCTCCAGGATCAGGCTTTAGACTTTCCTAAAAATCTCTCAAAAAAGCACAGCTGGCGTCAGCATGCCCCATAACTATCAAGAAGAGGCCCAATACTCAACACTAGCAACAGCTTGCCTTGCTTCACAGCTTGGCCTTGCCTGGGCACTTCCAAGCCCAATAAAATTAGCAGCCATTTGCAGATCACTCTGTAGTTCCTGCCAGGTGGTCCCAGGCAAGGGCTGACTTTGAACTTCCCAGGAGGTCCCAGAGGCAGTGCACTCAGGGGACAGCTTCAGACTATACCAGATTACAAGTCTACACATCCACAAGGGACACACTGAGGGGCAGACTCAGTGAGCACCAAAGCCCCACTGAAGCAAGTTCTGCTCCTTAGGGGTGTCTCCTGCACAGCAGCTCTTCCACTGTAGTTGAAGCTGGTCCTCACAACCAATTGGCCTGGAAGTCAATTCCTCCCAGTGACACCAACAACAATCAAGGCTCAACTACAACAAGACTGTACACACAGCCCACACAGGGGCACACCTAGAGTGCCCAAATCAGGTGACTGGGGAGGCTGAGCCATTGGGCCCTACAGGCAACTCTGCCAATTCCAGGAGACATGGCAGTTCTGCATAATACATAGAAACAAACACAGGGAAGCAACAAAAATCCAGAAACAAAGAAACATGTCACAAATGAAAGAACAGAAGAAATCCCAAAAAAGTAAGTAAATGAAATGGAAGTAAGCAAACTACTTGATACAGAGTTCAAAACAACAGTTATAAGGTTGCTTAAGCATCTTAATGAGAGCTTTAAGGGACTTGATGAAAGCTTTAAGGAACTTAGTGAGATTTTTAAGGATCTCTGTGAGAATTTCAAAGACATGAAAAAGGACCAGTCATAAATTAAGCATACACTAACTGAAATAAATAATAATTTATAGGGCTTCAACATGAGAGTAGAGGTTTCCAAGAATCAAATTTGGAATATAAGGAAGCATAAACCCCCAGTCAGAATAGCAAAAAGAAAAAAGAATCCAAAAATATGAAGATAGTAGTAAAGAAACTTGGGACAACTTCAAGTGTACCAACATTTGCATTATGGGGGTGGCAGAAGGAGAAGAGATAGAGCAAGATATTGAAAACCTATTCGAAGAAATGATGACAAAAAATTCCCCTACCTGGTGAAAAACAACAACAGACTAATAAGTCCAGGAAGCACAGAGAGTCCCAAACAAGAGGAACCAAAAAAATCCTACACCGAGGCCCACACCAAAATTAAAATATCAAGGGTTAAAGGCAAAGAGAGAATATTTAAAGCAGCAAGAGAAAAACAGTTGGTTACCTACAAGGGAGCACCCAGGCAACTGTCAGCTGATTTCTCAACAGAAACTTTGCAGGCCAGAAGGGAATGGCAAAAAATATTCAAAGTAATGAATAGCAAGGACCTACAACCAAGATTACTGTACCTAGCAAAGCTATCATTTATAATTGAAAGTCAGATAAAGAGCTTCACAGACAAGAAAAAGCTAAAGTTCATCACCACCAAACCAGTATTTCATGAAGTATTAAGGGCATTTTTTAAGAAAGAAGAAGAGGAGGAGGACTAGGAGGAAGAGGAAGAGAGGGAGGAGGAAGAGGGGAATGAGGAAGGGGAAGAGGAGGGGGAGGAGGAGGAAGAGGAAGAAGAAGAAAGAAGAAGAAGATGAAGAAGGAGAAGGAGAAGGAGAAGGAGAAGGAGAAGGAGAAGGAGAAGGAGAAGGAGAAGGAGAAGGAGAAGGAGAAGGAGAAGGAGAAGGAGAAGGAGAAGGAGAAGGAGAAGGAGAAGGGGAGGAAGAAGAAGAGGAAGAAATATGAGCAACAAAAAGGCAATAAATATATATCCATCAACAATTGAATCTAAAAATCAAAATAAATGAACAAGGAATCTAATGAACAAAGTAAACTGATGAAGAAATTAGAACCAGTAAGATGAAAACATGGAGCAGACTGATGAATCTCAGAGGGAAAGGGGAAAGAGGGGGGCCGGAAGAGATTAACAATGCATACCAATGGACACAGACAATAGAGTCATGAAGGCCTGGGGTGGGGCGGGAACCAGGTGGAAGGGGGCAAAGTGGAACATCTGTAACACTCTCAAAAATAAAGATTTTTTAATGCAACAATATAATTTCAGCCACAAAGATGATAACATGGTAAGTAAAACTTTGATGGTAAATTTGAATACATAGATGAAGTAAAGAATCATCTAAAAAAGATGACATACTAAAATTTATGAATGAATCTGAAGAAATCAATAGCCATAGAACCCATCAAATGTATTGAAAGTATTGTTTCTTTTTTAAAAGGAACAGACATAAATAATTTTATAAGTGAATATTTCATGCTTCTCATTTTCAAAGATGAGATGATTGCCATGCTTGCCTATAAAATGTTTCAAAACACACGACATTTGCAAATATTTCTATATAAACTGAAGCTAGTATATTACTATATTAAAGTCAGTACTTGCACAAAGAAAACTACCTTCTCAAATTATCCATGGATATATAGAAATAACAAAGTAATATAAAATTTAGCCCAATGCTATTTAATAATTATGTTATTACTAGAAAGTATTAGTTTACAACTCCAATTCAATGCTAGAAAATATATTAGTAGTATTTTTCAACTTAGCAAAAAATATGTAATAGGATAACCTAATATGTTCCAAAAAGGAATTTGGACTTTGATCAAATTTTTCTTAAAAAAGAGCAATTAGCTAAAGTATGAAAATACATATCTGTCTAAATACAACAGTTAAAATTGTGGTGAATGATCAAAGCACTAATGTTTTGTAAAGTGAAGAAAAGACAAAGATAAGCCAGCCATCGCCTATTCCTTATTCAAGAAACTCTTCCTAGGTCTAGCCAAAGCAATGATGGGCACTCACATGCACACACATCTAAAATAGAAATGAACAAAAACCATTTATACCACTACATTAATATTAAAGTCTAAAACACTGAAAAAAAGAGAAATAATTAAACTCAAAATAAGAGGTAGAGAGGGTTACATATTACCTACAAAAGAATGAATTATTTTAGGCTGTTCTATAGCTTCTCATGGGCACCTGGTAATTGATGTCAAAACCTTTGAGGTTTAGAGAAAGTTTTTAATCTTAGGTGTTTTATACAACCAAACTGGCAACCAATATGAAAGCAAAATTAAACCATTTTCAGATTCATTATAACTTCAAAATTCAATTGTATGTATTCATTTGGAAAAGAAACCAACAAAGCAGAAAACACTGGATACAAGAAAGAATGGAATTGACCTCTCTCTGGAAAACAATTAATCCATGTGCTGTAAGGCTATCAGATGGAGTTCAAGAATAATAACGTTACAAGGAATGATACGTGGGTAAATAATTATGGAGCTTGATTGCATTAGACATATTCCTTCAGAAACTGTGGGAAAATACATAAAACAGAATAAAAAAACTCATAGTCCAAATATGGGGCAAACTAAAGATTTGCTTGAATTGGAATAATATAAGAAAAGAAAAGACTATCAAATGTGACTCTAGAAACTTTCTCTTTTTAATAGTAAAGCCATATCATTAAACCCATAAGAAAGAAAATGCAACAAAACCGCAGGTAAACAATATTTACAAAAGCATATGATTAATAACTTTTGCTATTGGCAAAAGTAACCTTAATTCTATCAAAATAGAATGCAGATGTCATCAATTTTGGTGATGGAAATGTAAGAGTAAAGCTGATAAAATGTTAGAGATGGAAGAGGAAAGAAAAGTGGGGGAAATAGTATGCAAATATTCCCCTTTTTCAAAATGAGGGGGTAATAATTACAGTTTAAAATTGATAAAATATTTAATACTATATAAATAAGATATATGTACTATATATTTACACACAGTGTATATAATAAAGAAATAAACATTTGATTATATTATTTAACAATTTTTAAAAGTTAAAGAAATTTAAAATAGAAATTCAAAGAGAGTGAGAGGAAAGGGAGATATAAGTGAGCTAAAATTTCATCTATCATATCCAGAAACACTAGCTAGCTAATCTGTTAATTTAATAAATCAAGAACTGGTCACTAAAGCTTATTATTTAGAGCACTAAAAGATTTTACACCCAGGTAGTTAAAACTGCTTCTGGAGAATAGGACTGAGAATACAGAAAAATAGACCAGAACACTTGCTTATCATTAAATAGCCTTTAGTACTATTTTTAAAACTATGCTCATGTGTCAATCTGATAATTTTTTTAGAGCTTCCTGGACCATATGGGTATCAATTGAAAACTGCAGTGCCTATACACACACTAGTATGTTACTCTGGTTAGAGCAACTAAGTAAACAGAGCCTCTTACAAAATGATGCCTCATGAAGGTGTGCTGTCACTCATCGTGTTTCCTCAAGCATCCACAAAGCCCATGTGCATACAGAGTTAAAAGTGATCTTATAGCCACATGTTTACAATCACTAGGCAAATCACAGAAGAGCAACTTAACCCACAAAGATCAGTACTCAAGCAAATAGTAAATTAGGCACTTGTGTGATGCTATTATTCAATTGTTCTGCTAGAACTAAAATGTGACACAGAGATGAGAAACTGGAGGGACAAGAGCAGAATAAAGAACTTGAATAATTAGCTGAACACTGCAGTATAAGGTGATGGAAGGGGCGGCGGGAAGTTGTGAACCAACAACTCCTCAAAATTTATTTTCTCTTCTTTCTTAAGAACAGATCATTTCAGATAAACAAAGGCTCAAATCATTGCCCATATGACCGACTTACAGAAGACTGCACATGAATTACAGTCTCTCATCTCCAGCTTTCAGTGACACCTCCATATGGTTTATCCTTCAGTGAGACCATGGAGTTCTGTTAATGAGCTTGCAAGAGTTGGCTGGTTAGTTGGCAAGAGTTACCTGCCATTAGCTATTTAGAGTTTTGTAAATCAAATTACGGTTTCTGAGAGACCCCTCCTCCCTTCACCCCAAACTGTGAGTCATTCTCTCATTAGTGGCCAGCTTTCAGCAATTTGTAATTACAGATTGTGTCTCTGTTAATCGCTTGACAAATTATACTTCTTTGCCAACAGGTTTACTAAACTTAGTTTATTTTGAAATCATGTCAAATAAATGTGATGTAGAAGTTGAAGTTTGATTGCCTACTTTAGTCTTCTAGATATGTAACCTGAATTTTAACTTTTGTTTCCTCCTCCAAAATGAATCCAATATAACTTGAATTTCGCAAATAATTTCACTCTGGGAACATAGTCTTGAGGTATCCTTAGATGCGCATTACCACACACTAGTACACACCAGTGTTTTTCTGGCTAAGAGAGCATTTGACAAGATTCTTTCCATAATTGCTTTAATGTGCATTCAATTTCACAATTTACATCTTTCTCAAATCTTGTGCTCCCTCCCCTATACCCAAGAGTTGGGGCTGTAGGAGGGGGTAGTGGAATAAAGACTATAGTATGCTACAAAAAATGTCTTTTAGTCAGCTTGGCAGCACCCTCAATTTTTCCAGGCAGGCCTTCATTTCAAACAAAAGACCAGAAATTATGGCTGTCTGAAAATCTAAGAATAAGAGTAATAGAATGTATGCACCAGCTTGATAAATAAGAAAAGCACTCTATAGCACATCAGCAATGACACTCACAAAGCTCTGGTCTCTGCTATGCTGAAGTCTATGTGACATCATAGGATTTCAACACCTACTTTGCCTCACTATCCCATCCATACATAAATACGGTAGCTACTTGAATGCTAAATAGCGAGTTTAAATTAAGTACATGCACTAACTTTGCAAAGAAGCTAGCAGAGAACTAGGCACCCACTTAGTCCCTCTAGTCTTAATCCACGTTATGAGTCTTGGAGACTTTCCCACTTTTTTTGTTTTGTTTATCTCAGAGCATTTTAATACTTAAGGCACTGATCCCTCCAATGATATAATATCATGGGGCATTATCAATGTGAAGAAAATAAATGGCTATGCCTTTTGTTTCCTTTCACTACAGAGCATTAAGTTTGCAATTTACTGTTCAGATTGAACAGGTAGCTGATTGCTCCACAAAGTACAAGGTGGGGGGACATTTTAAAAAGAATGAGTGAAGCTTCTGAAAAGGAGAATTAAATAGACTGCATGTTGCAAAAACATGCATTAGTAACTTCACATTGTTTTAGCTTTTGTCCATTGGTCAAACTTCTTTTCCATACTCAAGTGTGAAATTAGCAAAACTGATGGGCATGACAAACACACAGCCCAGAAATATGCTAATTAACTGGGACACTGTAATGGGTCAACTGGACAGGAGGAGGTTGTGCACATAGTGTTGGGGGCGGGGAGGGCCTGATCAGCAGCTGCTGCAGCTGCTTCAAGAGCCAGAGAGGGAGGCTAGGCTGGACGGGCGGGCGAGGCAGGAGCTGAGGGCGACTAGAGGGTGGGCGGTGCCACACGATTTCGAATAGCGCACTGGGCTTCCAGTATGTATGTATATAAAATTAAATTTATCGGGGTGACATTGGCTTACATGTTTTCATGAGTTGAACATAATAATCTGTACCATAGAATCAAAATATTGAATTTCCCAAAGTTGAACTAGTTCATGAACATACTTTTTAAAAATGAAATAGGTATCATATGATTCAACTCTAAGGTGTCTTTTTCTAATTGTCTTCTTTTTGATGGGTCCAGTGTAGGATTTTGGGCTTTTATTAAACTAAATCACATTATTGTCAGACTCTTGCTAAGTTGGAAGGCACAAAATTTATCCCATTCATTTTCTTCATTTACTTATAATCAAACTTCCAAATAAAATTTGCATTTAAATACAAATTAAGGAACATCTCAGGGAAAAAGGGAGACTTATGGAAAAAATCATAAAGGACACTTTGATTTTATTGGCCTGAAATGATAAAATTTCAGTTGCTTTTTCAATTTAGAATAATTAGGGAGAAAACAAAAAAAAATGTCTCTGTGTTTCTTTATTCAGGTGTAGTTTAGATACCACTTCAGAGGTGTTTCCTGACCCTATTATCTAAAAGAGAACTCCATTGCCCCTCCCCTACTTGTTCATTGATCTCGTAATCTACTTTACTTTACTTCTTAGGTCTTAACACCATCTGATATTGTCTTTTTTCCTGTGTCTTTTCACCTAGAATTTAATCTCCACGAGGGCAGAGATTTTGGTCCTTCAGTACCTTGTTGACGCACTGGGGCCTAGAACAGCATGTGACACAAAGTGGAGGCTCAACATGCGTACATTTGTTGACTGAGTGGATGAGTGTCGTGCATATGTGAAATCAGGGCACGTCATTTTGGACAGTCATATATAAGTTTGCAAAATGTTTGTCCTGTGATCAGTCTTTTTGTTTGAACACCTAGATCTGGATAAGTGCAAATGTGGAAGGTGAATGAAGGAATGATTTCTTCATATATCACCATCTTAGAAGAAGAACCCCACAAAAATGTATTTCAAGTTTTAATATCAGGAATATTCTCCTGAGTCTTTGATTTGCTTTTGTTTAATGATTAATTGATCAAGTTCACCTTTTTGAATTGGCTGCTAAAGTCTATATAATGCATGCTGGGTTTTAGTATATGTGTTTTAATTAGCTTAATTAATAACTCCATTTTATGAGCACAACAATTTATTTCTCACCACCTTTCCCTATTTTTGTTTCCTTGCTATGTTAGGCATTCCAGTAATCAGAATAATGGCTGAGCACTAGCCCTGAACCAGCTGGTTAAATCCAATCTCATATTTGCTCTCCCTCAGCTGATTTTGAGCAAATTAGTTAACATCTCTGCTCCTCTATTTCTTCACTTGCAAAATAAGGATAATATTAGTACAAACTCACTCATCCACAGCACTGTTGTGAGGGTTGCAGGAGCTCAAATATGTGAAGCACTTGAAACAGTGCCTGACACATGTCAAAGGCTCAATGATGTTAGCTATTATTTTTATCAAGCATTTTAAATCCTCTGAAACAAAGTGAGGCAGATAAAATTTGAAAATATCAAACATCTTCAATGAGCCAGACATTTTGTGAAGTGTGGAGGAGATAAGTGTTAATAAGCTGAACATAAAGATATTTTGCATGTGGTATGGGAACAAAGAGGGAGGAGTGACAATTAACTGAGACGTCACAGAAAGGTGGTCTATGGACTGAAGAATGAGGGGAAGAGTTGGGAGAGGAAACAGCAACATAGTTACAGCCTGGGAGGAGCAAGGCTGTTTCTGAAAGGTCAGAATGTGCCTGGAGCGAGGGGAGGTCAGAGATGTGGATACTGTGGGAGGCCTGGACCAGATCGTAAACCAATTGCTGAAGTTTGGTCCCTAGAAATTCAGATATTCTTCCCCTCTTTCCATCAATCACGTCCTTTCCTCAAAGCCAGAGGCCAGCACTATTAGGAAGGTAGCTCCTGTGGTTAGTCAGGGTATCCGAGACACCTTTCCCTTAAAACAGACTGTGTAATAGCTGGTGCTCCTGATAAATGCAAGAGGCGCCATTTCAATAAGAAGTTCGAGCCTTCACACTTGGCTTGGGGAGTGTGCTTTCCTTTCACCTCCCTGCTTCTTCTCACTCTACTCTCCAGCCTCCCGCCTCCAGAAATAAATCCAGGTGTTTCTTAAGCTCTTTGAATCATCTTCTGTAGTAATATATCCCATATGCTTATTGCTCTGTGTGTGAAATAATTTCATCAAGTCCCCCTTTTTCTGTCACTGCATTCAAATTAGCCAGCGGTAGAATCCCTATCTATGAGCAGTGCTTTTACTAACACCAACTCCTGTGCTTTTCCAAACACCAACCCCTGCGCTGAGGAAAGCCAATGGATGAGGCAGCGCATGAGCAGGACAAGGAGGAAAGAACAGCAAGCAGTTGGGACCTGGTGACATTCGCTGAAGAGGAAAAGAGGATTTCAGGAATACCTCGCAGGGGTTGCAGGAGCAGCTCCCCTCAAGTTCTTACTCTATTTTGCATTTCCCCAGGGTGTCAATTTTATGAAACAAAGTGACGGGATGATTTCTATCACTTGAGAAGCTGCGATAAAAAAATTTGATGCACTGGCAACAGCAGAAATTGTTATGGTAGGAATCAAATTGGTGCTTCCTTGCTGGAAATGAACGAAGCACTAGCGCCTGTCAGATTATTTCTGAGCTCTGCCTTTCAAACTTTAATTTGAGAGGGTGGGAGGAGGTTTAATGGAAATCTGAATTGCTGTTAGAAGAGGTCTATGTTTTAAACTTCGATTTCATAGTTGTCTCTATGTTCAGAAGAAAATTATTCTTTATACTTAGACGTGAAAGCACTGTCAGTTCTAAGTCTATTAACGAAGGGAGAAGGAGGATGGAGAGGAAGGGGTGCGTAGTGTACCAAGTGATGGATTCTGTAATTAGTAAATAAAACTGTTATCCCCAACTCTATGTACTGCCTATACTATATATTATGGCATAAAGACTCTTACGCGATTTACCTTTTGAACGGTAAGTGGTTAGAGCATCAGCCCACACACTGAAGGTCTTGGGTTTGATTCCCGGTCAAGAGCATATACCTGGGTTGCAGGGGATTCCCAGGCTGATCGAGGTGCATGTGGGAGGCACCAAACAATGTCTCTCTCATGTCGATGTTTCTCTCTCTCTCCCCCTCCCTGCCTTCCACTGTCTCTAAAAATCAATGGAAAAAATAGCCTTGGGTAAGAATAAACAACAACAAAAAGATCAAAATTTTGCTTTTGAAAATCAGCTTCTGCTGATAAAACTCTCACTGCGAGGTTAACATTTACCAGCATTTCACTCATACTTTTATGAAGGAAACTCTTGCTAAAATAAATGTTAATATCATTTTTATCTACTGTTCTCCCCTTTAGGGAGAGAGGATAACCATGCAGTAGAGAGGATGGTAGCCACTGGACTCATTTTGCACATGGGAAATTAAAAGAATGTTTATATACGAGTTTATGGAAAACTCCCAAAACTTATACACCAAGTGTTGGTGATTAAAAATTATAATCAATATGACAGGTATTACAGCTGATCTGTCAGGCCTCAGGTAGGAATCAGGCACCATGCTTAGCACGGTATATACTTTGTCTTATTAGACTTTTGCAGTACCTCTATGATGTCATTTTAATTCCCATTTTACAAATAAGAAAACTAAGGCACAAAGTAAAATAGCTAATAAGTTACAAACCTGGCATTCCAACCCAAGTCCATCTGTATCTAGAGTTTAAATCTGTAGCTATTTTAAGTTGCATTCAAAGGTATATTGCAACAATATTTTTCAGAGATAATGCATATTATACAAGCAATTGAATCTGGCTCATAACTTTCTTAAAATGTTCTTTTGAGGCTGAAATTTTCTATACTTGGTGTCCATCCAACTGCGCGGTGGCAGGAGGCAGAGAGAAAACAGCGAGTTCTGATAGAGGCAGGAACAGATTTTAGGATTCTGTTTGGATTTTGAAACAGGCTGGAGCCTGGACCAGCATCCAAAGCCTGTTGAAACAGAGTTGTCTCTTCATAATGGCAATGGAGTAAGAATTTCCATAGAAACTTAACTCAAGCACAAAACTTGACCTAGAACTGACTAAATAAATAGACACAATTCCTGCTTATTTTTTTTTCCACATTGGTATTTAGATGATATTCTTTGGTGGTTTTGATTTTCTCCATCCTGTGAGCTGTGGGCTAGTGCTCTCTAATCCCAGAGCAAGAGTCAGCATTTACTCTCTAACTAATGATGACTCTCCCTCTGTGTTTTACTCGGGATTATGGGAAGATTGCCATGTCCTAGTCAATGACGGTGCTTACTGTGTACACTGTGAAGTCTAAGTATGGCATCACATGAGCTCTTCCTTCCCCTTCCCCTTCCCCTTCCCCTTCCCCTTCCCCTTCCCCTTCCCCTCCCCCCTCCCCTTCCCCTTCCCCTTCCCCTGTGGTACCCTGCCCTGGCCTGTGTGTTAGCCCCCCTCTGTTGACATACTTCTGTCCACAGTCCAGCCTAAATAGAGCTGGAATACCAAGAACAGAGTGACGGAAGAGCCCTGTATTCAGGTCTTCTTTATGGGATAAAATAGACAAATAAAAGCTCAGGCCCTCACATATGTTTCCTGCTCTAAAGAGTTATGTTAAAGGTACTTGATTGTGTTCTAACCTCAGCAATGTCTACCTTTTTGCAAAATTATTCTCTTGCTTGTCAATGCGGCTCCTTGTGCACGATTCTACTACTCACTTATTGTGTTTTTTATTGTGTTTTTTGTTTCCAAGTATTGAGTCTGAGCTCCTCTGCCAGGGACTGGACCTCCTTGGACACTGGACATTTGGAGACAGAGGAAACGTGAGAAGTTGTGGGCATATAAGAGAGTCTTTATTGCAGTCTAAGTAGCCATTCCTACTAAGTAACCATCAGACAAAGCAGTTCTTTAAAGGAGGCTCACACAATAGCCACTGCTAACATAACAGCCATTGCAAAACACAGTAGCAAACACAGGAGCCATACCAAGCAGCCTCACATACCAGTGGCCTCTCACCGGCTGGTCAATAACATACTTTATACTAACTTAGACAAGAGAGGCTTCTTGCCAAAATAGTGACCTCAGTCTTTGGGTTATAGAGGGCCCGCCTGTGCAGTGTCTGCATCCTTCCTTTTGCACCTGGGTATGGTGCATTAGTCTTGAACACTCTGATTAGGATTCCCATGCTCAGAGTGGCCTTGAACATCCGGTGCACCAAGTCAGTCCCCTCCACCCAATACAGATATTTCTAATATATGACTTATTCAATATAATACTTCAAATACACAACAGGTGCTTGTTAAATGTTGATCACTAAATCAAACATGCAATCAATCAAAACCTTCTCTTTTTAAACATACTAACATTTTTAACCATATTTCACCAAAAAAATATTAATCCATTTCCTCATATGCTCAAATAAGAGACTCATAATTAAAATGGTATTAGTATGTGTACACATTCATGTACATCATTTAGTTAAATATAAAATATAATCCATGATTTTCAATATAATTAGACAGTGTTCATTCTTTCAGCAAATATTTATTAATTTTCTACTATGTACAAGCTCCTATTTAGGGATTGACAAGCAAAATTAGACAAAGATTCCCATCCTCAGAGAATTTACATTTTGGCAAAGGAGATAGAGAATGAAAATAAAAACAAGAAATAACTAAATTAGATTGTATGCAAGGAGACAAGTCCTATAGGAAGAAAGTAAGAAAAGGACAATTATGCAAGCCAGGAGATGGGTATGATATTTGCAGGGGTGGGGAGGGGAGGTGTCTCAGTATTAAGTAGGATGGTCAGAGTAATTCTTACTAAGCAAAGACTTGAAGGTTGGCGGCGGGGGGGGTTGGCGGGGCAGGGGCGCTAGTTAACAAAAAAGATATCTAAGGAGCGGACATCCCGGGAAGAGTGTCCAATGCTGATGGAGCCGCGTGTGCTAAGGGAGAGCAGCTGGATGGTGGGACCAAGAGGTGAAGAAACAAGGTCATTGGGAGCTCGGGAGGCAATTGAAACACTTGGGTTTTTAAGCGGAGGAAGCGAGGAGTCAATGGGAAGTCTGAGGGATGTGATGGGGTTACTTAAAGATAACTGTGCAGTGTGGAGAGCAGACAGATGGAGGCAAGCGTAGAAGTAAGGAAAATGATTGGGAGAGAAAAGATGGCAGCTTGGCCGTGAGGCTGGGGCCAGTGGGGGTGATGAAAGTGAAGGGATTCAAAATATGTTTCAGAAGTTTCACTCTTAGATCCGTGGGCCTTGTACAATATAAACATATCTATAACCTATACTCACCACAGATTATGAGCTTTGACTTAAAACTCATTGCTTAAAGGAAACATAATTAACACTGAAGATGTTTCTTTGATACATAGGTATTCATTGTATGGGAACCTAAAACTACATCCTCAGACAAAATAGCCTTAGGGTTTGTGGAAAAATATATGTGTGTACATATATATTTGTGTGTATATACATACACATGCACATATGTGTTTGCATACATATACATGCATATACTAGTATATACTAACAAGTAGCAACAATCAAAATGATCCACACATGAATATTGCTTTATGATTACTCAGAGTTTGCGAGTGCCTTTTCATTAAGTGGAGTTGATGAGACAAAAGCCCTGGACTCCTGGGCACTGGCAGGTGGTTTGTCATGACAGTCACTTTGTCTCACCTGCAAGAAGCACAGAGCTGATTCCTGAGGGCCTAAGAATAAGACAGGACAGTTTTTGTTGTTTTGTTTTGTTTTAATAATTCTTTATTGTTAAAAGTATTACATATGTCCCCCTTTTTCCCCCATTGACCCTCTCCACTGACCCCCGGGGCCCCAGCCTTCAGCACCCATTGTCTGTGTCCATGGGCTATGCATATATGCACACAAGGTCTTTGGTTGATTACCTCCCTCCCACCCACCTTGCCCCGCCTTCCCTCGAGATTCCACACTCTGTTCCATGCTTCCATGTCTCTAGATCCGCTCCATTCATCAGTTTATTTTGTTACTCAGATTCCACATAGGAGTACAATCATGTAATACTTGTCTTTCTCTGACTGACTCATTTCGCTTAGCATGATGCTCTCCAGGTCCCTCCATGCTAAGACAGGGCAGTTTTAATATGAGTTGGACATATAAACTTTGAGGAGAGCCAACCAGAGAGAAGCAGAAGAGTGAGCACTGTCAGGCACAGGACTAAATCCAGGAGTGTGTGATAGCTGCACTGGGCGATGGGACTGAGATGAACCTCACTTACCTGCCAGTTTAGTGTAAGGTTATCTAGGGAGACACAGGAGCAGAGTACGATTTGCTTCAGAAAATTTCGTGGCTACAGAGACCTGAGTTAACTTCCATGGGTAGAAGCTGTACTCCAAAACCAGGCAGAAATTGAGTGTTTCACAAATTTGTGGTACTTTGGCTATTAAAATCCCTAGTCATGGATAATAATGCAAAGCTCCTTGGAGGGCAAAATGAAAAGCGATCAGAATAATATTTGCTTTCATCTGCGCAGATATAATGCTGAAAGTGCCCGCTTGTTTGTGGTTCCTTCCTGGGGAGCATTCTGAATCCCATCAATTTTAGTTCCAGGGAGAGCACAGTGGAGCAGTGCTGAGGGAGAGAAAAAAGCCCAAATTTTTCTTGTCTGACTTAAAAACTGTACCCCACAGTGAGCTTCTCTGTTTGTAAAAATCTCTAATTGGTGTTTTCTCAACTTGCTGCTTGGCTGGTTTCTTTTCATTGATTTCATTTTGGGTTTGTAAAGCTGTGTTTGGAGCCCTTTCCGGAGTTTGTTTGGAAGCTCATTTTTTTTAATTTTAATGAAAATGCATTTTTAAAAATGTATATTACACCACCCTGACGATTTTGTTCAAATAAACCTGCTACTGTTTTCAGTGATTTCCAACCATTTTAGGGCCCTTAGTCTCACTCACTAAAGGGACCCCTGTGCTATTCCTGGCAGAGTAACAAAATCAAGTCAAAAAATTAATGTTCTTTACTGCTTTTGAAGGCTCTTACACAACAAAGGGAAAAGATTCATTCAGGAGATTACCTTGGGGAATAATACATCAGAATTCCAAAAGGAGAGGTGCAAACAGTTCTAAACAGCTTTTGTTTCCCGTACAGAACTCTTCCATTCTTTTGAAAAACCCAGACCCAAAGCAATCAGTGGAGAAAGAAATTTAAAAGTCAGTAATCATATTAGATTTGGAGTTAAAATAGTGGTACCCATGGTTCAATAAATTTGGTAACTGAAAAATATTCAAAATAACATGTCCTATATTTTCATTTTACGGAGCCTTGAAGAGAGTGCAAACCCAGTGAGACAGAATCTAGTATCAGCATGATTCAGATAGCAGCACAAAGGGTCCATTTTTAAAACATGACCAGAGCTCTAGGATTTACCTACAATTCTGTCATTTTCTTCATCTCAAAGTTACCTGGCCCTGGGAATCTCTGTTATGTCAGGTATCCATGCTGAACACGGTGGAGTTAGCCTCAACTCTTTCATCTTTTCCACCTGCCAAGTGGTTCTGAGTCCTAGACGTTCTATCTGAAGTATCTCTGAGGTCTAAGCTCATCGCTCTCCTGCCATCACCACCTGAGATCAGGCCCTTACCATCTTTGCCATAGATTATCACAGGAGTTACTTCACCATCTTTCCCATCTCTAATGGACCTTTAACGCTGCTATTATGGTATTTCTAGAACAAAATCTGATCATATTTCTCCCTTGGTTTGAAAAATGCTTAACAGAAAAAGAGAGGTAATACTTTATTGTAACTAAATCAGGCTAAATTCCCTAACATAACACATCCTTCATGCGTTCACCCTTACTCTCAAGCTTCCTTTTTAAAAGCTTTCTCCTGTGAGCTCTTTTCCCAAGCTACATGGGGAGTATATGGGGTCTAGAAGCATCCATTGCCTTTCATGCCTCTGTGAGATTTTATACCTGCAGTTCTCTTTTTGGAATGCAACATGATGCAGTGAGGAAAAATGGCCTTGGAACAAGACGTGGGCTAGAATTTCAGGCCCATCATTTGTTAGTTGCTCATAGCCCTGCAAGAGTCTGAGCCCTGATTTCTTTAGCTGTAAAATGGGGATAATAGCATCCCCTTACTAGGAAGAGTGAGAGGATGTCAGTGACCTCATATTTGTGAACTCACCTAATAGAATTGCCTGAATATATGAGGTATTTATATAGTTTGACTTCCTTTACATATTACAAAATTTGAATTGAATGAAACAAAAGAAGAGAAATAGGGAAAAAGAAAAAGGTAAGGAAATTATCATTATAATTAAAATGGAGTGGCTAATAGGAGTCAATGATAAAAGTAAAGTTTAGCCTAAGGAATACATAGAGTTGGGCCCTTAACACTGTGAGGGTCCTGTTTTTTCACTTCACTGTTCTGTTTTCTGAGCTGAGCACACTATTTAGTGTCCTCTCTTGATGTGTGTTGCTTGCTTCTGTGGTTCAGTTTAAATAGTAGGGCATGGCTTACTGTAACTCTCAAATTTTACATGCTTCATTCCAGACAATTAAGATCTTTAATTAAAATCCTGGAGAACTCCTTTTGTCCATCTTGCACTAGGTGGTTCCAAAAAGAGCAGCATCTGCTGTCCTGGTGTAGGCATGGGGAAGTATCCTTCTTTAGAAAACATTGCTAGCAAGTGGTAGTATAGAATCATTGCGCATCTGTAAATATCCTTTATCTCCCTTTTCCCCTCCAGTTGTCTATTTAACCTGTGTCTTTAATGTCAAGCTCAAATAATGTTTCCTGGGATATGTTTTATCGAGTTCCCTTCAGTGCCCAGCAGGTTCTTGACATCACCACTTTTCCACATCTCACCTTTCCGAACACCTCTGTAAAGAAAGTCACTCTACAAAATGATGCCAGTCATGCTGGGGACAGTGAGCACCTTGAGGGCAAATATGTCATCTTGTTTATCTTTCTTTCCCAAGCACCTAGATAGTCCTTTATTCACAGTCATTCTCAATTCATGTTTGGTGAATTGCTGCATCAGTATTTTGGAAGTATGCAAATGAAAGTATTTTTGTGGCTTTTTTTTTTTCCGAAAAGCAACACTTTCTCTTTTCTTTTTGAATTAATGTTTACTTTTGTCTTTAATTACAGTTGACATTTGATATTACTCATGTATTAGTTTCAAGGGTAAAGCATAGTGATTAGATATTTACATAACATACAAAGTGATCACTCCAATAAGTCCAGTACCCAGCTAGTACCATATGTAGTTACTATAGGTCAGGTGCACGAAATTCATGCATGGGTAGGGTCCCTAGGCCTGGCCAGTGATCATGGCCTATCAGGGCCTTCCTTCCCCCAGCTGCCAGCTGCCGGCCGACGTCTTCCTTTATTCTGCACCATCCCCTGGTGGTCAGTGCACATCATAGTGAATGATAGAACTCCTGGTTGGTCAAACTCCCAAGGGGACAATTTGCATAGTAGCCCTGGCTGGCATTGCTCAGTGGTTAGAGCATCGGCTTGCACACCCAAGGGTTGTGGGTTCGATTCTGGTCAATAGCACATAGCTGAGTTGCAGTTTCACTCCAAGGCCTGGGTCAGGGCATGTGTGGGAGGCAAACAATTGATGTATCTCTCTCACATTGATGTTTCTCTCTCCCACCTCTCTCTTTCCCCCTCACCACTCCTTTCCACTCTCTCTGAAAATTAGTAGAAAAATTATCCTCAAGTGAGGATTAATTTTTTTTTTCTAATTTGAGAAGCACCTTCATTCCCCAATGAGGTTGAACTAAGAATTTGGCCTAAATCTGCATATCATATAGTGCACCCCAGGTGCTATTTGCTGCTGTATTCTTTTAATTAACAGTAGACTCAACTTTATTTATTATTTGTGGAGAATTTTTTGATGTAGGACTTAACCTCAAGATTACTATAGTAATTCCCTAGTAGTGAATTGATGTTCCCAGACTTAAAATTGCAAAGGGGATTATGAAGAAATCATATATCTTATAAGAAACACTTTCTTTTGTTGTTTAAAAAAACACTCACATTGGTGACTTTATCTTGAGAGCATTTGTAATTCTCTAACTTTTACCACAAATCCTAATGGAATCCTACAATAACCATGGACATACAGTACTGAGACCATGAGAGGGAGGAAGTCTTATATTAGCTTAGTTTGAGTTTGAGAACTAATGACATTCTCTAGCAACGAGTTTGATAAATGTTTCTTCTCAATGTGCTCCCATAGAGTTGAAACCCAGTCCACTGAGGTTAGTTATCACAGCTATATTTCCAACAGCTTTGCCTCATGAGAGCAAGTCTGGTGACAGGTGGAGGCTCCCCATGCTAATCTTAGGACTGTCAAGATTTTCTAGGGGGAAATATCACATTGTATTTTTTCAAAAACATTGCATTGTAATTTTTCAAAAGGGAATCACCACATTTACTTTTCTCACTAAGATGTGTAGGGATTTACCAATTCAAATGTTTGTGGGGTCCCTTGATAAAAGATGATGTGTAGGTGGAAAACACTATTATATTGCTAAGAGCACTGAAACAATTGCATGAAAATCCTGTAAATACTTTCTGTGCGCATCCTCTAAAATAGCAAAATAGATTAAAATAGCCTGTTAAAATAATTGACAACTTTGAAAGTGATTCAAATAATGTTTACATTATCAAATTTAATATAATTGAGATTCTTATAATGATAATTAACTTTTCATGTGTCAATCATTTTTAATAACTTTAATAAGAATTGAAATAATAAGGATAGTTACTGATGTGGCCCAGTCAGGAATAAATTGACACAAAACTATAGCATAGATTAAATCAATAGCACAATGAATCAGCCAAAAACACTTCCTTAGCTTCCAAAAGATGACTTCTAGAAATAAAAACTTAATATAAAATGCTAATAGTCCATTTATAAAAGCACAAATTTATTTTCATGTGTTTGTTTAAACAAACATTATTGTACAGCACCTATGTGCCAGTCCTGCAGGACTTAACTTCAATGCTGCTATAGTAATTCCCTAGTGGTGATTTGATGTTTCCAGACTTAAAACTGCAAAAGGGCTTATGAAGATCATGTGATACTTATCTTTCTCTGACTGGCTTATTTCACTTAGCATAATGCTCTCTAGATCCATCCATGTTGTTGCAAATGGTAAAAGTTCTTTCTTTTTTACAGCAGCTTAGTATTCCATTGTATAGATGTACCACAGCTTTGGGGAGAGGGGGTAGGAGAGGGCAATGCGGGGGGGGGGAGGACATATATAATACTTTCAACAATAAAGATTTATTTTACAAAAGGGATTATGAAGAAATAACATATCTTAATAAGAAACTCTTTTGTTTGCTTAAAAAAACACACTAGTGACTTTTTCTTGAAAGCATTTGGAATTCTCTAACTTTTACCATAGTCAGTCCAGTTGTGAAAACAGATCCAGAAAAATAACTATAATAAAATGCCTTGTCTACAAGCAGTGTATACAAGGTACCGTGGTGGGCCAAAGGGGAATTTCACAAGTAGGGTGATGCTCAGCCTGGGCACTGATGGATGAGCAGGGGACGTCTTGGCACCATGACTATTAGGAACACTTAGCAGACTCACAGATGAGTCTCTCTCCTTCATGCCTAATCAAATCAACTATTAAATTCTATTGCTTTTATTTCCTACACACTTATTGAAACTGCCCCTTTCACTCCATCTCACTATCACTGAAATATTGTCTTTCACATTAACTATCCAGCAGAAGTATCCTAACTAATCCCCGACTCTAGTACTGCACCCTTCTAATCATTTCTTCATATGCCCAACTCATACCTAAGCTCCTTAATAAATCATACAGACCATCCTTCATCTTAACCCTGCCTTCTTTACAACTTCATCATTTGCTACTCTTTACCCTGAATCCTGATAGGGATGAAATTCAGGGAATAAAGTGGTTTTCCTTTTCCCATATCTCCTCTGCCAAAAATGTATCCCTTTGCCTAACTTCTACATGTCCCCCACCCTCAGGAAACATGTTTATGATTTTCCTGTTGTTAGCCCACAGCATCTTGCTATTGAGCTTCTCCCACTTCTATTTGAAGTGAATGGCAATTTACTCTTGAGGAGGGAAGCTGGAGTCATTTATGACAAAATCCCAGCATGTAGAGCCTGGCACAAGGTAGATGCTTAGAAATGTGTGTTGAACAAATGTCTAATTGGTGTCATCGGCAGACACACGGTGATTTAGAAGCGGATGAGATAGTCTGGCAGACTGAGAAAGGCCTGTGGCAGAAACATAGAACCATGTTGCAGGAAACCTTGAGAAAAAGCTGTGGGAGAAGTAGGACAGTAATGTTGAAAGAATAATGACATGGAAATCAAAGGAAGACGGTTCCAGGAGAGGAATTGGTCAACCATACCAAACGCCACAGGAAGGTATGGGGAAAGCCTATAAAGAACATGAGATAGGCAACTCCTGGAGGAGGAAGAGTATAATGGTGTACACAGACATCTAATTGTTGTGGGTTTAGAAATAATGAAAAGTATAAAGGAAAAAGCAAGAATAAATGGTCTTTCAATATGAGGCAGTAAAATTCAAATGAAACAGATAAACTCAGTTAACTATTTTTTTTTCTTCTTTTAAATATATTTTATTGATTTTTTACAGAGAGGAAGGGAGAGGGATAGAGAGTTAGAAACATCAATGAGATAGAAACATCGATCAGCTGCCTCCTGCACACTCCCTACTGGGTATGTGCCCGCAACCAAGGTACATGCCCTTGGCCGGAATCAAACCTGGGACCCTTGAGTCCGCAGGCCGACACTCTATCCACTGAGCCAAACCGGTTAGGGCCTTTATTGATTTAGGTATTACATATGTGTCCTTATCCCCTCCTTGCCCTCCACTCTCCTGTTCATGCCCACAACCCTCTGTTGTCTGTGTCCATTGGTTATGCTTATATGCATGCATACAAGTCCTTTAGTTGATCTCTTCCCCATACCCCCTCCCTCCCCTGCCTTCCCTCTGAGGTTTGATGGTCTGATCAATGCTTTTCTGTCTGTTTTTGTTCATCAGTTTATGTTGTTCATTATATTCCACAAATGAGTGAGATCATGTGATATTTATCTTTCTCTGACTGGCTTATTTCGCTTATCATAATGTTCTCCAGGCCCATCCATGCTGTTGCAAATGGTAGGAGATCCTTCTTTTTTACAGCAGCTTGTATTCCATTGTGTACATGCACCACTGTTTTTTAATCCACACATTCCGTTAACTATTTTACATACATCTTTAATTTCTACTGAGGGTAAATCCCTTTATAATGGTAATCAGTATATATCTGAATTATTATCTTTAAAACATTCACTATGTTTTCTCTGCCATTTCTTTGCCACTGTCTTATTTGGGGCTCTAAACTTTTTTTTCTCTGTCTCATTTAACATGGTTGGACTCAGTCTCCAGAGCCTCACTGCCAACTCCAATTCATTCTCCACAGAATGATTGCCTTTAAAACATTAAAGGTGAACTTGTCATTCTCAAATTTTAATGGTCCCGAGATATCTATAGAATATTATCTAAATTCTATAGTTCTGCATTGAGGATGTGCAAAATCAGTCTCCATCTGCCTTTCTGGTCTTATCTCCATCCACTTAGGTTACTTACCACTCTTTCCTTCCAGTGTCCAGCTCAGACACCCCTGACACATCAAACACTTTCATAGCTCAGGGTCTCTGTGCATGTTATCCCCTCAATAGCTAACTTATGCTAATCTCTTAAGAGTTAACACAAAACTCATTTTGGTTAGGAAGTTTTCAGTAGCTTTCCTGATGGAGTTAATTGCTTTCCCGATGGAGTTAATTGTTCAGACCTCCGTACCCTACCATTTGTTTAGCACACAGCATTGCCCTTTAAAAATGTTCCCCACTGAACTTGGGGCTCCTAGAGTATCTATAAGAGCTCAATGCCTGATAAACACTCAAGTTTGTTGGCTAAATGTATGAGTGATTGGATATAAGCTGCTAGAATTAAGGGTAGAAAACCTCAATTGCCCCTAACGATATGGAACTGTTATATACATAAAGTATTTTATAGCTTTTATATTTTTATTAGATTGCTTTTCTACTTAAAAAAAAAAAACAAAAAAAAAACACGAGAATTTCGTGTGTGTGTGTGTGTGTGTGTGTGTGAAGCTCCATAGTGTAGCCAAACTGTCTGTTCCTATGTCTCTGACTATGAACCCAGGAAAGTGGTGTCACTTAACAATTAATGAAGAAAGTGCTGGGTCCTGAAGTGCTGACTCTGCAACTGGGAGGGCAGCCAGACTGACAGTGCCCATTAGAGGATTTAGAACGTTCATTTAATCTTGGGAAAGTCTTTGAGGTGAGGGGATATATGAACAGAATAAGAAAAATCTGAACTAGCCGATAGAGTAGTTCAGGTTTTAAGTTGCAGCATCTGACCAGAGAGTAAAGATAAAAATTAATTATTTATATTTTCCAACAGAAGGCATATGTTTAGAAATACTGCTTAAGAATCATTGTTGTCCATAAAACTTTCAGCTCACTAGGGATCTGTGGAAGGTGAGTGAATGTGTGAGTATTCATAAGTGTTCTTTACCTTCCCAGGGAGCATATTTTGAGAACCAACTCTGGCTTACTTATTGGAATCAGCATAATCTTATCTAATAAAAGAGTAATATGCAAATTGACCATCACTCCAACACACAAGATGCCCGCCCCCATGTGGACACAGGATGGCCACCACAAGAGGGTTGGCAGGGGAGGGCAGTTGTAGGCGTTCAGGCCAGTCAGGGGGGGGGGGCAGTTGGGAGGGACCAGGCCTGAAAGGGAGGGCAGTTGGGGGTGATTAGGCCTGCAAGGAGGGCAGTTGGGGGCAACCAGGCCAGCAGGGGAGGGCAGTTAGGGTTGATTGGGTCAGCAGGGGAGGGCAGTTGGGGGCAACCAGGCCTACAGGGAGGACAGTTATGCGTGACCAGGACGGCAGGGGAGGGAAGTTAGGGGTGACCAGGCTGGCAGGGGAGGGCAGTTAGGGGAAATCGAGCCAGCAGAGGAGCAGTTAGGCATTGATCAGGCTGGCAGGGAGTGGTTAGGGGCAATCAGGCAGGCAGGAAGGCGAGATGTTGGGAGCCAGCAGTCCTGGATTGTGAGAGAGATGTCCAACTGCCCATTTAGGCCCGATCCCATTGGGATTGGGCCTAAATGGGCAGTTGGACATCCCTCGAGGGGTCCCAGATTAGAGAGGGTGCAGGCTGGGCTGAGGGACACACACACCCCCATGCATGAATTTCTTGCACTGGGCCTCTAGTTAAGAATGAAAAAGATAAATCTTCAAGTCCCATGACTGTCTTTATTATCTACAATGAGAATCCAAAATATAAGATTTGCTGTGTTAGGTATGACTTGGAGGCTCTGTTGATATTTTTGTCTTGGCTAAGATCAGCCTCACGTTAGATTGGTGCACAGCTGAGGACCAAACCCAAATCCTAGTGCCTTCTATTTGGTTCCCAGGACCTCTAGACTTACTTGCATGGCCCCTTGCTCTCAGTCCCACCTCTCATAGGAGAGACATGTGAAGGAGTGTTCTAATGGCTCTTGCAGTGTTGCCCAGTTCCTTCAGGAAAATTGATAAAAAATTTCTAATTATCCTAAGGTATGAAATTTATATAATTCTCAATATTTTAACGTATGCAGCTTCTCTTTCGCAATTTTTCACAGTCCTCTAAAGAAGCATAACACAGGTTTAGCTGTTATTTTTGTGAGTCAGATGAACCAGTGCTGGGAGCCGGTCCATCCTTGCTGTTTCAAGGGACCTGGCATATATGGCATACTGTTCTTAATATGTTTGCTCACCTTCTTGGCACTATGTGTTTTAACCAAGGTCTCCTCTCTGAGAAAGGTTGTTTCCCCAGGTAGGGATTTTTCCCTGAAGTCGGGGAGGGGATAAAACCCCTCAACTAAGTGCCAGGCGGGTAATTAATCACTTTAACTACGAACAATCATGCTTAAGCTACATAATCTTTACTCCCTGGAATGGAGATAAGAAACGCCCTAACCTTTGTAATAGAGATTGATAGGATTGAATCAACTGGTATAAATACAGATGTAACAAGACAGAAAGAAAGACAGAATTCAGAAGACAGAAGAACTTCGCTGGAGAGAACATGGCAAAAGATCCTGGACTGAACCTGACTACAGAAATTGCCAAGAGAACCTGACTAGAACCTGGTGACTGAACCTGGCTGGAGAACCTGGACAGAACCTGGCTGGAGAACCTAGCGAGGGAACATGGCCACAGAACCTGGCTGGAGATCCGAAGCAGAACCTCTCTGGAGATCGAGACCAGAACTTGGCTGGAGATCCTGGCTAGGCTGCTGATCAACTGAACGCTGTCTCCGTGTCCTTCCTTCTTCGCCGACTCCATCTACACCTTTGGGAACCCCTGGACCTGCTGGGGTTGGACCCCGGCAAACCAGTGACTTCAGAGGATGGCAAAAAGTTGCTGCATAGAAGATAGAAATGAGCATTGTTACTATATTTACATTTATGTCTTTACTGTATTTTTCAGTGGACTATGTAGATCTATGTGAAATGAAGCAACTCTGTAGTAATCAAAATCTGTCCAACATAATGGCTTGTCTTATTTTACTATCTCTCAACAAAACCCTATGAACTTTTACTTGTGCCATAATTTATCCCAAAACTCCCTAAGGAAAGTGTTAGTAGAGTCATGGTTCCCAAACATGAGCAACTAGCACCTGGAGGCAGGGCATAGAGTGTTTTCAAGGGGTAATGAATCAAATTCCTTTGCTGTTATTAGTAGATGGAACCAAAAATGTCTACTATCCTATCTAATAAAAGAGAAACATGATAATTAGCGTACGACCGCTACCCTTCCCATTGGCTAATCAGGGCAATATGCAAATTAATTGCCAGCCAAGATGGCGGCCAGCAGCCAGGCAGCTTGAAACTAACATGAGGCTTGCTTGCTTCAGTGACGGAGGACTCCAACGTTCCCCACCTGCTGCTGCAAGCCTCTGAGCTGCAACTCTAAGCAACTATGTTACAAATATAGAAGCTAAACAAAACCCCAGAAACCTGCTTTAGTCCATCAGGCTTCAGCCAGCAGGATCGCAACATTGTTTCAAATACAGAAGGTAAACAAAGGCCAAAAATCTGCTTTCAGCAGCAGAGGCCTAAGAGCTGGAGCCAAGCCTCAAAGCTAAAGCTGGCCCAGAATAAAAAAAAAAAAAAAAAAAAGAAAGGAGCGGTTGGGAGCTTTGGTCACCCGCCAGCCTGAAAACAGCCGTCAGCCCCTCACCCAGACTGGCCAGGCACCCCAGTGGGGACCCCCACCCTGATCCAGGTGGCGCCCCAACCCCCACTCCACGGGTCCTGCTCTGTGTGTGATGAGGTAGAGCCATAACCTCCCCATTGACCCTGCCCTGAGTGTGACAGGGTATGGAGCCCCAATCCCCCTGATGGGCCCTGCTCTGTGCGTGACAGGGGTGGCACCGCAACCTCCCCCATCGACCCTGCCTGAGTGTGACAGGGGGCGGTGCCCCAACCCCCCAATCGGCCCTACCCTGAGTGTGACTGAGGGTAGCATCGCAACCTCCCTGTCCGGCCTGCTCAGTGCATGACAAGGGGCAGTGCCCCAACTCCCCAATCGGCCCTGCTCTGAGCCCGACCAGGGGCCGCACCTAGGGATTGGGCCTGCCCTCTGCCACCCGGGAGCAGGCCTAAGCCAGCAGGTTGTCCCAGACTGCGAGAGGGCACAGGCCGGGCTGAGGAACCCCCTCCCCCCCGAGTGCACAAATTTTTGTGCACCGGGCCTCTAGTCTATACTAATAAAAGGGCAATATGCTAGTTAGACTGGGTCAACCAGCCATCTTCAGATGCCTGACTTCCTTCCAGACAAAGCCAGGGTGGTGGAGCCAAGGCAGAGGCAGTTAGGGGCGAGATCAGTCTGGCAGGGGGTTAGGGGTAAGATCAGGCTGTAAAGGGGAGGGCAGTTGGGGGTGACCTGGTTTGAAGGGGAGGACCATTGGGGGCAACCAGGCCAGCAGAGGAGGGCCATTGGGGGTGATCAGGTTGGCAGGGGAGGGCAGTTAGGGGCATTGGGCAGGCAGGCAGGTGAGTGGTTAGGAGCCAGTGGTCCTGGATTGCAAGAGGGCAGTCGGACATCCCCTGAGGGGTCCCAGATTGGAGAGGGTGCAGGCCTGGCTGAGGGACAGCCCCCCCACCCTAAGTGAATTTCATGCACTGTGCCTCTAGTCCATTTAATAAATGTATTGTGCTATTTCTATGTGCAACATATTAGTCTTCACAATAACCTATGAGATAGGAAATGGTTTGTGCTCATTTGAACAGATGAGGAAGCTGGGGCACAGAGAGGTTAAATAACTTGCCCAAGGTAATTCAGGTAGTAATCTGTGGATGTTAATATAGCATGATTTGAACATAGACCTTCTTAATTCATGTCTATATATAGATACCAATAGATAATTGAAAATAAAATTTATGTTTAAGTATTCCTGAATTATTGAAACTTTTCCTTTGGCATCTTTTGATATCACAAAACATTTATCATACCCAAGTAAAATGAATTCCTTAACCTCTGTGAAGTACCTGAATTCCAAAGATGTCTGTAGTAGCTGAAAAGTCCTCTCTGAGTGACACTCCACGCCACTGTTACCAGGTACAAAATCTCATGTGCAAAATAAGACTTATGAGACAAGTCTGGGTATTTTATAACTCTCTAAAGGAAATTATGAACTAAGCCGGAAGTATGCTGGGGAATGATGGAAATGATCAAATTGAGGTGCTGTGTGAAAGACCCACTAGACTGGACCAGTCATGAGGTCTACCTTGGACATCTGTTATCGATCCTTACTTTTAAATTTAGAGACAGTAGCAGCAAAATCATGTCAGACAACTTGCCATGACCTTTATGGATTCCTATTGCTCATGCTTCTATTTTTTCCTAATGCTGGTCACCTTTTTTCAATGACTCTTAATCTTGTCAACATAATTCTGGGGGAAATTTCACTATGATTTGCATTTCCGTTTTTTTCTAAATATAAAGCATCCTGATCTCCTTGGAGAACAGGTGCTATAGGACTGTAATATAGGGATAGACTAAAATTAGAAATATCATCACATTAACATCTTTCCCCAATAGTTTGGTACTTTTGACAATATACTATTTTAGTGTATCAAGGGTTTCACGGTGTTGTAAATTAAAGCTTTCCTGACTTGGTAAATTCCCCACTTTCTGAGACCTCCATTTCAAGGAATCAATGTTCACTCTCTCTTTTCTTTCAACCTTATTATGTTAATGAATGAAATAAATACTAGAAGAGAAAAGAAAAGAGCAGGGAAGATTTAAATGTAAACAGCAGGCAATTCACTGTGCCAGGTAAACATGACCAACTCTCAGACCATTAACTCCAACTAAGATTTTTAGGCATAGATTTTGTTTCAGATTTAAAGAACTGAGGCACTGCAAGCAGTTCCATGCCTCTTCTTACCCTCCCCAAGACCCTGCCCTTACGTGGCAACTGAAAAGCCGAACCTCTCTGATTTCTATGTCTTGTCATAGAAGTGGGCATCAGATGGATCATGCAAGAATATTTTTTGAGCATGTGTGTACTTGTTTTCCTGCCTACTTAAAGTAATCCATTTTACTTAAAATTAGCAATACATTCTTTCAAACGTATTGAAAGAAGTTTGTATTGATAGAAGTTTGACTTTCAAACTCCTGAATTAGCATTTGGAAACATAAAATTGCTTATTGGCCTGCTGGATAAATAAATGTCTGTTCAACCCCATTAGTTTTAAACCCAGGATTTAGGATTTTTTTTTTAAATGTGCTAAAATTAACAAGACTTAACTCTGTGGGTACAGAGAACGACAATACGTAATAATAAGTCATGCTGACAATTGGACATTTGACAGGATTTCAATTTTTTATCTGGCCTCCCAGCTTGGGTGATCCTTCCTTTGTGGTAACAGATCAGGAAAGGTTCGCTTGTCAATAAACGTAGACCGTTGCTGCACCACAGCAGACCTGGCTGAGCCTGAAATTTAGAAGGTAATGCCAAGCAGGAAGAATAACTGGAAAGAATGTGGTTTGATTTTCTAAACCACAGAGTGATTTGTTAATTGTAGTTTATATTGGCAACAGAATTCAAGATGTCACAGTTTAGAACATGGCTAAGGTCAGTTATTACTTCATTATAGTTATCCGGGGGCATCATTACAGTATGTTTGATTGAGTTTTTTCCTCTGAAAGCTAAAGAATTGTAAAGCTCTCTCAATCTGAATTATATGCATATTTCAGGTCCCTAAAAGAAAATGCTAATTTGAATTTGTATTATGTGGAACTTAAATTAATTCATAATAAAGTGACCTTAGACTTCCCATCTATGAATTACCTTCAACAAGCTTGTAGATAAAATTCATAATATGATTAATAACTTTAGGGAAATGTTTATCTAAGGAAGACAATGAACCACTTTTAAGACCTTTATAATTACCATTTGCATTCAGCTAATTCACATAACAATTAGAATGCATTCTTAGCTACTAGTTAATATTAAGCCACTTGGAGTCACTACTTCAAAACTAATGCTATATAACTACTTTCCCTCAGCAGTTTGGATGAAATTATAGCAGACTGGCAATATTTTGTGGCATGGAAAGCACAGGATTGTTTTCAGTGCAGGGAGAGATCACAAATATAAATTTAATCAATAGCATAAAGGATTTTTTACCAACCACTTAGCTACTGTTTCTATGAATCGGTAAAACTGACTAACAGTAGAAGCGTTATGGGACCGACCGTGCTTACAAGTGTGGACTCTGGAGCCAGAGAGCCTGGGTTCCATGCCTGCCTGGTCTCAGCTCTGTTAGTTGGGCACTGAGCCTTCCTGCTAGAAATGCAGTCTCTGGAAATGTCCCTGTTCCACAAATGTGCTACTGCTCAGAAAACCCCATTCTACTTGAAGTTAGGAGTGATTTTAAACTCCCAAGTGAGTGTGAAATTGTTTACTGGCCCATCGTACAGGACAAAATAATTGTCTTTTTAGTCAAGTCCTGATAGCTTAGGAGTTTAACACTTATTGGCTTTGTGTATCTGAACAAGTCACTTAAAATTCCCGAAATGAGGTTTTTTTTGCCTGAAAATGGGGACTACACTAGACCGGATATATGTTATATATTGTAAACAGTATTTTATTGTCTTTTTTTCTTTTGAAAAATGTCCTGACTCTTCTATAATAAGGTTGTGATAAGGCAATAGATAAGCAAAGGCAGAAAGAAAAATTAAAGTATAAGGTCTGGAACTTAATCAATCTGAGGTTAGGTATTCACATCCTGAACAACCAAAATGTGTATAAGCCAATTTCAAATATAGAGATAAGCAATACAACTATACTTTAAAGAAGAAAATATCCTCATTTTATTCATTAGCAGTTTCAACTCTAAATAGCATTCTGATTTAATGTTTATTAATAATATTTTAAAATAGAACTTAAAATATTAATTATTCTAATAACTTATGTTTACTAAATGATATTAAAGCATACTTTAAATCATTCAAAATGAAAAAGATGAAAGATACTTAGGATGTGACTGCTATTCGCAGTCTTTGAAATTGGATACATCACACATTATATATAATAAATCTCAGTTAAGCCAAATATAGCATTAACTTAATCAGAGTAGCTTATGTTCCTACCATTCTGAAGAAAATGAATTTTAATATTTTGTAAAGTCAAAACAGTGAGATTCTATATTTAAATATATTATATATGTGTACATGTATTTATGTACATATATGTATATCTATATTTACACATAGTTAAAATGTCATAAGTCTCTATTGTGACTGATATTATAAAGTCTAACTGACAGGTTTGAGTCTTTGATAGTATTTTCTATATGCCTGAGATTTGGACAGTACTTCTCTTTAGTTACATTTGTGTGTGTGTGTGTGTGTTGCATTTGTGTGTATGCGTGTGTGTGTGTTTTTGGGTTTGTAGGGTTTTTTTGTCATTTCATTTTTCTGGCTCTCTTAGTTGATACATAACCCCCTTGTGCTGGAAATGAAATGTCTCTGAAAGTACTGTCATTCCCACAAAAATATCACAACAATAAAAACATTTGCATGTTTTTGAAATTTCATGTAGTATAGTAGTCCTTGTTCAATGTGTAATACATGAATCATATATACACACAGACAGAAACATACATAACTTTCTTTTACATTTCACACCGCTTGGTTGCCACAATAACAACTGCCATTTTTTTTTTCTTTTTGGAGAAACAGTTGAATGTCTCCTTGAGTAATCTTGAATATCATTATTTTTACCTTCAAAATTTCCTTTTGAGAATAATAGTGAGCATTGAAAAAACAGTCCTTTATAAATATGCTTTCATATATTTCCATTCACCTTCCCTAAATCCCACTCTAGAAACTCTCTTAGCATGGCAGTGTGCCCCTCAGTCACTGGGAGGAGTACAGTCATGATTTCTAACCGCTTTCGTGACTACGATTTTTGTTCTGGGGATGCCAGTGCTCTTGGGTGTCCATTTACAATGACATGACCTGCTAATGTTTCTTCCTGCAGAAGGACCTCCACCCACTGGAAGGGGAGGACTGTCTCACTTTCTGTGACCATCAGACCACGTGTATCACTCTCGCCCATTCAGTCTCTCTGCTGGTGGTGTCCTGGCACATATGTCCTAGCACCAGGCTCTCCCAGAGGGAGCTCCCTGGGCTCCGGAGGGAGATCACACCCTGCAATCTTGTCATCTGGGAGCGTATCAATTTCGAGAAGCCCTGAATAGGGGGCAGTTCCCACCATATGTGCTTAAGTGGGCCCTTTCCACTGCATCTTCCTCAGTGATTGTCAGCACTGTTACCAAATATTTCCCCAATGTTCCCAGGCGTTGGGAACCGCCGACGCTATAGGGTGAGCTCCAGATCTAAGAGCAGTTTTGCTCCATAATCTGGAATCTGCCACATAACTTTTCTTTCCCAGTTTTACTGCTATATTCAATTCAGGAGAAATATGCCACTTTTGAGGGGAGGGGGATTTTTGGAAAGTGGCTTGATTTAATACATTTTTTAGCAGCAGGAATGAATTGCGTTATTTCTTTCTGATATTTTATGGAATTGGAAGGAAGAAGGACATAAATTTAAAGCAGCTTACCTTGATATTTTGGTCATGTCTTTGCAAACGGTTATAGATTTTGTTTGTTAGAGTCATTAAAATCCTAAATTACAGTACTACATGACATCTAGACATTATTTTTAATTTATTATTCATATTTATTTAGTGCCTATTTGCCACTTACAATTGGACTAGGTTTGGGAATATAGCATTACAATAAAAAAGACAACATTTTCTGGCCTCAATGAGCTTCACCATATTAAATGGTGTTGAGTGCTAAGACAAAAAATAAAAAGTCAGAAAATGAACAGTAGTAGGGAGGAGGCATTACAGTTTTGCATAGTGTGGCCAAATAAAGCTTCACCTAGACTGTGAAAGTTGAGTAAAGGAAGTAAAGGTGTTAGCCATGTGGTAAGTAGGGAACAGCATTCCAGAGAGGGATCAGCAAAAACAAGGCTCAGATAAATACTTCTTAATGTAAAGGAGTCAAGTTTACCCATGTTTATCTTTTTGTTTGTTTGTTTGTTAATACTCACCCGAGGACATTTTTTCATTGTTTTTTAGGGAAAGTGGAAGAGAGAGGGAAAGATGAGAACATCGGTGTGAGAGAAACACATGGATTGGTTGCCTCCTGCAAGAGCCCTGACCAGGGCCCAGGCCAAGGAGGAGCCTGCAACCAAAGTACGTGCCCCTGACTGGAACTGAACCCTGGACCCTTTGGTCCACAGGCTGACGCTCTATCCACTGAGCAAAACCGGCTAGGGCTGTTACTTTTTCCCCCCCTATGTTTATCTTGAAATTTGTGTCCCCATTGAAACACCAAGGCTATTAAAATATTTTCATATATTTTCTAAATGTTTTATAGTTTTGCCATAGACATAAGTTTTGTAAATTACCCGGATTTGATTTTTATGTATGGTATAAGGTAGGAATTACTTTTTACCTCCCTGAACATATACTAACTTCCCAGCTTAATTTATTGAAATCTGAGCCTTTCCCCACTGCTCTGTAATGCTGTCTTCCTCTTAAATCAAACATGAATGTATGTGAGTTTGTTTCGGGACTTTCTATTCTATTTTGTTGGTCTATTCATCAACACTTGAACCAGTATGAAGCTGTCCTAATGTGACTGTAGTAGGTATTATATTGAGAAGTACAGATTTTTCCACTGTGTTCTTGCCTCATTTCTGCAGTGTGGTGCCTCTCGCCTTTGCCTCACTTCTTATTCTTTTTCAAGAATGTTCTGGCTGTTCTTAGCCTTTGCTCTTTTCTAGTACAGAATAATATTTTCAGGTAAACGACTGATTGGAGAAGATATTGTGTGAGTGTATGTGTCTGTATATACATACATAGCATAAAGGGGATTTATATCCAGAATGTGTTATAATAATAAAACTCCTACAAATTAATTTTTTAAATATACACAATCCAGTAGCTATATGGTCAAAATATTTGTAGTCACTTCATGAAAAAGTAAATTCAAGAGACTAATAAATATTTTTAAAAGATAGACAACCTCATTAGTAATGGCAGAAATACAAATTAAATTGAAAATTTACTGTGAACATACCAGAATGGCTAATATTTAAAAAACTGATAATATCTAATGCCAAGAAGGATGTGAAAAATGAGAGCTTTTATATATGAGTGTAGTCATATATCTGGGAAAATAATTTTCAGAAATATTTTAGTATTCTCTCTCTAGACTTAAACGTGATAATTAACAGTAATTCCACTCTGGTGATACATCCTTGAAGAAGTGTGCATATATGTACATCAGTTGTTCTCAACCAGGAGTAAATTCTGTCCCCAGAGGACATTTAGCAATATCTGGAGAGAGACTTTGTTTTCACAGCTTACATAGAAAGTGCTACTGACATTTAATAGGTAGAGCCCAGTGATGCTGCTAAGCATCCTACAATATATCAGACATCTTCCCAACAAAAAAAGAATTATTCAGCCCCAAATGTCGAAAGTGCCAAAGCTGATCTATGCTGATGTAGATTAAAATATCGCTACCATATTATTTATTTAAAAGATTATTATTATTCAAAAATGGAAGAAAACAAACATCTGTTACAAAAAGAACAAATTAACTGTAGTACACTCATATATTAAAATACTATACAGCAACAACAAAAACAAACTGTAGCTCATATAACAACTATTAGCAGAGTTTTAAAATATAATATTGAAAACGTTCTAAAACAAGAAAAACTACATTGTTTAGGGTTTCACATTTAAGTGGAGTGATTACTGTAGAAATCCAGATAGTTGTTATTGATGAGAGAAGGGAGAGGGTTTTTGTTGTTGTTTATTGATTTCAGAGAGAGGAAGGGAGAGGAAGAGAGAGATAGAAACCTCAATGATGAAAGAGAATCATTGATCGCTGCCACCTGCATGCCCCAAACTGGAATGGAGCCTGCAACCCAGGCATATGCCCTGGCAGGAAATAGAACTGGACCTCCTGGTTCATAGGTCAAACTTCAACCACTGAGCCATGCTGGCTGGGAAGGTAGAGGGTGTTTTTAAAGTGTAAAATGGGGCCTTCTAGGGTGTTGAAAATGTTCTGTTTCTTAAATTAGGTGGTGGTTATATAATACTTTACATCATGATAAACTGTACATTTATAATTAATGTACTTTGTATCTAATAATCTATACTAATAAAAGGGTAATATGCTAATTAGACCAGATTGACCAAACATCTTCCAGTCATCCGGTCTTCCTTGTGGACAAAGCCACAGTGGCGGGGGCCAAGGCAGAGGTGGTTAGGGGTGATCAGGCTGGCAGGGGAGCAGTTAGGGGCAATTAAGCTGGCAGGGGAGGGCGGTTAGGGGCAATCAGGCCGGCAGGGGAGGGTTGTTAGGGTCGGTCAGGCAGGCAGGCAGAGGCGGTTAGGGGAGATCAGTCAGGCAAGCAGGTAAGTGGTTAGGAGCCAGTGGTCCCAGATTGCGAGAGGGATGTCTGAGGGGTCCCGGATTGGAGAGGGTGCAGGCAGGGCTGAGTGACCCCCCTCACCCGTGCAAAAATTCCTTGCACCGGGCCTCTTGCATTTCATAATTACAAAGGCTTTTAATTAACATTTAAATATTTTGAGGTAATTGTATATTCACATGAACTCATAAGAAATAATATAGAAAAAATTGTGTACCTTTTACTAATCTGCCCCCATCCTACCCCTGGTCACATCTTGTAAAAGTATAGTACAATATCACAACTAGGACTTTAATACAATGTGCTGATCTTATTGAGAGTTCCCCAATAGTTATGGTGTGCACGCATTTGATTAGTTATATACAATTTTATCACATATGTAGGTATAAACACCTCTGCAGTAAATATGCAGAACAGTTCCATTACCACAAGGATCCCTTGTGCTTCCTTTTATAACCATACCTACCTCCTTCTTTCCATCTCTTCCATCTCCAACCTTTGGTAATTACTAATATGTTCTCTATTATTATAATTTTGTCATTTAATAATATCCTATATAATAAAAGGGTAATATGCAAACTGACCCTAACAGCAGAACGACTGGGAATGACTGGGAATGACTGGTCACTATGACATACACTGACCACCAGGGGGCAGACACTCAATGCAGGAGCTGCCCCCTGGTGGTCAGTGTGCTCCCACAGGGGGAGCTCTGCTCAGCCACAAGCCAGGCCGATGGCTGCCAGCACAGCGGTGGTGGCAGGAGCCTCTCCTGCCTCCTCAGCAGCGCTAAGGATGTCTGACTGCAGCTTAGGCCTGCTCCCTGCTGGCAAGTGGACATCCCTTGAGGGTCCCGGGCTGCCAGAGGGATGTCTGACTGCCAGCTTAGGCCCACTTCCCAGGGGAGCAGGCCTAAGCCAGCAGGTGGACATGCCCTGAGGGGTCCCAGAATGCAAGAGGGCACAGGCCAGGCTGAGGGATACCCCCAAGTGCATAAATTTTTGTGCACCGGGCCTCTAGTTATTTATATAAATGGAATTATACTGTATGAACCGTTTGGGATTGACATTTTTCACCCAGCATAGTTCCACTGAGATTCATCCATATGGTTACATTTATCAATAATTTTCACCTTTATTATTCTGTTGTATGGATATACCACAGTTCATATAGCCATTATTAATCACATGAATAAAGCTACTATCAACATTCTTGCACCAGTTCTTGTGTGAATATAACTTTTTACTTCTCTGGAATCAATGTTCAAAAGAGCAATTCCTGGGTTGCATGTATAGTTTTATAAAATAAAAATTTAAAAAACTGTCAAACTATTTCCAGAGTGTGTGCATCATTTTACATTCCCACCAATAATGTATAAGTGATCCAGTTTCCCTACATTCTTTTCAGCATTCATTATTGTTACTATAATTTCTTTAATCATTCTGTAGGAATGTAGTAATGTCTCACTGTGGTAATTCCCTAATGGCTAGTGATGTACATCATTTCATGTGCTTATTTTCCATCTGTATGAAGTATGTTTTTTGTGTGTTTTGAGGTGAAAGGTTGTCTTGCATGTTCTAGGTCAGACTATGTGGCTAGAGAAGAGACAATGAGGAGTAAAGTGGTAGGAAATAACATCAGTGAAGTGTGTGGCTTTTATTCGTAGTGAGAGCTAATGAGTAGCATAAGCTGAAATGTCTGTTTACAGGATCATTCTATGTTGAGCATAAACCAAAGGGAGATGTAAAGATGGAGACTACTTGTGCAGCTATTGGTAATAGTCAGTTGGTAATAGTTGTTACTTAGATGAGAAGAGTAGCAGTGGAAGTGGTAAGAAGTGATTGAATAAGCATATATTTCAGAAGTAGGGTCAAAGGGATTTCTTGATAAATTAGATGTAGAGGTAGAGAAGACTCAAGGATGACTCAAACTTTTTGGAGATTCTTATGGGATATCCATGTAGCCATGTGAATATTTTAACAGCTTTAATCTTAACTCAGTATTTTCACACAGTTGGCTACTGTTTTATTTTTGAAACATTATTTTCTCTGCATTTTCATGAGAGATCACTGTACTGGTTTTCTATACCTCACTAAGATTCCTTTGCTAGCTCCCTCTTCGCTACTCAACCCTAATGTGCCTAAGATCTATTCTGGATCCCCTTATCTTTTCTGTTCCTAAGTAAACCCTCAATGATTAAATGTTGTCTATAAGATCTTGGCTTCTAAATACGTATTTCTTGTCTAGATCAAAATCCTGAGTTGCAAACTACCTTAAGCAACTGCCTGTTTAACATCTTAACTTCAATGTCTGATAGATATCTTAAATTTAGCAGAACTGAAACCAATCCCCTCTTTGCCCAATACTGCTTTTATCTGTCTTTTCCCAATGGTAACTCCATCTACTTGTTCAAAATAAAAACCTTGGAGTTTCCTTATCTCTCATTCCTTGTTTATGTGAATACCAATCATATCTTAAATCCCTCCATTTATCTCTATCTCATTTGTTATCATTCTCATTCAAGAGCTTATTGTCTTCCCTTAACTCTTATCATAGCTAGGTAATTGATTCCCCTTCCTTCCACTCTTGCCCCACTTAACCCACACTCTACACAGCAACCAAAATTATTCTTTAAAAATGTAGCATATAATCATAAATAAATAAGACAAAACATGGCTATTGCTTACAATAGAATGCTAAGAGCTGATTAATAAATGTAAAGGGAGTGCTGGAGTTATAAAACCATCATCTTGTAAACATCACCCTAAACATTGGTTCAGGAAGGAGTTACCAATTTAGGTTAAATTTAAAGGGGTAGATTTTGATGAGAAGCTGGACATTTGTATGGTCTTAAAATTTATTCACACAATTTTTTAGTAGCAAGAGAAAAACTAGTAACTAAAATGAATGATAGAGAAATCAGATGACCTGGACTGGAGCAAATAGATATTATGCCTCCAGGTGTGATCATCTGAGAACGCAACATTGTTTATGTAGTATTCCAGCCAGGAATGCAAAAACTGACACTAATCGTGAGTAATTATCAGACAACTTAAGATATGCTACTAAAAAGTGGGACTGTGTCCTTCAAGAATGTCAACGTCATAAAGGACTAAAAGAGCCAAAGAACTTAGAATGATGGAGAGGAGACTAAAGGAAATGAAAACTAGTGCATTGTGTGACCCTGCATTGGTATAAAGGAATGCTGTTAAGAACATTTTTAGATAAACTTATAAACTGGAATATCAATATGGATTAAGAAAAATATTATGTATCAATATTAAATTTACTAAAATGAATAACTATTCTATCATTATGTAAAACTGCAGGGACTGACCAGCAGACGTGAGTGGATGAATGGATTACTCTGACACACGTTTCTGTAAAAGAGAGGGCTAAGGGACTGCCTGGCTATAGCAACCAAGCAGCCCTCTTTGCCTGCCTCCTTAGGCTTTTTATTGTAACAACAGCTTGAATTAAAATTAAATATTAGATACTATCAGTAGGGTAAACATCCTTGAGAAAGCACATGTATCTGTAGTGTATTTAAAACAATGACATATTGAAGTCTAAACATAAAGATTCCACTAAAACACTCAGGGGCTCAGATTTGTTTGGAAAAGTCTGCAGCCTTCAGCAAGGTTCCCCTAGAGGCCCCAACCATTCGGAGATTCCTCCTTATAGACTTTCCAACCAAGTCCCATGCTTCCATTCATAAAACAAAATTCTCAATTTTAGGAAATGCTTCCTAAAGTATTTAGAAATAAAAGCATATCATGTATGTAACTTACTCTCAAATAGAAGAGAAAATGTAATATGCAAATGACAAAGAAAATAGAGATATATTAAAAATATTTTATTCTAAATAAAGGACTATGTGGAACTTCTTGTAATTCTTATGTATATTTGAAGTATTTTCCAAATAAAAAGTTAAATATACTGCCTTAGTTGGTTTGGCTCGGTGGCTAGAGCGTTGGCCTGCGGACTACAGGGTCCCTAGGTTTGATCCAGCCTGGTGGCAGGCTCGATCCCTGGTATAGGGCATGCAAGAGGTAGCCGGATTCTTTTTCATCATTGATGTTTCTATCTCTCCTTCCCTCCCTTCCTCTCTGAAATCAATAAAAATATATATGTATTTTTAAAAAGTTAAATATAACCTGCATAAGTATGTGTACATATATACGTACACACAAATGTGTATTATAATCACTTCAGAAAACTAATAGAATCTCATGAAAGGTGAACATATGCATCAATTATTACCCCCAAATTCACTCTTAGGTATATTACTATGAAATTGGTACAGATATTTTCTAAACAACATGTATTAGATTGTTCATAGGACAACTATTGATAATTTCCCCAAATTGGGACTACTCAAATGTCCATCATTAGTTTAACGGATGAATAAATTGTGGAATCTTCACATAGTACATTGTTTTGCTGCATGGGAATGAAGAAAATATCACTAGACATCATGATATAGGAAAAGCTCATAGACATAATGGACAGTGAAAGAAGCCAGACAGGAAAATAGCATACTATTGCATTCGTGGGAAGTACAAAAACAGGTGAAATTAATCTATGTTAGAAGTCAGGACAGTGTTACTCTGGGCAGGGGACAGGGAATAGGTAGTGGCTGAAAGAGGGCATGAGGGTATATCTGGGATAGGAGTAATGTTTGACTTCTAAGCCTAGATACTGGTTACAGGCAAGTGTTCTATTTATAATATTTCAGCAAGCCATACACTCATTGTATCTATAATTTTCTCTAGTTGTACTTTACTTAAGTTAAAAAGTGGAGTTTTTTTTATTAATGCATTTCTCTCCTTTTAAAAATACTTCAGTGGCTTCTCAATGCCTTTGAAAATAAAATTTAAACTCTGGGTTATGGGACCAAACACTTTTGTGGTTCAAATATACTTCTTCAACCCTATGTCATATTACCCCTAGCCCAGTTTACACATCTAGATTCATTGGTCTCTGTTTAATTCCTCAAACACGTCAGCTTCTTTCCTCAAAGCATTTGTACCGGCTGTTCCTTCATGAAACTCTCTTCAAGAGCAACTTTTGCCTGATTTAATCTCAGCTTTAAGGCTACCTTCTCCAAACTAATCACTATCTTCATGGTTATTCAATCACACTAGTTTCTTAGTTCCTTTTTAGCTCTTATAACCATACAACTCATCTTTCAAAAATTTTTTTGCATATTTACTTATTGTGTATATTCACCATCAAAATTTAAGCTCTTTTCACCTGCTCTCCATTGTGTTCTCAGCATGTAGCAATTTGCTTTTTAAGACATAGTAGGCATTTGTGGGGAAGCATAGGACTTGGTTAAAAAGTCTATAAGGAGGATTTTCTGAAAACTTGGAGACCTGCAGTGGTTCTCAACTTTCTGGCCCTTTAAATACAGTTCCTCATGTTGTGGTGACCCCCAACCATAAAATTATTTTCGTTGCTACTTCATAACTGTAATGTTGCTACTGTTATGAATCGTAATGTAAATATCTGATACGCAGGATGGTCTTACGCAAACCCTGTGAAAGGGTCGTTCAACCGCCAAAGGGGTCGCGATCCACAGGTTGAGAACTGCTGCTCTAGGGGAACCTTGCCGAAGGCAGCAGACCCTACCTTGACTTTTCCAAACAAGTCTGAGCTCCTGGGTGTTTTACTGGAATCTTTATGTTTAGACTTCAAAACATCCTTGCCTAAAGGACACTACAAATACATGTGTTTTCTCAAGGATGTTTACCTTACTGATAATATCTAATAGTTAATTTTATTTCAAGCTATTGTCACAATAAAAGCCTAAGGAGGCAGTTGAATGGGTCTGTCTGGTTCCTTTAGCCAGGCAGTCCCTTAGCTCTCTCTTTCACAGAAATGTGTGTCAGAGTAATCATTCATCCATTGTTCAGGGTCTCCTGGTCAGCCCCGGCAGGCACTCACTGAATAATTTTTAAAATGAATCAATATATGTTTATCAAGCCCTGGAGAGCCATGTGGAATAGAGTTATATTAGTAAATGAAGTCATTACAAATAAGTAAGAGTTGGAGTTTTGCAACTGTAGCAAAGTGTGTAGAATAAGGCTTAAAAGTGATGGAAGGAGAGTAAACTTTGGGTGGTGAGCACACCATGAAATATACAGATAATCCTATCTAATAAAAGAGAAAAATGGTAATTGGCATACGACGATACCCTTTTCATTGGCTAATCAGGGCTATATGCAAATTAACTGCCAACTAAGATTGGCAGTTAACTGCCAACTAAGATTGGCAGTTAACTGCCAACAAGATGGCGGTTAATTTGCATATGTAGGCACAATGCAGGGAGGCAAAAGGGAAAGCAGGAAGAAGCCCCCTGCCACTGACAGTGATCAGAAACCCAGGGGGGAGCTAAGAGCTGGGGGGCAGGGCAAAGGCGGCCCTGGGGCTGCCTTTGCCCTGCCCCCCAGCCATGATCGGAGAATCAGGCACCTTTGCCGCCCTGGCCAGTGATAGCAGGAAGTAGGGGTGGAGCCAGCAATGGGAGCTGGGCACGGTCGAAGCTGGCAGTCCCGGGAGCTAGGGGTCCCTTGCCTGGGCCTAAAGCAAAGCCCATGATCGCGGGGCCGCTGCAGCTGCAGGTCCCTGCTGCCGGGGCGGAACGCCCAGGCCAGATGCCTTAGGCCTTGGCAGGGGCGGAGCCTGCAACCACGGGGAGCTGGGGGTCACCTGCCCAGGCCTGACACCTCTGCCGGAGGCCTCAGGCCTGGTCAAGGGGCCGATCCGGTGATTGGTGATCGGAGGGTGATGAGGGTCAACTCCTCTGACCAAGGCATCAGGCCTGGGCGGGGGGCGGAGCTGGGGATTGGGGGGATATGATGGTCCCCTTGCCCAGGCCTGAAGCCTGGGTCAGAGGCGTCAGGCTTGAGCGGGGGGTGGAGCAAGCGATCAGAGGGAAATGGGGGTCCCTTGCCCAGGCATGATTCCTGAGCCAGAGGCCTCAGGCCTGGGCGGGGGCCAGAGCCAGTGATCAGGGAGAGATGGGGGTCCCCTGTCCAAGCCTGACACCTCTGGCGGAGGCGTCAGGCCTGGGCAAGGGGCCGATCAGGCGATCGGAGGGTAATGGGGGTCTACGCCTCTGGCCGAGGCATCAGGCCTGGACTGGGGGCATAACCAGTGATGGGGGGAAATGAGGGTCCACTGCCCAGGCCTGACGCCTGTATCAGAGGCGTCAAGCCTGGGCAAGGGGCCGATCCTGCGATTGGAGGGTGATGGGGGTCAACGCCTGAGGGCTTCCAGTATGTGAGAGGGGGCAGGCTGGGCTGAGGGACACTCCCCCCCACCACACACACACCCAGTGCACGAATTTCGTGCACCGGGCCCCTAGTCTATATATATATAAAAGCCTAAACAACCGACTGACCTGAACAACCTGAACGATCGGAACAACCGGTTGCTATGATGTGCACTGACCACCAGGGGGCAGATGCTCAACACAGGAGCTTCCCCCTGGTGGTCAGTGTGCTCCCACAGCCAACCTTCCCTGGCTGGCCAACCTTCCATGGTCCGTTCTCCCAGCCAGGCCCTGGGCTGTGACAGGGAACTGGGGGTGGGTGGGGGTGGATGTGGCCCCTTTTCCCGGGGGGATGAGAGTTGGCTCCCTCCTTGAGGCCTGTGGCCAACTTCCTATGCTCCATTCCTCCCCCCAGCTGGCAGACCCCAATCAGCCCACCACTCGCCTGCCACCGTGGCAGCAGGGAGGTGAGGGAAGGAGGAGGGGGGCAGGCGGGGAACCATGAGGCATCGGCATCCTTTCCTTCCGTGCCTGGCCCAGCAACCGTAGCCTACTCTCCTGACCCTGCTGGGGCCTTCAGGCCCTGAGCTGGGATGGGGAACCAGGGGTGGGTGGCGGCAGATGCAACCCCTTTCCCAGGGGGGGCTGAAGGATAGCTCCCTCCTCAGGGTCAGCAGCCAACCTCCCACACCCTATCCCTCCCCCCATCCTTACCCCCCAGCCATCAGGCCCCCATTGGCCTGTTTGCTGGCCATGCCTAGGGTCTCCACCCATGCACGAATTTTGTGCACCGGACCGCTAGTGTATTATAAAACTGTACATCTGAAATTTTTATATTTATCAACCAGTGTAACACCAATACATTGAATTTTTAAAGGTAAATTTTAAAAATGACTTAAAGGATATTTGCCCAGACTCCTAAAGCATAGCAAGATTTAAGGGGCAGGCTGAAGAAGAAACCGTAAAGTATACAGAGATGGAGAGGGAACTCAGAACCCAGGCTATGCAGAAAGCAAAACTAAATACAAACAAAAAATAATAATTGTGGCATCATGGCAGCCAAGAGTGATGAAAAATGCTATCGCCATGACAATTTGAAATGAGTGGCTCGTGTCCTTGCTGAGAATAGGTCAGTGGAGGAGACAGATTACAAAGGGCTGATTGGCGAATGAGAGAGGAGGTGTGAGAACAGTAAAAGGAATCCTCTTATAACACTGTTGTCAACAGAAACATGATGGGTCAGTAATTAGAGAACTTTGGTACAAAGAGAGAATTTTGCTTTTTGTTGTTGTTCTTTTCTTACGGTGGAAGAAACTTCAGCAAGTTTAAATGCTGATTGGGGAGCATCATTTTTCCTTTGAAAGCAGGAAAAAGGGGGAACCAGAGCAAAGATGGAAGAATTAGCTTTAGATGGAAGGCTGAGAAGAGTGGGGGCTGGAAATGTGAGGAGCAGAAGATAAGAAATGAGACGTGTGTACATGTCTCTGGACCCTGTATGTTAAGAGTTGCCACCTTAGCTGTGGCACCACTTTGGCACGCAGGGGACACAAAACTGGGGAATGGAGAAGGAAGAAGAGGAGGACAGGGAAGTACAGCGTAATAAAAGCCACGGAAGTACTATGGTGCATGCTGGGCTCTAACACCATTGTAGCAGAAGTAGCTATAGTTAACCTGAGCTACCCATTCTGGAAATAAATATTTTGGTTAGACACTAACCCTTTCTCTATTAATTGCTGTTTTAAAATTTATTTATTGTGTATTTAGCCCAAGACAATATGATGGGAAGGATTTTTTTAAAATTGATGTTTGCCCTAGCTAGTTTTGCTCAGTGATTAATTAGAGTGTCAGCCTGCAGACTGAAGGGTCCCGGGTTCCATACCTGTCAAGGGCACAGGCCTGGGCTGTGGCTTGATCCCCAGTAGGGGGCGTGCAGGAGACAGCCAATCAATGATTCTCTCTCATCATTGAGGTTTCTAGCTCTCTCTCCCTCTTCCTTCCTCTCTGAAATCAATAAAAATATTTTTTAAATTGATATATTTGGTTAAGTATGCTTCAGAATGTCTTAGGATAGCACTATTATTACTAATGAATCTTATGAAAATGAGCATATATTTATTATAAAAATATATAGAAAAGTTAAACATGTGTAATACAATATTTTTCAAAAACAAATATTTTATATTTACTAATTTATGTCTGCATTGTGGCAGTGCTGCTATATTTTATTATGTACATTTTATAAGTGTTTTCTAAATTTCTACAAAAAGTAATATATCTGTAAAATAAGAAAAATAGTAGCACGTATTATAACTATTGCCTTAGGAAAAGCATTTTGAGGTAGATTATATGGTCAAAGGGCATGCATTTGTTTGCTACACATCACTGATATTTTTTACAAAAATATTGTCCCAATTTAAGATAATACTAGGAAAAACAAACACTTGTTATAAAGAAAGCACAAGTGGATCTTAAAAAGAAAACCTTCAGAGATCATGGCCAAAAAAAAAAAAAGTAGAAAATCAATTGGTTAAAAAAAAAAAGGCCTTGGGATTTTTTTAATGCTTCTTAGTGACAACTCTGAACTAATGAGGAACAGAAGTTTACATAGCACTAAATCAGCTGTTTTGCTCACTGTGGGACAACTCTGAGGTTATCATGTTTAACACGGTGTTTCTGAGGATCTCCAGCAGGCTGGAGCTCAGTGGTGATTTGCTAATTAACACACTCCAATTGGCTTTTCTTCCACCCCTGCCTCACCTTCCCACTCCATTACCATGCTTCCTGGGTTTACATCCAAAATTATGATCTTGCACCTAAATCTTGCCTTGGAGTCTGCTTTTTGGAAACTCAATATGACATCTGGGGGAATCCACCTGGGGAATCATATTAGAAAATATCAGTTGTGTTTTTGTGTTACCTCTTTCTTTTCTGTTTCTATGAAAGTAAAAACATATATCTAAGAATATCTAACACCTAATTGAGCAACTACTATATTCCTAGCACTATGCTAACCATATTTCATGGAAAATTTTATTTAAATTTCACAATAAATGCTAAATGTGATAAAGGATCTACGAACAGACAAATCCCTGATCTATTTATTCAACGAATAATGAGTGCCTACTGAGTGAAAGGTGTCCTACTCAATGATGACAAGCCCTGCCCTCATGGAGCTATAAATAGTGAGGCTAAAAATTCAAATAGCCATTTAATTTCAATATCGAGAAGTTTTAAAGAATAGGGCAGAGTGACCTGAGGCAAAAGTTTAAGAGGGGACTTGATGCCATCTTGTGGAGGTCATCCCTTGAAACAGTGGCATTGAATCTGAGATAAAAATGCTAGATAAGAATTTACCCCTTGAAAACAGGCAGAAACACATGCTAAGCCATGGCGAAAACATGTGCAAATATCTTCAGGGAAGGAGCTTAGCACTTCTGAGAAACTAGAAGTGTTGTGGGTGGGCTGTGGCAAGCAGAGGGGAAGGTGGAGATTTGGGGAGTTGCCAGATCATGAGAGGCCTTGCCAATTGTGAAGAATGCTGAATTTCATACCAATCAGAATTTGGAGCAACTGAAGTATTTTAAGCAATATTCCATTGTTTTCCTGCTGTTTTAAATACTTTTCAGTTATGGACTAAGCTCTCTGACTAGCCTCAAAGAAAGAAAGATTTTGGTCTTCTCTCAGAGGCTATAAACTAATTGCTGGAGAGCCAAGTATGGACTAATTGTTGGTTTGGTCCCCAATGCATTGGCTCACTTTTAAAAGTTTGAATTAGTAGTTAGATAACATCTGGATTTCTAGAAAAGGAGAATATAAGGCAATGCTAAGTGGGCATTTCTCATGAGATCAATCTATAGACCTAAAAGGCAGTCATATTTAAATGCTACTTTCATTCTCTAGACTTCATAGAACTCCATGTTCATCATAAAGCTACCAGTATTGTATCACAGAGTCTCAGAGACTTACGTTACTGTCTGGTCTTTGTAGATAGTTGAGTTTGCAGAGCCTGCCATAACATCCATTAGCACAGACTCCTGTGTCTTTGAGTAATTTAGCTTCTGAACTAAATGAGAGATTTATTATAGATAAAGTTTGACAGGCCTTCCTGGGAGGATAATGCGGAGCAGTTAAGAGGATAGGTTTTTGATTCAGATGCGCCTGGGTTCTGTGAGGAGCCACAACCTGCAGACCAGTACCACTTGTCTTCTCAGCCTGGCGCTCTGTTCCCATCTAGGGATTTGACACTCCTTTTTATCGAGTTGTTAATGCCTTCCAAGTGTGCACCCTTGCTGTTCCCTCTCCTCTAAAGATCTTTGCCACATTCTCCTATTAATCCCTCAAGATCTAGTTGAAATGTTACATATTCCTGACCTCTGTCCAGATTCCTCTATGCTCTTGTAGTATTTGAGATAGTCTTCCATCATGAACATATTATATCATATCATAATTATTTCTTGCCCTGCTGGATTGTGGCTACGTTTACAAAGCAGAGAAAATGAATGAATGAATGAATGTGCTTGTTTTGAAAGATGTTTTTAGTTATTTTTATAATTGAAAACTTGCTATTTCAGGACTATGATAGGAAAAGAAGGAAGAGAAATGAATATTCTGGGAATAGAATCTCCTAACTAGAAGGCAATTACACGGGAAATGAGAGCAAATGTATTAAAATCTTGAAAGGGCCTGGAGGGATGAGGGCAAACGTGGGAGAGAAATTAGAGCAGTCATCCAGGTGGAGCAAGAGAGTGTCTGCATGTGAAGAAGCTTGCCAGTGATATGTTTGCACAATTGGCCCAAAGCAGAATTCAACAGGAACCTGGAAGCTGCAGCAAGTGAGACCTGGATGAGAGACAAGATGAGCAACACAAAAAGCCAGGACCATGGACCTTATCAGCAAAATGCTGAGGTCTGGAAGCAGAAACAGGAAAATCAGACTGGATCCTAGGATACAGATGGATAAAGTTGTACACCTGAGAGCTGTATAAGGAGCAAAGATTAGGAGACAAGGTTCAATGGTGACTTAAGATTTTGAAGTAGAATACAGGTTCCTAAATTGCGGGACCTCAATCACTATAAAATGTCTTTAATTGTATAAAAGTTCTATGGTAAGAAAGTCATATTGACAATAGGGAGTTAGGGAAATGGAAATTAGGTTTAAACATCTATTTTAAGGAAAGTGTTATAGGCTTTCTTATTTTAAAACCACTGAAAACAAATAGTAGAATTAAATGTTGTTTGGGGGCATTTTTAGGCTGAAGTGAGATGATTACAATAACATCTCCTCTGTGTATTATTCTATAATACTTACAAAATATGTTGACATATATTACTAGCATTAGTACATCCTCATATAACCAGAACATTTGATGGTGCTACTTGGGTTGTTTTGCATCCTGTTAACAATAAAAACAAGCCACAGTATGCACAGATACATGTCCACACACGTATTTTCCTAATCCCACTCACTTGATTTTTGTCATGCAACTTTTTAGCTTATTTTAATTTGTTCCATTTTGTAGACCTTTAAAACTCTCTGGAAATCCTTTCTGGAACAAAAGTATTGCCACAAATATACAAGTGACATTCAACATTGTGCGGTTTATCTTCTGGAAGCTTGTGATTACGTTAGCTATCCATAGATTTACAAAGAAAATGATGGCAGCTTTTAAAAGGTTTATGAAAGATCCCTTTTCCAGTTAAACTCCATTTCTTATCTGAAGATGCCACATGTTATAATAATCACTTATGAAATTTAAAATACTAGGAAATGTTAACAGCCACAAATTTGTAAATATACATGTGCACATGAACTTTTGAACATGTTTGAAAATATGCCCACAGATCTCACCCTTGCAAATGATTCCACCACATATTTTTTGGGTCTGGTTGCTCTAAATCAGTGGTTCTCAACCTTCTGGCCCTTTAGATACAGTTCCTCATGTTGTGACCCAACCATAAAATTATTTTCATTGCTACTTCATAGCTGTAATGTTGCTACTGTTATGAATCATAATGTAAATATCTGATACGCAGGATGGTCTTAGGCGACCCTTGTGAAAGGGTCATTCAACCGCCAAAGGGGTCGCGACCCACAGGTTGAGAACCGCTGCTCTACATCATTATACAAAGCAAAGATGACTCTTATTCTTTACCTCAGTTTCAGGGCACAAGGAAGAGAGAGAAGGAAACATCCCTTGAACCCTTCACCTTTAGTAAAGTCCTAGTGCATCTCCTTCAAGGGTATGACTGACTCAATTGCTAGTCTAAGCGAGAGTTATAAATAATTTTAAACTATCTTCACTTCAATGAGTTGATATCACCTGATAAGTCACGCAATGCAAATCAATAAGATATACCCAAATGAACCAAAATGCTGGATCATACCACCCATCTACACAGGCTTGGAATCTAGACCAAACTGTCAAATCTAGAATTAAAAAAAAAAAATAGAGCATTGCAAAGTTGCAGAGATATTTAGGATATATAAACTAAATAAGAAATCAAACAACGTATGATCCTTACTAAAACCTGAAACTGAAAAACAGTAACATCTTCCTTGGCACAACATGGTTTTCAAATCTATATGACATCGCTTGGCTCCATTTTCAGTCAGCATAATTTTGGCTTCCATTCTTATGTGGATAACAGCCAAACTCATCTGTCTTCTATATCCAATCCTAGCATCTTTGTTTAGTTCCTCGACTGAGAGTCTGTTTTAAATAGCCTGAAACATTACTGCAAAGAAAGAGATTTTCCTGAGCAATTTGAGGTATCTTTGTCAAATCATACAGTTATCATCTAAAGCTTTGTTTTCAATTCAGTGGCTTGAAGATTGTAGCTTTCTTTCTGTAACTTGCTTAGAGATTTCCATACCTCCTTCACCGGGAATTTCTTTGATTAATATCATTCTCTTTCTCCTATAATTTCTTTTGTGATTCATTGCCCGCTTTGACGAGTGAAAAAATGTAGGTGCTAGATTTTTCCAGAGGGCGATGTGTATATTTCTATCTTTACTGCCACAAGTGCTTATAAAACTTCCCTTCTGACATTTGTTTATAAAAACCTGAAAGATAATTTTGCAGGTCTTGGGCCTGTTTGTTAGCAGATTGATTCCTCTTCCTTCTGATCCCTGAAGGCTAATTTTCTTGGCTCCAATACTAGCTGACTTCTGGCTTGATCCGTCAGTGGGGAGTGAAGGTGAGAGGTGGCGGGCAGGGTGAGGGAGGCAGCTGGAATAGCCCCTCCTTAAGCAGGTTCACTGAGAGCAGTTGCCTCTTCTGTGACTCCAGCTGCCATCATCCGGGCCCATTATTGTTCCATTCTCTAACCTGAGAGGCTACCAGACCAGTTCTCTCCACTTGATTCTCCAATCTGAGGGTATTAGTGAGTCTCTGATGGTGTTAATTTCTAAATTACTGCATCCCTAATGTTACCAGTTATTTTTCTCAGCTATTTCATCACCTATGCAATTAATTTTCTAAATTAAGTTCTCTTCCTTGTAAACTATTGAAGTGGATTTTTTTTTTCTGGATAGACCCCCAAACATCAATTCTTAGTTAAATATAAATAGGAAGATTTTAAATTTAACAAAGGTATCACTGGCACATGCAGAAGAGAATTTTTGAAGGCTATGGTATAATCTGAATAAATCCAATAATAAATTTACAAGAAAAGTTACTGTTTAGGAAAATCCTACAAAAAATTCCTAATAATGAGGCTGCAATTCAGAAAGGGATTAGTTAAAATGGGTATTTAGGACTACTTGAAACATTTAAAACTTATAAAGAAAAAAAATCAAGTCCTCTGTAAGATCATCTTATACGGTATATAAAATCTTATTTACCTTTTCTAACTTATGAATACTTTTTTTGGCTAATCCTCATGGAGGATTTCTTTCCATTAATTTTTAGAAAGAGTGGAAGGGAGGAGGGAAGAGAGATAAGAGAGACAGAAAGATGGGAGAGAGAGAGAGAGAGAGAGAGAGAGAGAGAGACAGAGAGAGAGAGATCCATGTGAGATAAACTCATTGATGGTTGCCTCCCGTACATGCCCAGCTGGGGCTAGGATTGAACCTACAACCCAGGTACATGCTCTTGATAGGGAATGGAACCTGTGACCCTTGGGTGCATGGGTGATGCTCTAACCACTTAGCTCACCAGACAGAGCTGAAGGCATTTTTTATGTCCAAGCATTTTCCCATGAATTTTCTTTATCCTAGAAAGAAAACCTCAATTGAATGAACATAAAGCATAAACAATGACAATGAATTATATTCTAACTATAGTTAGATATAAACTGATATATATGTAAAAAATAAAATATGCAAAAGCTAAAAATGCCTACACCTTATTAAATCAAATAATTATTAATAAAATAACTGAATCAAGTTCCAAAAATAATAATTTGCTATTTTCCTAACTTGGCTCCAAATAATAATTATTATATCCCAAAATATCTTTTTGTCTTTTGGGATATACCATAAGAATATGATCTATTAACTAGAATTATTTTAAAATAATTTAGTGTCTCCACCAGCACTGAAAAGTAAAGGCTTTGTTTTTACTTTTGTATATGTCTTACCCAGAGGATCATCTATTAATATGCCATACAATTTTATCAACTCTTATATATGATTCTTGCATGTCATTTATATGTATATACAGTCACATTCAGAAAAATATTGTTTCAGAAGGTTACCCTTATCTGATATTTAATGTAGAAGAGGTAACATTCAAACACACCAACATAACATGTAACGGCAGAGTAGAGAATAGTCAGTTGCTTGCATGACTCTCTCTTGGCCACAATCCACATGTTCACAGTACCCTGAAGTCAACGCAAACTGGCGGAGGGAGAGTGGCTGAGGTATTGATTTACACAAATCAGACCTGATCAAAACATGTTGGTGTGACCTTCTTAGTTCCTATCACTATTTAAAGCTTTGGGGAGCACATGAAACTGATTTTAACTGCCTGGTTTCCAAATGATCATCTTTATGTAACCCGGCTCTACTGGTGTGGTCTGGGTTGAGGTCTTGATGCAGAAAGTTTCCTATGTTGTCACTGCACTGAAGAATGGCAGGACCTGACCAAGCTGTTCTCAGAAGCCACCCCGGTCACTCATTCCTCTGCAAGCCATAAGCTGAGTTGGACATATATAATCATATTTCTGTCAAACAGGCATATTGTCAACAATAATATGACTATGTTACCAAATGATGTGTAAACCAAAAACATTCAAAAAACTAATATCTCTTTTATAACATTTATTTTTATGCCAGTAAAAGTTGCCTGACTAGTGACCTCTCCTCCATTTGAAGAATGAAGTGCAGGCACCGGGATCTTCTCATCCCATCATGCAACCTTCTCATCTTCACACTTCTCCATCCCTTCGTTGCTTCTAGGTTTGTGACAGTAATCCTACTCGGGTTTGAATCTCTGTGTTGTTTCTTGAACTTGAATGTGCATACAGATCACCTGGGGGTTTTGTGGAAGTTCATGCTCTGTTCAGTAGGTCCGGTGAATGACCTGACGTGGTACAGCTTTAACGCGCTCCCAGATATTGACCATGTGCGGTCTTTAGAGCATATTTTGAATAATAGTAATTATATTTCTTGTCTCTCTTCCCTGTAAACTATATGCTCCTTGAAGATAAGAACTGTGTCTTGCTTAGCTCTGGGTTCACAGTAGCACAGTAAATATATTTTAATGACACATTATTTTTACATAAATGTTATCATCATTTTCTGTCCCCCAGGAAAGTACAGTATCCGTTTCCTATAAATGCAGAGTGGGAACTTCAAAAACAAATGTAAGATAGCGTATATCAAACATAGTAGACATATGTGTGTGTGTGTGTGTGTGTGTGTGTGTGTGTGTGTGTGTGTGTGTGGTATTGGAATTCCTGTGGAGGATTTTACCTGAATGCTTTATCCATAAACACTAGTATTATAAGGATATACTGCAATGAAAAGTAAATAAGTATAAAATGTCTTGTCTTAGAGGGAAGGAAGATATAATTGGCAAAATGCTGAAGCATTAATCTTTTTAGCTGTATATGCCATTATATTTTAAGAATATAGAATGGATTCCTATGAAATATAAAGGATTATAGAATTAATAAATGTACCTCAACCAGTATAATATTTTGCCTAGTTTTGAATCTAGAATAGCAAAACAGAATTAACTCAAACCTTTAGGGAAACCAAAGTCCTGTTATAACAATGTTTTGTGACGGGGTGAAGGAGCTAAGAATAGTCAGATTTATTGATTACTTAATCAATTTATAAATTCTTTTGACCTCATGTGCAGAAGACAACATCTGTATTAATGTTTTATGTGGAAGGTGATTCCAGAGTGTCCTGTCAATTGAGGCACAACATGATGAGTGTACACACGTTCTCAGTATTTTTCTTTTCTGCTTCTCTTTTCCCAGATAGACTTGTAGTAAATCCCAAAGCTCATTGAAGCCAAATTGATAAAAAAGAATTCTGAGAACTACACGCCCCTGTGGCCCTTTAGTGCTTCCTGATTATTCTGATTCATTCTCCCTCTCCCTTACCCTCTTTCTGCCTTAGCCAAAAAAAAAAAAAAAAAAAAAAAAAAAGAGGTAATTGCTACTACAGGCTACAAGGCCCTGCTCAAAAGGAGGTAGAAGGAGGATAGTAAACATTCAGAGAGTGGCAACTGCTATTTTACTTAATCTTTTAGTCTCCTTGTGCCTGGTAGTATGAAGTTGAATTGTTTCTATTGGAAAGTTGTTTTATCAAATGCTAAGCTTTTTTGGATGTTGATGACTGAAATTCGACAGCTCATATGTACCGTTGAATACTCTGACAGCATGAAAAAATTTACTGGCTCCTGGATATTTTATCTTAATGTACCTACAAGTGCCACATATATTACAATTTCTTCATGCTTAAAAGGTTTTTCATTGTTGTATAAGAGTGTCATGTGTCTGCACCCCATGACTTCCTCACTGGGGCTGTCTCCCCCTTCATTGAAATAATTTGTTTTCAGAATAAGCCCCAATCACTGTATGCGGCAATATCTTCATGTTTTTAAAAGTGATAAAATATTTTCTATCAATTATATTTACAAAATGAAATTCTTTACTTCAAATAAAAACATAATATATCTGTACTATTATCAATTCATATTTTTAAAAATAAAATGAATAAGAGAAAACTTAGAACCATAAACGATATTATTCATATTTGGAATAATATGATAATCATAAACACAGTAAGAATCACTATCCATATATGTATACCATAATGTTATTAATATATTAATTTCTGAATATTTCGTGATGACAAAAATGAAGAACGTACATATCCCATTAGTATTACTCATTAAATTCTTTAATTTTTCTTTCCCCCAATCCAAACTTCATAGTAAAGTGAGTAATTTCTGGGATATGTAGTTAATAAAATCAAATAAAGTCCCTTCAGAATTATCTTGTCATCATTTTTTAGAATTTGATAACACAACTTTTACTTAAGGATCAAGTAATAAAGCTCACAGACATAAGAACTGAAGTATTCCAAGCAGTTTATATTGTATCAAGTTAAACTAAAAATCTCAAACATTTCCAAGATCACCTCAGAGAAACAAAAGGGAATTAACAGCCAGGAAATCCTATCCTCTAGCATCCTAAAAAAGAAATGGCTATTCAAATTAAAGATTGGGTTGCTGCTTTTCCCCTCCAATTGTCTGAGTAGGTTTTATTTATAAAGACACTGCTCACATAGCAATATATATTTTGTATATTCAAGAATATTTATGAAAAAAGGTAATTAGCATTTGACTATTCCGGAAAAGAACAACAAACAATGCTTATAATGTGAACACAACATGAACTTTATTTCATTCACAATATGATTTACAATGCAAACAATTGTATCTGCAATATTTAGGCACAAAGGAGTGTTGTTAAATGTATTTTTTCTGATAGTACAGATGACTTTAAAGAACTTTTATAGTAAAATATTTGATAGGTTATTATAAGTTATGAGAACTACAGCAGACATGTGGAGAACATTCTAATGAAGAAAAATCTCAAATTTTTCTGGATGAGTTGTGGCGAATATGCCCTCTTTGCTGTGAATGATTTTGCTAAGAAATTGACAGAGAATTAATTCTCTAAGAAGAAAGTGGAGAAGAAAGAGGTATGTTCGTCAAAATTAGGCAAATATGAAAATGAAAATTTTAGGATATTACACTGCCAAATTTGGATCCGGAACTATTCAAAAGAGTAACTTCTATAAGAAGTTACCAGGGTATTATCTTCCAATATTCCTAGCTGACTTATTCTCTATTGCTGTGACTATTCATACAGTTATACATCTAGTAATTTATTTAAGAATCTCGACTGGAATATAGCAGTATAGAAGGCCTTGGATGCTTCCTGTGTTCAAATGCTATACATTAATACTCATTTTATAACTTTCACTGTAACTTAGTGAGTGCTTTATTATTATTATTATTATTATTATTATTATTATTATTATTATTATTTTAACCTGTTGGGGAGTCTAAAAAGGGAACCTGAATGAAGAAAGAAGTGGGAAAGAACCTTCTAACATTAAATTCAACTAAATGGCTCTTCTTTCTCAATTGGAGCATCTAGTGAACAGTATCCTCGTATTTTATTTTCTATATTAAACCACAAGATTTATTAGATAAGTATGGTTGAATAATCTGAACTGGTCCTAGAACTTTTTAATTAAATTTCTCTCTGCTTCTATCAGCTTACAGCTGTTTAGTTCTTTTGTAAACAGGGAAGGCGAGGCACTCTTGCACAGATCTTTTTAGCATATGAAACATATTGACATGAATATAACATATGTGCCAAAGCAATATTATTCAGTTAACATTTCAACGAAATGCAACATAAAATTTTAAATTACATTTTTCTGCATGTGTTTAATTCTTGTTTACTGTATCTGATCCAGAAAAAAAAAGACTCTTATTATGAAAAGCCACCTCTAATATCTTTTCATTTTAGTATCATTAGAAAGGAATGGTTTTAACCAGTCATTTACCTCCCATTTGCTCTAAAATCATGAGGTATCAACAAAGCAATTTTAGTTGATCGGGGCTTTGGATTTAATGACAGATGTCCAGGAGAAGGGCACAGATAGACATAGGTATGTCAAACACAGAAAGCGGGGTCATTTTGATTATTGGAGCAGCAAGGGTTTGCTACTCTGGTTGAAGCACATCACCTGAGCCAATCCATCTCATCTTATCACCTTAGTTTCTCCAAATACAGGGCACAAGCTCTCTGTCTTTTTTGGGTACAGTGGTGTATTGATTACTTGCTCTTTAAAATATAAAGGGCACAATATGTAGTACGTTAAATTATATATTTTTTATTTTTTTATCTTATTTTCCAAATCCCCATTAATGACATTTTTTTATGATTTAAAATTGATCTTTTGTCCTCAGGAAAAGAAGTACCTTCTACTAAAGCATTTTAGAGATGTATTTTGCTTTTTATTCATGATGTACGTGTGTAGGATTGTCAATGCCTTAGCTGAAATGTAGTGTTACACTTATGTTTGTAATTTCACAGCAATTGGATATTCCACTAGAATTTGATTTTCTAACACTATAAATAACTGCAAATGTCTTAATTCCTACTCAAACAATATGTCCTTTTATTACTACAGTATTCTAAACAAGTAAATATCGCAGAGTAGAACATAGAAGAGTCTTTGTAAGTGGAAGAGATCCTAGATGCCAAAAGTAGGCAGCCTTTTTGCCCAAATTGTTAGTATCAATTTTCAAATGTTGGATACAAACTGAATGAGGAAGAAAAACTAGATAGGAGCAAGGAGTATGTATTATGTCAACTGCATATGAAATTTCAGATTATGATCCATGTCATTTTCACATGCCAAAGCAAACTATGATTCATATGCATATCCTCTGTACAATAATATTTTTACTTTTCTTGCCTTACCTAAAAGGTTAAGATATATATATAGAGAGAGATAGATAGATAGATATGCATATAGATATAGATATATTGCAATCTGACCCAAGCAAAGAGGAGGGGTTGGGAACTGATACCAGCTACTAGTAAGCACTTGATTCCCTAGGAAGGGGAGGTAAATGGTTTCTTTATACACAAAAGAACTGAAGGGGAGGCTTGAGGATATTAGATATTTTGCAATATGCTGTAAAAGCTCCCATAGTAAAGTGCTGCTGTAATCTGATCTATCCATTTTTCTTTCTTTATTAATAAATAAAGCTGCAGTGCTGGCTGGCTTATATGATGATTCTGAATCTCTCATCTTCAGAAGGTATCAGTGTTGCTGACTTAACCAATTGTGCTAGTTATCACTTAGCTTCTGCCCTTCCTGGAGGGGACTTGAGAAGAAATTGGGAAGTTTAGAGAAATGAAATTTATGTTGACACTTTCCACAATGGAAGTGACTTCGAAGTCTGATCAAGTGAAGAAAAGCCTATTTGGGGTGGACCTCTGACTTCTGTGATTTCCTTAACAATCATCCTCCAGGTCTTCTTCTTAATTTTTATTGAACGTATCAGGGTGACATCTATAATAATAAAAGCGTAATTTGCAAATTAGACCAGACATCCTTCAGTCATTCTGGACAAAGAGGGGCTGCGAGGGAAGCCCGGGTCCTGGGTACCAGAGAGAAGCTGGTGCTGGCAGCCAGGGGAAGGAAGGCCTACTCTTGCACATATTTCCTGCATCAGGTCTCTAGTTCGTTAATAAAAGTATACAAATTTCAGGTGTACAATTCTATGATACACCATCTATATATTGTATTGTGTTCATCACCCCAAGTCAAGTCTTCTATTATCAATTATTTCCCTCCTATATCTTCTTCTGCCTTTCCCAAACCCCCTTTTCCTCTGGTAATCACTATAATTATCTGTGTGTACTAAGTTTTTGTTTTGTTTGCTACTTAATCCCTTCACATTTTTCACCCAGCCCTGCAATCCACCTCCCAGCTGATAGCTGTGAGTCTGTTTCTATTTTTTTAACTGGTTTATTTTTGTTCATTAGATTCTACATATAAATGAAATCATATGGTACTTGTTTTTCTCTGACAGGCTTATTTCACTTAGCACAATACCCTCCAGGTTCATCTACACTATTGCAAAGGGTAAGATTTCCTTCTTTTTTACAGCTGAGTGATATTCCATTGTGTAAATTTACTAAAGCTTTTTTATCCACTCATTTATTGATGGGCACTTGGGCTGCTTCCAAATCTTGGTTATTATAAATAACACTGCAATGAACTTAAGGGTGCATATATTCTTTTGAATTAGTGTGCCAGGTTTCTTTGGATCTATTCCCAGAAGTGTAATCATTGGGTCATAAGGTAGTTCCATTTTTAATTTTTTGAGGTAACTTCATATTGCTTTCCACAGAGGTTGTACCAATCTGAGGGTTCCCTTTTCTTCACATCATCACCAACACTTATTTTTGTTGATTTATTGATGATAGCCATTCTGACAGCTGTGAGGTTATATCTCATTGTGGTTTTAATTTGCATTTCTCTGATGATTAGTGATGTTGAACATCTTTTTATATGTCTATTGGCTATCTGTATGTCTTCAGAGAAATGACTAATCAGGTCCTTCATCTATTTTTTAATTGGATTGTTTGGGTTATTTGTTTGTTTGTTTGTTTTGGTGCTTAGTTTTAGGATTGCTGGCTCTAAGGCATCTGTATAGCTTTAATTTGAGCACTAGTTACGTATCTACACTAATAAAAGAGAAACATGCTGCCAGACCGGTTTGGCTCAGTGGATAGAGCGTCGGCCTGCGGACTGGAGGGTCCCAGGTTCGATTCCGGTCAAGGGCATGTACCTTGGTTGCGGGCACATCCCCAGTAGGAGGTGTGCAGGAGGCAGCTGGTCGATGTTTCTCTCTCATCGATGTTTCTAACTGTCTATCCCTCTCCCTTCCTCTCTGTAAAAAATCAATAAAATATATTTAAAAAAAAAAAAAAAAAAAAAAAGAGAAACATGCAAATTGGTGTCACTCTGCTATGCCCACCAGCCAATCAGATGAGTATGCAAATTAACCCAACAAAGATGGAGGCTAATTTGCATATGCAAGCACCAGAACGAAGACTGAAGACAACATAGAAGGAAGCCAAGTGCTGCTGAAGGGAGCGAAGCTGTGGAGAAGCAAGCGGGGCACGGTGGAGGTGGGAGGGAAGCCTGCCTCAGCAGATTTTGCTTCCTTCTCTGCTTCGCTCCAGCAGCAAGAAGCCCTATTCTTGCAGGAATCTTCCTGCAATGGGCCTCTAGTTAAGAATAAGCCTGAGAAATACCCCTTGGAAGGATTTCCAACTCTAATGGGCCTGAGAAGTAAAAGTTTTTAAATGCATCAGCTTTTGTAATTTTTTAAATGCTTCATTTATCCTCCCTAGTAATTATTTGCGTAACAGAAAAATTTCCCCAGAAGATCCATGCAGATTAATTGGATAATTTTCTTGGGGGGAAAATTGAAATGGCAATTCAACTTCAGCTTCAATCAGAAACTCTGTGATTTTTAGCCTGATCTTTGTTGCTCCACAAGGTTGTTAGCTTGTTAAGGAGCCTCTGGTGCCATTATGGCGCAATTCTGTGCTGTGTAAAAGCAGGGACCCCAATGTTTGGGCAATTCTACAATCTGACTAGAGTCTCTGGTTTGCTTCCTGGAAGGGGCTTTGTTACTCCTAAAGTGAAGTGGCTTTTATGAAACTTCATTGCTGGTGGCTAAAGGGTTTCCTGTGTCTAGTGAGAACATGGGGAGGAGGTGAATTGAGACCCTTCTCACTATACCCCAGGGAAGCATTGTTAGCTTTAGGAAGAATTTGGTTTCTAGAGTTTTCATTTGCACAGATTCCATACTGTGCTATCCATTGCCAGTGAGATGAAAGGGGAGGTTTTGAAGAGAATGGAGACCATGATTCCCATATGAACAATGCTTCATGTGATAGACAGGACCAATCTAAAGGTAAGCATTACAAAAAAGAAAAAGTTAATTCTGTTCTATGGGGTAAAACATAACAAGAGCAGGAAGATATTAGAATTTGTCTAACTTGGTATCTATTAATCATAAGAATACCAATAACAATAGCAACTAAATATTCTCATCAATTATTAGAGCCAATTTGTGAAATGCTACTCCAAATTTGTTTATTTACAGTTTCTTATCTATCAATACAAATCTTGTTTTCACATACACTTATATTCTTGTCTAACTGCTCCTCTCTCTCTCTCTCTCTCTCTCTCTCTCTCTCTCACACACACACACACAATCAGTCTTTAGAAATATTTGAGGTTTCACCCAGAGAAAAATGACTAAAATATATGGATGTTGCATTTCTTTTACATTAGTATCCCATTTTACAAGTTTCACTATGGTAATACTTCAATTCATTCCACCAGATCCTAGCAAACTATCTTAACTAGTTCTGGATAAATTTACAGATAATTTTCCAGGTGTTACAAGTTTCTTCATCAGGAAGTACTTTTAACAAGTATTTTAATATTTAAAAACATTTGATTCCAACCCTATAATATAGTCCCATTGGATGTGAAGATTAACTGATTGTTGTTCTGCCTACAGAAACCAGTTACAATTATGAATTGCCTTATGCAGTTGTCCCTTGATTGTTTTACAATTATATTGAAATTCTCTTATTAACTAATTAATCACATAATGATGAATATGTTGCCTTGCTTTCTTCTAATTCATGAACATAGACACAAGAAAAAAATCAAGAAGATGGTCAATGGTTTGGAAGTTTCATTTTTATTTTTTAGTAATAGACACATATTTGTAGTTGGTGGGGCACATTCTGTTTGTTTGTTTGTTTGTTTGTTTGTTTGTTTGTTTGTTTGTTTTTTGTTAATCATCATTGGAGGATATTTCTTCCATTGATTTTAGAGAGAGAGTGGAAGGGAGCAGAAGGGAAGACACAAGAGAGAAAGAAACATGGATGTGAGAGATCACATCAATTGGTTGCTTCCCACATACACTCCAACTGGGGTGGGGAACCTGCAGCCCTGGTATGTGCCCTTTACTGGAATAAAACCCAGGACCCTTCAGTTAGCGGGCTGATGTTCTAACCACTTAGCCATGCCAGCCAGGGCAAGTGGTGTGCATTCTTCATCAGCATCCGCATATCTACCTGTGGTCAGATGTCAGTTAGTCTGACATACGATGCTTGCTCACTGATAAACAGCAAGGACAATAGATTTGAGAAAAAGATAATAAATTGTCGTGTCTTTCCAAATATGTGAAAATAAGTAGAGTCAAATTTGATCTCAGTCAATTCTGACTCTCCATTTCAGCATGCTAGCTAGGAGGAATGCTTTCAAAGTTTCACTTATCAGAACTCCCTGCCCACTTCTAACATTTTGACTTATTCAACTCAAATAATGAGCCAAAAATCAAGGAGCAATTAAGCTGAGTGCAATTAACTTTAGTATGCCAGTCTTATATTCAGGTCAGAACAGATATTAAAATTAGAGAATATGCCAAATTTGACTGATCATCGAAAAAGATAAAGCCTAAACTTTCCACTACTGTATAGTAATTTATACCTCAAACTCTTATAGACAATGTTTTGAAATTTTAAAATGATTCTTTTCTTTTTTAAAAAAATAAGAGCTTTCAAGTAAGTATGAATTACTTCATATTTTTCTTACTTGTCCAACTTCTATACTCTATATCTCATAGAAGTGGTCATCTTCTCTTTAGAACTCTTTTTTATTATTACTTGCAATATGTTTCTCTTTACTTATGTAAATATGACTCAAATACCCATCCCAATAACATATTTTTCAAAATCAGATGTCACAGGTATAAGCTTTCTTACAACAACTCCTTCATCTACTATTTTCAGAGAACAAACCAGTCCACTTAAATATATTTTCTTTATATCTTTCTAATTTGTGTTTGGTTTTTTTTTTGGTGTTGTAGGTTGATATACCCAAACCCTTAAGTTTTGGAGTTTAAAGCCCACCAAGGATAAAGGATACTTACCTCTAGTCTTCCGGTTGGGATTTTGAAGGATTATGCTCAAGAATTAAGGACACATGAGAAATAAACTCTCACAGAACTGATACTAAGCCACAAATGAGCTGAATCCCAATTAAAGTTTGAGGTTCTTCCTCTAGTCTCTGACCAAGAATAGGTTTTACAGGGTTGAGGGATCAATAATTGAATCAGATTAGGGCAATCTCCCCCTAGTCTGACTGTCTGCTAGACATAGAAATAAATATTCTCTGGGTGGAGAATACATCAGTCAGAGCCTGAGCTACAATTTATCTCTACAGTTTTCCATATATAATGTCTGACATTTAACAAACAGTTGTCAGACATATCAGGACACAAAAAACAAAAGTCCCAAAACTGAGAGAGAGAAAAAAATAGATAATAGAATTAGACCCACTGCTGATCCAGATACTGGAGTTATCAGACAGGTTTTTAAATAAATAAATGAAATTCAAGAAAATTCTTGAAATTTTCAGTAAAAGAATCATATAGTCTGTGTAAAATAAGCCAATGGATATTCCAAAGTTGAGAACAATATGTAAGTCAGAAATCAGTATGTGAATTTTATGGCAGATGAACTTCTTTTAACTGTTTTACCTTCTTCAGAGAGAAGAATTAGTGAGGCAAAGATTTTTTAAGCAGGATATAACCTCTACAACATAATCGAGGATTAATAAAGAGATATGTAATTAGGAGACAATATCCAAACTGAAACTCAGAGAGAATGAAGAATGTAAAATACAGAAACCAATATAATAGCCATGTGCAATGTGATGAAATGTCTAAAGCATGTGTATATGAAGTATCAGAAAAAGAGAAGAATGAGAATAAGGGAAAGGAACAGAGAGTCATTAGAAGGGAATTTTATGAAACTACACAATGACATTAAAACACAATAGAATATATATGAACCTCGAGAAGAATAAATATAAGGAAAATCACCCTGTGATATATCAGAGTCTTAACTGATTAAAATCAAAGAAGATGTCTTAGATGCATACAGAGATTCTGATATTATATTCAAAGCAGTAACAGTAAGATTAATAACTTATTCTTAATAGTTATAGTGGAAGTCAGAGAACAGTGAAATGAATGTGATTTTTTTTTTTACCCCAATGGGCTTGTTTAGAGCCTATAAACACAGAAAATATCACTTATAAATAAAGAGATAGTTTCTTATACTGAGCATTTCCATATTAGAGAAATATCTCAGGAAGTACTTCAGAAACAGAAGCAAAGAAATATTAAACAAAACATGTAAAAATATGGATAAATCCAAAAGAATGTTGACTGTCTAAATTAACAATAGTAATATCTTATAGAGTTTAAAATATGTTTATCTAAAATAAGATGTAAGGCCTCAACACTAAAAATTACAAACCCTATTGAGAGAAATTAAAGACAATTAAATGGAGGAATATTCCATTTTTACTAATTAGAAGACTCACTACCATTATGTCAGTTGTTGCTGAAGGTGACCTAAAATTCAGTAGAGTCTCGATCAAAATGCCAGAATACTTTTTGTATGGAAATCTAAAAACTGATCCTAATGTTTCTGTAGAAATGCATATGATCTAAAATAAAGCAGCCTTGAGAAGAAACATAAAGCTAGAGGACATATACTTTCAGATATCGACTTACTATAAATTTACAGTAATTAGACAGTGTGGTATTGGCACAGGGATTGGCACAAAGGTACTGGTACAATTCTGAAGAGAAGTATAGTCTTTCCAAATAAATGGTGGTGAATTAATTGGATACCTTCATGGAAAGAATGAATTCTTTCCTGTTTTATACCATATTCAAATATTAGTTCAAAGTGGATGGATCATATTGAAATATAAAAATTAAAAGTCTAAGTCTTCCAGAAGAAAACAGAGGAAATTATATTTATGAGTTTGAGTTAGGCAAATATTTCTTATAAATTAAATAAAACTTAGATAAATTAGATTTCATTAAAATAAATAACATTTGTTCATCAAAAGAAACCATTGACTAAAAAGCAGGTAATAAACTAGAAGAGGTATTTATAATGTCTGTGTCCAACAAAGAATTCAAATTCATAAAATATTTGGGATTCCAAACAACAACAAAAATCAGACAACTCAATTTTATTTTTTAAACTTTATTTGTTGATTGATTTTAGAGAGAGTGGAGTGGGAAAGAGAGAAAGAGAAAGAGAGAGAGATTTGTTGTTAAACACACACGCACACAAATATAGTCAAAAGAACTCAACAGGCACTTCACAAACAATGAAAATGTCTAAATTGACAGTAAGCATATAAAAAGATACTCAACATCATTACTAAATAAGGAAATGAAACATAAACTACATTCTTATGCTATAATATACCCACAAGAATGGCTAAAGTAAAAAGGTTGTTCAATACCAAATAATGGGAAGAGTAGATCAATTGTAAATTAACACATCCTTGATTGGAATGTAAATTCAAACACTTTTGAAATTTATTTGGTGGTATAAACTAAAGCTAAACATGAACTTGGTCTATCATCCAATATTTCCACTCCTATATGTACACTCAAGGGAAGATGGGTGCTGATATCCACCAAAATACATATGTATACATGGACAGATTGATATATATTATCATCAATTATTAAAGCCATTTTCTGGAAGGCTACTCCAAAATATAGAGGCTGGCATTCTGCTAAGTGTCAGATGCAAAATGGTATTATTTTATTTTTTGTCTGAATTGTCTCACCATAATAATTATAAGATCTTTGAATATGGGTCCTGTTTTATAATAGTATCTTTTACATCATACACATAAATGCTCAAAGATCATAGCTGATTGACTAAAAAGATGATAATTTGTGATATCTTTCATAATAAGGCCTACTATCTTTCTCCTACCATGGAGCTTATAAAAATCTCCTTTTGTTTTCAAATCATGGATGAATAGATTATATTGATTGGCCATTAAAACATCTAGAAATTAGAAAGGGCTTAGTTCACTTCTAAATACATAAAACTGATTTACAAATATACTTTTTTTTATTTCCTTGCATGCAATGGATAGTCAATCCAATAATTATTGTTAATTTCCATATATAAATTGTTTGTGTTCATTAAACATAGAAATCATAATCAATCCTCAATCAAAATTTTAATAACATTGTTTTTCACAGCTATTCTACATCTTCTGTAACCCCAATGTCTCCCTCTCAAAAGCCTCCTACTTAGATAGAAACCCAGTAAAGTCTTACCAACAAAGTAAAAACAGAAATAAAAAGAAAAAGAGAAAACAATAAAAACTTACTTTTCAATCCAGTGTTCTACTCTGAAAAACAAATGGTTTGTATTTATTATCTCTTTCACTCCTTGAAGCTTTGCCGACCAGATTCCATTACCAACAATGTTAATGGCTGCCATCCTATACTCATATCTTTTTAGTCTTTCTCCTATTCCATACTAACCAAATTGAAACTTAAAACTCTTTCCTAATGCTAATTCCCATTGCCCTAATTCTTCATTATATGCACATTTTACTCTATCCATGTTCACATTTACTAGGAAAGCTCTTTTCCCTTTGGTTGGTCCTTCCAAGTAGGCAGACTTCCAACGTTGAAGATAGAAATCCCCTTCTTTCTCACCCTACACAGATTCTCACTGCAACCTCATCAAGCCTGGCGACATCATGTATTTATTTCTATATGAATGATTCCAAGTTTCACTTATAGCCCTGCATTTCTCTCTGCCTGCTAAACACTGCCATATGACTATCTTACTAATTAATCACCAAAGTCTATTCATTTTACCTGATAAAATATCTCTGTAATCTTTATCATTTTCTCCCCCAGCTTCCCTACTCTAGATTAGATCTCAAAAATCTCTCATGTAATATAATGTAAATGTTCTTTTTCTGGCCTTCAGACTGGAATCACCAAATTATAATCAGTAGAACTTTATTTCCCAAGATGATTTTTTTTTAATTTTCAATTGTAGTTTAAATTCAACATTATTTTGTATCCATTTCAGTTGTACAGCATAGTGGTTAGACAATTATACAGCTTACAAAATGATCCCCCTGATATTTCAAGTACTCACCTGGCACCATACTTAGCTATTACAATGTTATTAACTATATTCCCTTTCCTGCACTTTATATCTCATGACTCTTTTGTAACTACTAATTTGTACTTCTGAATCCTTTCACCCCAGATGAATTTTTATAGAAGACTCATATAAAGAGATATTCCTTGAAGAAAAAGAAAATCAAGGGTCAAAAATATTTGAGTATTACTATGTCTTAGAGTCTGCTGGTGAAGAAGAATAATGACTGTTATCACATGAAAGGCTCTAGAATGTAAAACCTTTAAGAATCTAGTATTAATCATGTATTTGGTAGGAAACACTTGGGTAAAAGCTGTGCTAGAGTTGCTGAAGTTCCTCCTCCCTGCTTCTATTCAACAGGATCCACGATCCTGCCGCTGCCTCCCCAAGGCTCCCACTCTACCATGCATCACAGTCCATTCAACATATTATCATTTCACATATGAGTGAGATCAGGTGATACTTATCTTTCTCTGGCTTATTTTGCTTAGCATAAGGAAAAAAGGAACATATGAAATATTTTCAACAATACTTTCAACAATCATTTCTTAAGAGAGAACAATCTGTCCCATTCACCTTTTGTTTTTTTTTTCGTAGTGTCTGTCATAATCCACTCCACCCATAATTAGTCAATTTATTTTTTTACAATTTTGGATTAAATTGTCTTCATAGATTTATTAAAAGAGTAATTCCTTACTATTTTTGAATTGAAGATTTTTTTCATTAATATTTAATGATCTGGATATGGTTCATGACTTTGTGCATGAAAGTATCAGATATTTTGGAAAAGTTTTAATCCAGGCCACCAAAAAAAAGCATAGTAAAAATTTTAGGACATTGACTAGTTCCATAATGAATTAAATGAGTTAAACTTACTCCCAAAGCATCCATCTAAAACTCTGCAAGGAAGTGATTTACTTATTTTCATGAACTCATTAATGAAGTGCCCATGATACTCTACCAGTGGTCGGCAAACTCATTAGTCAACAGAGCCAAATATCAACAGTACAACGATTGAAATTTCTTTTGAGAGCCAAATTTTTTTAAACTTAAACTATTTAGGTAGGTACATTGTTATTATATACCTTAATTAGGGTACTCCTAAGGCTTAGGAAGAGCCACACTCAAGGGGCCAAAGGGCCGCATGTGGCTCGCGAGCCACAGTTTGCCGACCACGGCTCTAGGCTTTTCCCAACAAAGAGATGATTCTATCTCTTTCTGAAGAGACCATCTTCAGTTTCTATCTAACTACTATTATTAGAACACAGATGCAGTTCATGGTACCTTCCACCCCTAGGGGACCACAAGTCACCCCACAAAGAGAAAATATTGGCACAATGGCTATCTCCACTTAAAGTTGCCTAAGAAACAGGAAGTTACTGTTGAATAGGTTGGTGCTTGCTGGCAGAGTTATGTGAGAAGTTTGAATTGCCTCTTCTACATTGTGTCTAGCATGTCAAGCTCACAGGTTCAGAGGGGTAGGTCTGGTATTCTATCACATCTTCCATAATTAATTCAAGGTAGTCCAAAGCAACAAGTTCCCTGATAGCAATACCGTGCGTACATAGGAAAAATGGTAATATGAAACTTTCTGAAGAGAAGTAATGTTTGTTAGGGCAGTAGGGATGCTGCAGATTCTTCCTGAGCTCTGACATGACATTTCCCTTGTAACTATTTATCTACTGAAGATAACACTTATAAGCTATAGATTAAAAATGCCTATTCTTTTAAAAGATGAAATCTTTTCTTACATGAGCACCTTTGGGGTATTCAATGAAAATCAAATCTGTTAGGAAAATAAGGTTAGTTTCTCAGTCCTGAACTGAGAAATTCGATACTCAATCTTGGTGAATTCCTAATGGAATCTGTGAATCTAAATCTTTTTTTGCCATTACGTATTTACTGCACAGCTATGAGGAAAGGGAAGTTTAAATGCTTCAGTTATTTCTTTTGGAAAAGTTTCTTGTGCGTTTTAAATCCATGGAATCGCAAGGGAAGGGAAAATAATTATCCTGTAAATTAAGTCGTGATGGTCTTGATGATCTGGTCAGACCAGCTGATAAGTTCTTCATAAGAATGCAGCACAGCGATCGACTATCATAAAGATTAACACCCATTTGCTCAGCTAATGAGTGCCACATGCACAGCATATCCAGAGCTCATATTTTAAAAGGTTGTATCCATTTTTATCATCACATCTGGAAGTATATCCAGTGTGTTTTACAGCTGCATGACTGATTTTCATGTTTGTGATTTGTAATCAGTCTCGTTAATTTTTAGTCATATTCCATATATACTGGTGTACTTGGAAATATATATTATTGAACATCTGGAAAAGTTTCACTTTTCAGGTGTTTATAAATGCATTTCAGCACTGCTTTTCTACTTCTTTGGCTTTAAATGGTTCTCTCTTGCTAACTTTGACATGCATCATATCTTACAAAAGTTAGCCCTTCATAGGTGATAATGCAATGAAGGCTTGCACAGGGATCACTTTAAAAAAGACACTTTCAGTTACAAAGAGTCACATGACCCTGTTGGTCTTCTGCAGTGCTATTAAAGTGAGAAAAGAGAAACGAATTCATAAAATATTAAATTAAATACTTAAAAATAGCCTTTGGTATATTTTGCTTTGAAATACCTGCATGTGTACTTTTAAAGGATGTCTAAATGATATGTCATGTTATGTTGAGTATCTTCTTTCAAAATAAATCCTGCCCCTCAAGGATATCTATATCCAAAGTAGCTATGCCGTAATGTAGACTATAATAGCCCTTCTGTGCTAAGAAGAACAGCATAGAAATAGATACTGTATGACTAAACGCTGATTGACAGCTCCCTCACAGGCATGCTACTTCTTTAGCTAAACTGCAGTAAAGAGACTTCATATCATATCATTCAACAGATAATAAAATAATGTAAATACATGTTAACCTTGTGGGGGAAAATTGTCCACTCACTTATAATAATAACAAATTTACTTTGTTAAATGTCTTAAATAAAGATCACAAAAATAAGTGTTGATTCACAAGGCAAACTTTCTTTTCAATTATCCTTTTAAATATTGCTTCAAATAGAAACTAACACTGGGTGCTCTATAAATATAAAGACAAAATATTTTCCTAGGGTATAAGAAAATTTTAAATGTAAACTCTGATCGAAATGTCTCCAAGTTACACACTGGAGACAGCTTAAAAGCTCCTATGAAATGAAATTTCACTTCGAAACCTATCAAGGTTTACTGCATTGGTCTATTGTTGGAAGAAAAAAGCCTGAAGAATTCTCGTCATCAAGAGTTTTATAAGAAATAAGTATAATGATTTCAAAAGCAAAGACCTCACCTTTACTACTCAGAGACTTGCACATGGCAATGAATGGCATCATTATTATGAGTAGCACAGACTCATCTAAATGTACCTTTGGAATCATGAGCCCTCAAGAACTCCTTATCAGTTGCAAGACCTTGTATAAAAATGAATGAGGTAAAAAATAATAATTTAAGCCCCTACTGTTAACCATCGGTTATGTAACTTTGTCATCTATGCAATATATGCTTTTGAAGTTATTTACTTTTGATTTTTTAAATTCTATTGTTACTCCCAATAACTATATCTCTAACATAATCAAGTTTTACTATTGGGTCAATTATGACCCACAGAATCTGTATAATTCATCTTCCATCTAAATTTATAAAAGATTTGATACAAAACATGTGGTTATGTTCATTTCTGACATTGTTTCATTCAGATGCAATACTCTTCCATGATCTTTTTATTAATGCTAAACATATTTTTTTAAAAACAGAAGTTAACAAATTCTATGGATAAAATTCATATCTGTTGGATCCACAGGAGGGAACTGAATTGAGGTATTCACAATGATAGAGCAGAGAGAATGTAATTAATGGCATCTACACAGAATCATTGGGACATATAGAGTTTCTGAAACTCTGAATTCAGCAATGCCGTCAGTGTTTTGGCTGGCAGCCTATCACCCCCTTTTAACCTGAGCCCAGCTTACTCAGCAAGCTATGGCAGATGACTGCTGAGCTGTCACTGTCTTATTTCAAAATACACCTCCAGTTGAGAGAGGGACATGCTCTTTTACATATGGTAGGGATTTTTGTTTGGGAACTCAATTTTCTGTTATGAGTTTTTTTAAAGAAATTTGCAACAGTGGCAAAAAAAAATCAGAAACGTTGGAAAGGAAGGGAGGAGGGTGAATTTGCAGAAACTTAGATGCAGAATTTGTTTTGGCCAGACGCAGAGAAGTTGAGAAACACTCTGTAGGTAGGCCAACAAAATATATCAAGCAGTTCTGAGCTAAAGTCCTTCCATCCAGCCTATAATGCCACTATTACTCACAGCTAAAGAAGAGCAGCTTTATTCTACTCTCCCCTACATTTCTATAGCTAAAGTGGGCGTACTAGAGGGTTGGTGCATTGGGCAGGGATTACACTGACCGTGTGTGTATGACAGGTATGTTAGGGGAGGGAGAAGAAAATAGTGATAAAAACAATGAGCCATCTCCTAAAGAATAATGATTATAAGCACAAGGGCCACAAATTCCCCTCAGTCTGGGACACACTTATACTTCCAAAACTAACTGCCAAATTAAGTCATGTATAACAGTCAAGCAATATATTTTATTCCTTCATTCTACATATATTTATTGAAAAGAACCTGTGTTCAAGACACTTATGATGCTGTGGATATAGTGCTGAACAAGATGAATATCATGCCCCCATGAAGCTTATAATGTAGTCAGGAGATATAAATTAACAAGTAAATATACAATATATTTCAAACAATGATAAATGCTATTAAGAAACATACAGGGTAACAAGGGGATAGGTAAGGAAGAGAGAGAGAGAGGAGAGAGAGAGAGAGAGAGAGAGAGAAAGAGAGAGAGAGAAATCTGAGAGAGACACATTGATTAGTTGCCTCTTGCACACATCGTGACTAGGATGGGATGGAACCTGCAAACCAGGCATGTGTCCTTTAGTGGGAAATTGAACCTGCCACCCTGCAGTGTTCAGGTTTACGCTCTAACCACTTAACAACACTGTCCAGGGCAGTGAAGATCAATCAGAGGAGGTGCAATATGAATAGAAAAGTCAAAGAAGTTAGACAGAGAGCCATGTAAAGATATTAAGAAGACCCTGGCTGGTGCAGCTCAGTGATTGAGCATCTACCTGTGAACCAGGAGATCACAGTTCAATTCTGGGTCTGGGAACATGCCCAGGTTGTGGGCTCAATCCCTAGTAGAGTCATTCAGGAGGCAGCCAATCAATGATTCCCTCTCATTATTAATGTTTCTATCTCTCTCTCCCTCTCCCTTCCCCTCTAAAATCAATAAAAATATATTTTAAAAAGATCTTTGGAAGAATCTTTATGAAAGAGAATAGCAAATACAAAGGACCTTAAGCCTAAATAAGTGGTTTCTAACATTAAGGCAAGAAAGTCATTGTTGCTGGAGAAAGAACTAATTAGGGAATAATCAGAAATCATGATAGAAAGTTAGGCAGGGGCAGATCATACAGGGCTTCATAAGCCCCAGGAATGGATTTAACTTTGATCCTGAATGTGATGAGAAACATTAGAGATTTCTCTGTAGAAGAGAGATATGTCACCGGTTTCAATTTTAAATGGCTCCAAGGATTCTGGTCTGAGCAAATAGATGAATTGTGCTGAGGTGCTGAGGTGCTGAGGTGAACAAAACTAGAGAGGAACAGGTTGTGAAGAAGGAGCTGGGGAAGGTACAAGAAAAAGTTCTAATTTACATTAAGTTTTTGATGTGTATTAGACAACAAAAATGGAGTGTTGAGGTAATCTATATGTATAAAAGCCCAGCAACCAAATGGTGGAACGACCAGAATGACCAGTCAACCAGTCACTATGATGCGCACTGACCACCAGGGGGCAGATACTCAATGCAGAAGCTGCCCCTGTTGGTCAGTGAGCTCCCACAGTGAGAATACTGCTTGGCCAGGATGAGTGGAGCTCCAACAGCTGGCTGATCCCTGCAGGCCATTCCCCCCACCAGTGCACATACTTGTGCACCAGGATGCTAGTTGAATATTATTAAAAAGTATAGCTCAGGAGAGAAGTCTGTACTGATGGAAAATATTTAGATATCATCAGTGTTTGGAAGACATATTGAAGGTCATGGGACTAGAAAAGATTGGGTAGAGATTGACTGTATATAGAAAAGAATACCAAGAACTGAGTCAGGGCTCTCTAACATAAAGAAGAAGAGGAGCCTGCAATGGAAGCAGAAAGCAATCAAAGGAAGGAAGGAAGAAGGAAGGAAGGAAGGAAGAAAGGAAGGAAGGAAGGAAGGAAGGAAGGAAGGAAGGAAGGAAGGAAGGAAGGAAGGAAGGAAGGAAGGGAGATAAGAACTACAATAACTAGGCAATGAACAACTCTGCCACATTCTGCAAAGACATCAAGTATGAAAATGACTTAGAATAGGATCATTGGATTTGGCAACTGATAGGTATCAATAATACCCTTGACAATGTTTCAATGGTATAGTATGGATAAAAGTCAGACTGGAGAGGTTGAGGAGAGAATGGGAAATGAAGAAGAAAGCAAGGCATTTAATAGGAACCTCTATTTCTTCATTAATAAAATGCAGAGCTTTGTGTAAATAACCTGTGATTCCTTCTATCTAAACATTTTTTAGATTTTTATTATGAATTTGAGCTCTTTTTATATCTGCTATTTTGTCAAACCCTAAATTCCTGACTCATTTCATTCCTTTTCATTGCAATTAAAAATGAAAGCGAGAAGGTTATTGGACATTAGCAATTTCTCCCCAAAACTTATTTTTTTAATTTCACAGGTCAAGCAACATCCTTACCTGTTATACTATGCTGATATTTTTTTTGGCTGTTATTTTTTATTTGTTGTCATTCACAGGAAAATATTTTCATTTCCTTATTTTCTTAATAAATTATTTTTAAAATGTACTGCCTTAAGCCACCTTTGCAGAAAATGTAGTAATTGGCAGCATTGCAGGAAACTTTAAAATATATCTAACATAGTCTAAGAGGAGTTAATGAAATGCTATTTTTTCCTGATCCAAAATGGGCAATTGTTGCAATAATTAGATATTTTAAATATAGTTATATTTATCTACAAGATATTTCTATCTTGGCAATATGAACACTTAAGTCAGTGAATTACTTCCCAATGGAAACAACAGAATGAAAACCTCCTGTTTAGGTCATAACTTCTATATACTAAGTTTTAAAACTTAACAACTCTGCCCATTCAAGCAGTACTTCTACTATTACCACTACTATTACTAATAAAAATAATAATAATGATGATGATTAGATCAGGTTAGAGTGATCTGTTTGATCTGGTCTACCTTTCAACAGAGTAAAAAGTAAATGGTCAAGCAATGCTTTACTCACATATTTGCCCATCCCGCATGTGGCCTCTGTCAATATTAAACCATTGTTTCTATAAAGCAGATTGAATTATGCTGCTGGAGGAGGGCCTATGATATTGTGATTTATAATAAGAAATATAGATTTGGTCTTCTCATTTCTGGCACAGAGCTAAAAGGCTTGTGATTTCCTTGGTGAAGAGAACTATCAAGATGCCTTTTGTTATGTTAATGCGGTCACCTTGGAAGCACCCTAAGAATGGGAGCTGATCACCAGAAGAAGGAAACCATGTGACTGCAGGGCTGGAACTTTCAGTCTCCCCCACCTCCAACCTCCCAGAGGGGAGAGGGGCTGGAGATTGACTTCAATAGCCAATGGGCATGATTTAATCAGTCGTGACTATGTAAGGTAGCCTCCATAAACACACACACACACACACACACACACACACACACACACACACACACACACTACAAAAAGACAGGGTTCCAAGAGCTTCCTGGTAGGCAAGGACTTGTAGATGAAGGGGAAATGGTGTGCCTGGAGAGGGCATGGTCGCTCCTCCCCTTTTCACCATCCCTGCCCTATGCATTCCCCCATCTGGCTGCACCTGAGTCATGTCCTTTTACAATAGACCAGTGGTGGAGTAAGTACCACTGTTTCTTTGAGTTCTGTGAACCAGTCTAGCAGAAAAATCGAACCCTACGGGGTATCCTGGGAACTTCTGATACATAGCCAGTCAGTCAGAAGTATAGGTAACCACCTGGATTTGCAGCTGTGATCTGAAGTCCAAGGAGGGGTCATTGGAAGCTCCAATCTATAACCGATTGGTCAGAAACACGGGTGATAATCTGAGCTTGCCACTGGCAACTTAAGCATGGGGTATGCGGAGGCAGTTATAAAGGACTGAACCCTTATCCTATAGAATCTGATTCTATCTCTAGGAAAACAGTGTCAGAATTGAGTTGAATTAAGTTAAATTCTTACACGCCCTGCTCCTGTTCAAGAATTGCTTGGTATTATGTGGGAAGTCTCCCCCTGCCTCCCACAAAGACCTTGGACTTGGGTCCAGGAACTTAAAATAGGGCCTGACTGCCCAGCCAGCATGGATCAGAGGTTGAGGTTGGACCTATGAACCAGGAGGTCATCCTTTGATTCCCTGTCGGGGCACATGTCCAGGTTGCAGGCTTGATCCCCAGGGGGGGGCATGCAGGAGGCAGCCGATCAATGATTCTCTCTTATCATTGATGTTTCTATACCTCTCTCTTCCTCTCCCTTCCTCTCTGAAATCAATAAGAATATATTTTTAAATAGGGCCTGATTGAAATTCAAATTGTATGTTTAATGTATAATGAATTATGTTCTGATTTGTCAGAAAGATAACTCATTCACATAATTTGGTGGACCCATTTTCCCAAATATGATGGTTTATTCTTTGCTTATAAACTATTTTTAAGTGAAACAAGGTTTATTTTCAGGTCAATCACAAGTAAAATATGATTGTGAATTATATTGGTTTAATATAATATTAAATAATATTACCCTTGTATAATATTTTGAGGAATTATGCTTCATTAAAATTTCTAATTTAATTGGAAACTTTTCTGGAAGGTTTTTTTTCTTACTTAGAGGAAATTATATTTCTTGTCATTCCAAGTCATGAAAACGTGGTTCAAAAATAAGTGGTATTATGGAATACTTCAGAATGTGTTCATATGAAAAAAATAATCAATTGTTCTTTCTGTTAGATTGTACACATTAAGGACTTTTCTCTCAGAGCGCAGGTTTAACACACCAGGACTTTCTAATTAGCCAACAGGTTGGCAGTCACACCCCATCTGCTCTTCCCCCAACTCATATCATACTCTGTCTACCCCTTTCAGACCTCCTGCTGTTCTCCACTTAGCATCCCCTTCCTTTCTGCCCCACTCCCTACCCATCCTTGCTGGGGCTGTCAGCTCTGGTTCTTCTGTGACTAGGCACTGAGTTTCATACCAGAGGGAGCCGAAATCCTTTTCCAAGCCATTAACTCTATTTGTTTAAGCCAAGAGTCACAACCCCACCTTAACCCTCTGTATTTCCCCCTAGGCCTTGACCTGCTCTTTTGTGGATATTGCAAGTCCTCCCTCAGTCAGTCACAATGAAATCTAAATAAGGGTTAAATCCTGACTCTACTTGGGTTTGAAAACTTTCCCCGCTCTAGATGCACACGGAGAAAGACTCCAAGCTACAAGGACAGAATCCAATAGAATATCTCGTTCCCTAGGCATGTGCAAGGATGGATTAAAGCTAAACATGGCTCAAATCAATTAAACTTTAGACTACTGAAAACTGCTCTTTGATCCTGGACAACTGATGCAGCTTGCTATTAGGGGAAAATCTATGAAGTGAGAAAGCTATCATTAATTTTTTAAAAAGATAACCATCATATCTGATGTAACCATAGATTATTGTAGGATAATGCCATGTTCCTTAAAATACGTTGGATAAATTAATATTTGACAATGATAATATATTGCTAGTCAATTTTGTTTTTAATAGAAAATAATATGCGTTGTGCTTTACTTCATTTATATTCACGTATCATGTGCATCATTGCACTTTTCCTTTTGCTTGCCTATTTTTTAGTGTTTCATTAGCTAGATAATGGTGTAGACGCCAAAATAAAGTTTTGGTGTATGGAGTGGACTGTAACTCAGCTGCTGAAATTCACCATCTTATTTTTCCATGTGCCTTAAAAAACAGGAGTCTGCCCTATTGCTCATAGCTCTTATATATTGTAAGAGATCGAGCAAGATCATGATCTAGTTAGTAGAAGAAAATACTGCCCTAAGTTATAAGAAATTTGATCTCCTGTTTCCATCTGATCTGACATTTTGTAAATTTTACACATTGCATCATTTCATACTTTCATTTTTAATTAAGATAATTATTTATCATTCCTAGAAAGTATACAAAGCTTTTCCAAAATACTCTGGAACATTCTTTACCCAGGGATTGTTTCTTTTTTCTTAAAAGAAAAAATTCAAACTTTGAAACTGTTTGGCTGCTCCTCAAGGAGGATGTTTATAGCAGCAAGATCTTTTGAGTCCTCCTCACTTGCTTCTAGCTATGAAGTGGCAGATTGGTCCAGATTCTGACTTAAATGTCTTGGGTAAGAAAACTCAGAAGGTGAATGTTCAGTGGGGCCTCCCTATACTAAAAGCTGCTGCTTAACTGGCAGTAAATGTAGCAGCCAAATTAGAGCCTGTAAGAAAATGGATTTTTAAAATGTCTTGAACACGAGCATAAATTATGAACAAAGATCAACTGCCACATGCTTACAAATCTTCTTTTTCCAAAAACAAGTGATATGTAATTTCTGATTTTACAATAAGAAAGGTTATTTACGTGCTTATTTCTTTCTTACTCTTCAGTCAACAGATGTTCAATAATGTTGCTGTGTGGTTACCAACACAGCCTGCTCATTTTCTGAGCAGGCTAAACTCTAAACGTACCTCTGTGCTCACTGTCTTTGACCTGCCCCTGGAGAGCCCAGAAATCATGCAGAATAAGCCCTGATTAAGTAAAACTGCAGAAATATTATTTTGGATTATATGCCAGTCAGGCACAATCTGGAAGTGACTCTCCAGGCTGTGACAGATAGAAACACTTAACTGTGATTGTGTATGATGTCATGTGAGTAAGAATGGGGTTGTGTTCATTAGTCTGTTTACATCAGGAACTTGTACAGAAAAAAATCACTTCACTTTTAGATGATGATTCTCTCTGACCTTTCCTAGTGCCTGCAGAGAACATATCATGCAATGATTGTATCAAGTACATTCCTTCACACACACACACACACACACACACACATTTCACACAATGTAAACTGGGCGTTCAAAAATATATACCTAGATGTATATATTTAAATTAAAAAGATTTTTGGTTTTTGAATCTAAGATGACATTGATTTTTGCAGTGGTAGAATTGCTTCCTTTTCTCATTTAAACTTGAACTGAATAACTGGTAACATTATTATTTTTTTAGTCCAGGAGAAAAATAACCTAATAAATAAGCATGAAGGCATATTTGTATGGGTAGGTTATTTTGTGGTTATCCATCAAATAGATGGATCTTGTCGAATATATCTACTAATAATTCTCTTTTATTATGTATAGAAAACGTGCACTTCACAAAATTACTTCTGCCAGTTTTCTATACATACAGTAAAAGATTTCAGAAATTAACTCAGTAGAGCTCTTTGTTAAAATTTGTCATTTATCTATTAAAATTCTTCAGCTTTTGTCAGACAATGTACTTAGCTCTGTAATAAGAGTCCCTGAAGATATGTGTGTGATTTGTCAAAAGAGAGACAAAAAGTGTATTAAACTCTAAAATGTCAGCAATCAGGAATTTCAACAGACTTTAGTAAATTTACATAGAATGAATAGAAATCTTTGATATTAATAAATTTAGCTCGGGGGAGTACAATAGATGGGGCAAAGAATGATAATTTGAATATGATTTCAACATCACTTCTTCAACATTCAAAATTATTATGGATAAATGTATGCTAGAGTCTAAATAACAAATGTAATTGTTTATCAACACCCCAAAGTTTCAGAGTAAGAATATTTTTTCTGAAGTGAACTATTAAAATATATAATTTTTCACTTTATTTTCTCCAGCACAAGGACTGATGTTAAATGAGACAGGGCATAGCACATATTATAAGGTTGCCTGGCAAACAGTGGCTATGAAGCAAGTAAGCTGGCTACAATGAATCCCAAAATGCATTCTATTAGTGCACTAGGACCGGACTGCCTTAACAAAACACCATAGGCTGGTGGCTTAAACAAAGGAATATATTTGCTCAGTTCTGCAGCCTAGAAATCCAAGATCATGGCTTAATATCTTCAAAGCCTCCTTCTTTGCATCGCAGATGGACATCTTCTCACTGTGCCCTCTTATTTGTCCCTCTGTGTACATGCATCCATTATATTTCATTGTGTGCCCCCTTTTGTTTTCTTGTAAGAACACCGGTCATACTGGACTAGGACCCATGAGGGTTCATTGTAATTTAATCACACCTTTAAAGGCCCTTTCTCCAAATGCAGCTAATTTCTAAGGTAGTGGGGCTTCAACAGATACATCTGACAAGGAAAATTGTTCAACCAATGACAACTGCCTTCTGGAGTTAGGAAGTTTGTGGCTTTTGGGTACCAAGATCTTGGCAGTGCCCTATAGCAATTAGAGGTGGGATTCCTGCGTACACATTGGTAGGACCAAGAAAAGTCTTATTCATGGGTATCAGTGGAAGGGAAGTTTACCTGGAAGACTGTAAAGCCTATACATGCTTTGATCACATCTCTTTCTTTCCCTGCCTGAGGAGACTGTTTCAGGGCATGAGAGGAGTGTCAGAAGTTAGGGTTACCTTTTTATAGCTTTAACTAGAGGCCTGGTGCCTGACATTAGTGCACTCTGGAGGGCAGGGGGAGGTCCCTCAGCCAGGCCTGCACCCTCTCACAGTCTGGGACCCCTTGTGGGAGGTTGCAGAGGCGGGAGAGGCTCCCTCTGCACTTGCCAGCTGTGAGCCCAGCTTCTGACTGAGCAGCACTTCCCTTGTGGGAGCACACTGACCACCAGGGGGCAACTCCTGCGTTGAGCATCTGCCCCCTGGTGGTCAGTAAGCATCATAGTGACCAGCGACCGGTCCTTACACTGTTTGGTCAATTTGCATATTAGCCTTTTATTATATAGGATTCCAATCTTGCATTTCCCACGGACTACCCAGAGTCTCTGAGTATGAAATTCTCCACATCCTTCAGCTATTTTTTCTAGTCCCTTCTTTCCATGATGTTTTGTCTTTCTCTTCACAGTTAGAATGCCAACCAGCTTATTACTGTGGAACAGTGAGCATGTTTTTGTAGGTGGCGGGGTGGGAGGGGAGTAGAGCAGGATCATGCACAGCTCAGTATGTGAAAAGAAGAGAGATATTTTCGTTTTTTTATTCCTTAATTGCTTTCTTGAACTGATCACATGTGAAAATATATTAAATTACACAACATGATAACATTTTCCCTTAGAACTGAATTTCTGGTTGGGGAAGTTGTGGAACAAGAAAAGAAAAAATTGAATAATGTTAGTACAACTTACTTTGGCATTTAGCATTTTATATTGGCACTATTACTTTATAAGTTTTATATTGGACTTTACTTCATGATAAAGGCTTCCTCACTTGTAAAACTAATCTATACTAATAATAGAGGAATATGCAAATTGTCCAGGATGCCGACACAGTAACAGTAACTACCAGCAGGCTGCCTGGGGTGACCAGGCTGACAGGGGTTTAGTGAGGGACGACCAAACGACTGAACAGCAGGCTGCATAGGATGATCAGGCCGGCAGGGGGGATAGTTGGGGACAACCAGGCTGGCAGGGGCGGCAGTTAGGGGTGATCAGGCAGGCAGGCAGGTGAGCAGTTAGGAGCCAGTGGTCCCAGATTGTGAGAGGATGTCTGACTGCCCCCGAGGGGTCCCAGATTGGAGAGGGTGAAGGCTGGGCTGAGGGGACCCCCCCCAATGCATGAATTTCATGCACCAGGCCTCTAGTTTATTTATAAGTAGCTGAACATTAGTGAAAACAACAGCAGCAAACACATAGAGTTTATTATGTGTTGGACTCTGTACTAAACGTTTTACAAATACTAACACTTCTGTCCTCTCATCATGCCTAGTAGGGTTTATCATAGTTCTGTGTCTATTTTATAGATGAAGAATTGAGGCATAGAGAGGTTAATTGATGACACAGGGACATAAGAACTAGCAGAGCCAAAACTGCACCCAGGCAGTTTTCAGCCATTACTTTATGACTCTCCATTAAAAAGACATATTTCATTGACCAGTATTCATCAAAAATTGTAATTCTAATTTTTTAAAACAGGTCTGCTATATCATTAAGGAAAAATACAATTTTTTTCCAGAAAGAGAAACACTTTTGCTGAAGCTAGGACCACATGGTAAGGAAATACAGGCCTGTGAACTGAAGCCTCTCCCCGTTGGGTACTTGCCAACAATTTCCGCAAATCCTATTTGTCCTAACACACTGTGGCTCCTTATAAAACAACCAGAACAGAAATCACCCCTGCTTAGGTATGTAATATCTAGGACTTTAGAATTGTAAGGCTAATTTCCATAATAAATTTAAAAGATTTTTAAATAAAATTTTTGTCCTTTCCATAACTGTGCAACTCACTGAAGCACTTTTGTGTGTCCTTAAAAATGTCTGAATGTTCAAATTGTTGCTTTATTAATCAATTTACTTGGTATAAAAATAGATTTGGTGCCCAGCCATATGGCTCAGCAATTGAACATCAACCCAGGAACCAAGAGGTCACCTGTATGATCCTCAATCAGGGCACATGCCCGGGTTGTGGGCTTGATCTCTATCTAGTAGGGGGTGTGCAGGAGGCAGCCAATAGATCAATAATGTTTTCCTCTCCCTCCCTCTCTCTCTAAAAATCAATAAAAACATATAAAAATAGATTTGACACAAAGATTGACCATAATCTTTGTTCAGAGAAGCTATACTGATGGATTAGACTCTAGCCAGTAGTTTTTACTGCATTGCACATAGGTATAAGGCTATTCCAGAAGGTTTACTAGTCAGTTTGAGCAAAGTATGTTAGTACTCCATTCATTCATCTGCGTTTCCTAGTTTCCTTGACAGGTATGTTGGAATCATAAGAAAAGTTTTAGGCTGTTGCCCTAACCGGTTTGGCTCAGTGGATAGAGCGTCGGCCTGCGGACTCAAGGATCCCAGGTTCAATTCCGGTCAAGGGCATGTACCTTGGTTGTGGACATATCCCCAGTAGGGGGTGTGCAGGAGGCAGCTGATCGATGTTTCTCTCTCATCGATGTTTCTAACCCTCTATCCTTCTCCCTTCCTCTCTGTAAAAAAACAATAAAATATATTTTAAAAATGTTTTAGGCTGTGGACTATTAGCAGAAATGTCACTTCTGGGTCTAGTCTTTTAAAAACAGGTATGGCTCCTCCTCTATTCTCTACTTCTTCTGCTGTGACCTTAGAGTTTGTGTGCTGCAAATGGGGCCATTACAAGATGAGAGAGTCTTCTATGTACCCTTTTTACCCCATATTGGACATGTAGGATTTGATGTGTTGAGCCACTGAGACTTGGGGATTGATTTGCTACCACTATCTAAATTAGCCATATCTAATGAAACTGAATATGACTTCACTTGGACAAATGTGAAAGGTAGGGGTGGGGTGAGAATTTACTCTACCCTTGGACTGGCAAACAGTGGACTTTCTGTACACATTTTCTGCACCTAAAATCACATCACTTGACTTTGGGCAGTGGGTACAAAATGCAATATACAGGTGATGTATCATAGATTTGTACACTTGAGACCTGTATAATCTTATTAACCAATGTCACCCCAATAAATTTAATTTTAAAGATTAAAAATAAGTAAAGTCGCCGAAACCGGTTTGGCTCAGTGGATAGAGCGTCGACCTGCGGACTGAAAGGTCCCAGGTTCAATTCTGGTAAAGGGCATGTACCTGGGTTGCGGGCACATCCCCAGTAGGAGAGTGCTGGAGGCAGCTGATCGATGTTTCTCTCTCATCGATGTTTCTAACTCTCTATCTCTCTCTCTTCCTCTCTGTAAAAAATCAATAAAAGATATATTTTTAATAAAAATAAGTAAAGTCATATCCCTCAAAGAACCAAAGGAGTATATTTTTCAATTGTTCTAAGTATTCTCTTAAACTCAAATAGCTGACATCTTGGAATAGATGCCATGAAATGTGTAGATAATGGTAGATACAAACAAGAGAAATTGAAGAGAAAAAATACTCGTGACAAGAAAAAGTTGTGCCAAACTCACCTGGTTTTAAAATTTCTTCCTTGCCTAAGTTCACTTTCATTCTGTGGCCGACTAATGTGCTAAAGAGTTGGTTTCAATTCAATGGCAGCAGTGACATAACACTCAGATCTTTTAGGACCAAGGTGTTCATTCCTTCCAGTCACGAGATGTTCCTTGCTGAGAACTCATAGTATAGTCCCTCCCTAGGAATTGCACCTGACTGACGATCACTGCCTGCCCCCAATACCCCGCTTCCCCAAGGCAGCTACTTCCAAAGACCTGTGAACATGGTAAGCACAAAGGCCTTCGTACCCCCCACATTCACGCATCCTGGTGGCTGGAGGCAGTGAACACCTTGGTCCTTAAAATTCCTAAAAGTGTTCCCAGTATTGAGCCACAGCAGCCACAGGATGACTGTGAAATTAGGCAGGGACAAAATTTCACTGGGCACAGGCAGTTAAAGCCAAGTTAAGTTTGGCTCAATTTTTTCTTGTTTCAAGTAGTCTTTCTCTCTGAAGAGGTAAACTGAGGCATATTAAAAATTTTAAGAGTTTATTTGAGCAAAAATCCATTTGAGTCCATCAGCATCCAACCTAGCAGATACAAAGGAACTCTGAGGAGCTGTAGAAAATGGAAGACTTTTTTTATAGCCATAGGGAGTATAAGTAAGGAAGGTGTACTAGGCAGGAAAATAGGTTGGTTATTGAAAAGCTACTTTTTCTCTAGGCTAGGGGATGGCAGGGACCTATCGGGCTGCTGAACTAGTACTGATCAGGTGATTCCTGATTGACTGACTTAAGATTCCATTTCTGGAGAGCTGAGATTATTATTAAATCAAGCTGGTTTGGTGGCATGGGGCTTAGCATAAACAACTCCATCTGGGGCTTGTTATCTTGCTTATTGCATCTTTAATGTTAACATCTTACATTATACAAGATACAGTTGCCAAAACTAAGGAATGAACGGTGGTATCTAACTATGAACTGACCTCTAGACTTCATTCAGATTTCACCTCTGTGTTTTGTGTGTGTGTGTGTGTGTGTGTGTGTTTAATTTACTCTTACTGTTCTAGAATCAAAGCCAGAATACTACAGCACTATATTGAGATAACAATAATTTTTCATTGAGAAAGTTAAAACACATTGATGTATGTATACGTCTATATATACAAATAACCTTGAAGTGATTAAAAATATAGGAAGGTTAACAAATATAGGAAATATTTTTTTAAACTTACATAAAAATAGCATGCCATCTGATACTAACTAGCTGTGTGACATTATACATATTTCTTTACTTCTCTGGGCCTTCACCAACATAGCTATAAATAAGGTGGGGTTAAAATAGATGATTTCTTGGGTTCTTTCCATTTCATACATTCTATGCTTCAGTACTGTTAAAGATGGCACAAAATTTTTGCAAAGCCCTGTAAAAGAACATTTCCTGTTTAATAATTATAATTTAACAGAATTTTTCTAATTACTATGAATGAAGTACATATACCTCCATAATCTTATTGAAGTTTTGTTATAATTTTAATTGTTAATTTGGATTTTTAAAAGTATCAGCCATAGCTCCCTTGCACAACCAGCAAAATCAAAGATTGAGATAAAACAGGAAGTACATTTGAGAAATGAAGAAAAAATATTTGAAGTAATTTGAGGAAAGTTTAGTGTAGAAGAAGTCTCTTAAAGGTTCATAACTCATTAGTTAAGTATATTTATGTTGGGTTAGTAAAGAACTACCCTGTATTAGTAGAGATGGTAATTAGAAAGCTTCATAAGATGTTGTGTTTTAATCAACACTTAACAATTTATTTTTTTAAACATGAAGCTAGTTCAACAGGTCAAGATGAGAATAATTATAATGAAGAACATTTATTTCTTGAAAATAACTTATGCTAATCTTTAGGCATGTTATTGCAGAAGAAGGAAGAAAATACATCAAGAAGTACAGTACATGCTTTAATTCAAATCCCTTACAATGTGCGAGTCATTTACTGAAACGCTACTTATAACAGCTAATGCTAATATGTTAATAAACATTAACTTAAGTACAAACACTAAGTGCAAAACCTTGTTTGCAAAAGAAAGGCTGTACTATAAAAAGTGATCACTTACGTATATTCTAAAATTATCAATGGATATTTTAAGTATTTTTATCAGAGCCCATTTATTTAGATAAACAAATTGCAATAATTTTTAGTAATGAGCATGTTTTCTTTCCCTAACTGTTAAAAAGCATTTTAAATATTGGTCATCTTGCATAATGAAAACATATGGAAATTTGTACTTTATCCATATATCTATATGTGCAAGTCATTATATTTTAAGGAAGTGAGTCCTTTGGATACAACTCTGCTAAAAAGTTTTTTCATTTGTTGTTGGGTTTGTTTGTTTGTTTTTAAATATGTTTTATTGATTTTAGAGAGAGAGGAAGGGAGAGGGATAGAGAGATAGAAACATCGATGAGAGAAACATCTATGGGCTGCCTCCTGCACACCCCCTACTAGGGATTGAGCTTGCAACTCAGGCAAGTGTCCTGACCAGCAATAGAACCAGAGACCTCTTGGTTCATGGGTCCATGCTCAACTGCCAAGCCACACTGGCAGGGCAGCTTTCTGTCATTTGTAGATTGGTACAATGTCCATAAACATCATGAAATTTAATTTAGTTAAAGAATGTTGGTATTTGTGTGTGCTAGCTAACCTACCCAAGCCACAAAATCTATAGTGAAATCTTTCAGGTGCCAGAAGTTCTGAGGTGTGAGTGCATGCGTGAGAGAGAGAGAGAGAGAGACAGAGAGAGAGAGAGAAAGAGAGAGAGAGAGAATGGGAAAGGCTTTAATCTCCTGGGAGCTCTGCAGCTTTTCAAATGTAGGCATGAGTCCTCTTTAGCTCTGGATATTTTCAGGTTGGAAGAGAAATGTTATGGGCATGGTTCTTCATGGTAGATGGTTCTTTTTTTTCTGGGAGAAACTGCAGGCCATTGGAAAGGAATCAGGCTTGCAGCTACTTCTCCAACATAGTCAAACTTTGTAGTTCAATTAAAACCAAAAGTTGGGGACCTCTCTTATAGAATAAATTATCTTTGTGATGTGACTGGCTCAAATCAGTTACTTAAGCATCACATAGGAACAATAGTTGGATACTTCAAAACGGTAGGTGACATTCAAATCTTTCCCATTTGGCTTTGTAATTCATGATGTTATTATTTTTCAGCACATTTGCTTGCCTAATTGTGTTTTGCTTGGATTCGTATTTAAAAGAGTTTTCCTTCCCTGAGAACACACCAGCTGGGTAGTGGGAGGAAAGGTCCTCAGAGCTAACCAAGCAGTGGGGCAATGCAGCTCTAACATTCAAAATTAGTCATGAATAATTCACGAAGTAGATAATCCACCCATGGATAAACAAAAGGTACTGGAATCATCCCAGGATTATTGTAACCCCCCATTCCAATTCTTAAACTACTAAATTTTTCTTTACTTTTTATTTTTACACTGGTTAACAGATACACCGAGATATTTTATTTAAGGAGCTTGAATAGAAATTGATAGTTCTTTAAAACCAAAAAGAAGTAATAATATTTATTGTTGGTTATAGTTTCTTTTTATTAGAAAGAGAGATCTCTCATATGTATGTGTAAATAGCTAATAAAGCACGAGGTGAATATGTCATCAAGATCTAATAATTGGATATTGGATTTTCATCTAATTTCTTATTCAATTAGGAGACAATTGTTTTGCTCCTCTATGCTTCAGTTACTTCCTCCAGAGTGAAGACGAAAATAAGAAAACCTTTAGAATACATTGTGAAGCCATAGTCCCAGAAATGGGATCACTGGGTCAAATGGCAGTTTAATTTTTAATTTTTGAGGAAACTCCATAATGAATTCCATAGTGGCTGTACCAGTCTGCATTCCCACACGCAATGTACTAGGGTTCCCTTTTCTCCACATCCTCACCAGCCCTTGCCATTTGCTGATTTGTTGATAATAGCTATTCTGACAGTTGTGAGGTGATACCTCATTGTCCTTTTAACTTGCATCTCTCTGAAGATCAGTGACTTTGAGCATTTTTTTCATGTCTCTTGGTCATTTGTATGTGCACTTTGGAGAAGTGTCTATTTAAGTCTTTTGCCCATTTTTTAATTGGATTGTTTGTCTTCCTTTCGTTAAGTTGTATGAGTTCTGTATATAATTTGGAGATTAACCCCTTATCATATGTATCATTGGCAAATATGTTCTCCCATGCAGTGGGCTCTCTTTTCCTTTTGTTGATTTTTTTTTCTGTGCAGAAGCTTTTTATTTTGATGTAGTTCCATTTGTTTATTTTCTCCTTTGTTTCACTCACCCTAGGGCTTAGGAGATATAATGGCTAACATTTTGCCAGAAGAGATGTCTGAGATTTTGCTACCTATGGTTCCTTCTAGGATTTTTATGGATTCACAGTTTACATTGAAGCCTTTTATTCATTTTGAGTTATTCTTGTGTATGGTGTAAGTTGGTGGTCTAGTTTCATTTTTTGCCTGTACCTTTCAATTTTTACAACACCATTTATTGAAGAGATTGTCTTTACTCCATCATATGCTCTTGCCTCCTTTGTCAAATATTAATTGAGCATAATGACTTGGTCTATTTCTGGGGTATCCATTTTGTTCCATTGATCTATATGCCTATTATTTTTCTAGACATTATTAGAGTTTTATTTCTAAATGTAAAATAAGCACGCAATCAAAAGCTGTCTCATAGCTATAAAAGTTACTTTGGTTTTAATAATTATGAGGGCTTTTAGCTGCTTCAAATTCTTAAAAAGTGGTTGAGTTTAAATAATCATCAGTATTAATTAATATTTCAAATATTTAATTACTATTTTTAATCCAGATATTTGTTACATGAAAATAAATTTCTCACCACTATTAAATACTAACTTTCAATTTGATATTTCATATTTACACCCTGCTTCCTGGTGAAATTCACCAGATCTTATAGTACACACGGTAAGCCAAAGTTTGAAAATGTTATTGCTGTTACAACTTTCGTGAGAAGGTTCTTTTCTTTGAATATATTCTTCTTACAATAGTACATTTTTAAATTTTAAATTTATAATTGTTTAAAGTATTACATAAGCCTCCTTTTATGCCCATTGACCTCTATCCGGCCTCCCCCACCCCCCAGCACATGCCCTCACCCCCACCCCCATCTGTGTCCATTGGTTATGCTCATATGCATGCATACAAGTCCTTTGGTTGATCTCTTACCGCCTCACTCCCCACCTTCCCTCATAGGTTGGACAGTCTGTTCAGTGCTTCTACGACTCTTGTTCTATTTTTGTTCATCAGTTTATGTTGTTCATTATATTCCACAAATGAGTGAGATCATGTGATATTTATCTTTCTCTGACTGGCTTATTTCACTTAGCATAATGCTCTTCAGTTCCATCCATGCTGTTGCGAATGGTAAGAATTCTTTCTTGTTTACAGTAGCATAATATTCCATTGTGTAGATGTACCCCTGTTTTCTAATCTACCCATCTGCTGATGGCCACTTAGGATGTTTCCAAATCTTAGCTATTGTAAATTGTGCTGCTATGAATATAGGGGGTGCCTATATCCTTTCTGATTGGTGTTTCTGTTTTCTTGGGATACAGTCCTTGAGTTGGGATGACTGGGTCAAATGGAAGTTCCATTTTTAATTTTTTGAGGAAATGCCATACTATTTTCCACAATGGTTGCACCAGTCTGCATTCCCACAAGCAGTGCACAAGGGTTCCTTTTTCTTCACCCCACATCTTTGCCAGCACTTGTCCTTTGTTGATTTGTTGATGATAGCCATTCTGACAGGTGTGAGATGGTGCCTCATTGTTGTTTTGATTTGAATCTCTTGGGTGATTAGTGACTTTGAACATGTTTTCATATGTCTCTTGGCCTTCTGTATGTCTTCTTTCTAAAAGTGTCTATTTAGGTCTTTTACCCATTTTGTGATTGGATTGTTTATCTTCATTTTGTTAAGTTGTATGAGTTCCCTGTAAATTTTGGAGATTAAACCTTTATGGGAGATATCATTGGCAAATATGTTCTCCCATACAGTGGGCTCTCGTGTTGCTCTGCTGATGGTTTCCTTTGCTGTGCAGAAGCTTTTAATTTTGATGTATTCCCATTTGTTTATTTTCTCCTTAGTTTCCATTGCCCTAGGAGCTGTATCAGTAAAGATATTGCTACGACAAATGTCTGCTATTTTGCTGCCTATGGATTCTTCTAGGATTTTTATGGTTTCCCGTCTTACATTTAAGTTCTTTATCCATTTTGAGTTCAATTTTGTGGATGGTGTACGTTGGTGGTCTAGTTTCATTTTTTTGCATGTATCTGTCCAATTTTCCCAACACCATTTATTGAAGAGACTGTCTTGACTCCATTGTATGCTCTTGGCTTCTTTGTCAAATATTAATTGAGCATAATGGCTTGGGTTGATTTCTGGGTTCTCTGTTCTGTTTCATTGGTCTGTATATCTGTTCTTGTGCCAGTCCCAGGCAGTTTTGAGAGCAGTGGCTTTGTAGTATAGTTTGATATCTGGTATTGTGATCCCTCCAACTTTGTTCTTCTTTCTCAAGATTGCTGCAGCTATTCAGGATCTTTATATATTCCAGATGAATTTTTGGAGAGTTTGTTCTAGGTCTTTGAATGATGCCATTGGTATTTTAATGGGGATTGCATTGATTCTATAGATTGATTCTACCAATCCATGAACACGGTGTATTCTTCTACTTGTTTATACCTCCCTCCATCTCCTGTAGTTTTCTGAGTACAGGTCTTTTAGTGATCCCACTTCTAGAAATGTATCCTAAAAAACCCAAAACACCAATCAGAAAGAATATATGCACCCATGTGCTCAAAGTAGCACTATTTACAATAGCTAAGATCTGGAAACAGTCCAACTGCCTATACATAGATGAGTGGATAAAAAACCATGGTACATTTACACTACGGAATACTATGCAACAGTAAAAAAAGACCTCTTACCCTCGAGAATATTATGCTAAGCAAAATAAGCCAGTCAGACAAAGACAAGTATTACATGATCTCATTAATATGTAGAATCTAAAGAACAAAATAAACTGATAAACAAAATATATCTAGAGACATAGAAGCATGGAACAGACTGATGAATCTCAGAGGGAAGGCAAGAGGTGGGGGCGGGGGAAGAGATTAACCAAATAATTTATATGCATACGTGCATAATCCATGGACACAGATAAGAGTGTGGTGATGGCCTGGGAAGCGTACAAGGTGGAGGGAGTCATTGGGGGAAAAACAGGGGACATCTGTAATACTTTATACAATAAACATAAATTTAAAAATACATTGTGAGAGTTAAAAAGATAGCATAGGTGTCTGACATCAATAAAAAGTGTTACTATAACTGCTTTGACTTTATTTTTTTCTTGCATATTTCCATTGCCATATATCAGCCTCATTTAAGATGCTAGAATAATTGTTGCTATAGCTATTATTTTATATTCACTGGACAATAGCAGCATTTCTTTGTAAAACACAACACATTGAGGAAAATAACTTCTTGCCCTGGGGAGAATACAGTGTATTGAACTACAAGAACAATAGACAAATCTCAGAAACACAAATACTGTGCAGTAGCAAGTTACTCTATCAAAAATAAAAACATAAAAGTGATGACTCCTTTTCTCTTCCTATTAAAATTGCTTTCTTATTTGAATAAGTGAAGAAATACAGGTATTTCAATGTTCAGATGTTGTATATTTGAAGTCTGCAAAAATACTTCCCTCTTTTGTGGACAATTTTAAGGGAGTTGGTGCATTTAAAATTAAAATTATAGTCCACTAGCAGAACTTATCTGGTTCTGTTTCCAACCTATTTTTCATTCTGAGTATATACACACATATATATTTAAAACACACACACACACACACACACACACACACACACCTTTATTTGAAACAGTGCTCAACTTCCTTCCTCCCACATTCATTCTTTCCAATATTGTAAGCCAACTTAAATATTTTATTTAAGGGAACATGAAATATAACCTGAGTATGTAAATATAACCTGAAATATAACAAAATTTAACACAAATGTCATCATTTTTCTTAGCATATCCCACCATGAAGGCAGATACTGTCTTAGTTATATGTTAAGCATATCATCCAAGCCCATCAACTTGACTGTTGATTACACTCTCATTCTTGAAAATCTCTCTTCTTCAATTATGACAGTATGTTCTCTTTTCATTCTTCTTGCTACCCCTTTATCTCTTTCATTGACCTCTTACCTTGATCCAGCTCTGCTAAGTGTTCCCTAAGGCTCTGACCTACAAGTCTTGTTCCCCCATTACCCTTTTGGCCTGTGGAGATCTTGTGCCCTCACCTTCACATGGATGTCCTTGCAGAGGGAACTTATGCTAAGCTATAGATAATCGCTAACTCTTCTGGCTCAGAAAGTGCCACACGTCCTGGAAAAATGAAATCATTGAAAGATGGGCGGTATCATCAGATATGGCTGGTGAGAGAAGCAAAAAAATTTTGTGGATGAAAAGAATGATTATTTCCATTTTGCATCTGCCACACAGTCAAGTATTATAAGAAAGAATGTTTTTCATATTTGAATATAAGTTGTTCTAGCCCTCAGAACTGTGAAAAATGTTTCAGGCTAAGTTTCTTCAAACATGCATATTAGTCCATTGTTGTAAAGGTGTTACTATTATTACTGAAAGATTTTTAGTTTTATGATTCCATGAAATGGTGAAGTGATTAGAACCCAGTAACTATTGTACTCTGTGGAAATACAAAGATTATTTTCTCAAAATTAAGTTTCTCTTTATATGATAAAATGGAGAATTAATTTGTATTCTTTTATTATTATTATTTTCTTTTTAACTATCTGTGCTATAATTGCTATACAAAACTGTACATATTTAATGTTTACAACTTAATGAATTTGAACATTTTTTTCTTTTTAAAATGAGCATAACAGTGCATGAAATTGCTACAAGTTGTTTAAAACATCATCTTACTCATTATTTGATGATCTATATATGCTGTTTGACTATATGCTTAATGTTTATAGATTCCAAGGAGGTATTTTTTCTTGTTCATTTAGATCAGATGTGGAAACAAATATTCTGTTCAAAATAAAAAAAAAGTTTTCCCACTATACCTTTATGATTTAATGATGTTTAAAATGTTCCAATTCTCAATAATGCATGAAGCAAAACTGAAAGAAGGTAATTTGCATAGTTCCATTGTATATTGATGAAACTTTGAGAAATAATCAAAGATAGTAGGATTATAGAAGCTTAGTAAAATTAATGGTCATATGACAAATATACAACAATAAGGGCCTTCTTATGGAAGGATCATTATTAAGTTAGAGGATATAGTGGTAAAATCTTGTAATAAAGATCAATGTGTCTGAAAGATGTTGAATGTTTAAGAAATTAAAGTGATGTTAGAAAGATTTGCCACATAAAGAAGTTCGGTTATAATTTTAAATGTAGTGGACAACTTTAAAAAATGGAGGGATGTAATAAGATTTAACTGTAATAAGACCTGGCAGGCTGCTTTGTGTGAGTGGACTGCAGAGCAGCAGAGTGAGCATGGAGGCTGGTTTGGAGGTTATTGAAATCATTCAGGTAAGAGATGGTGGCAGCCTGGCCAGTTGTCAATGTTAGTCTATGGATGGAGAAACATGGAACATCCCGTTAAATTTTGGAGTGGAGGACTTACTAATGGAGTGTATGTGGTTAGTGAGGGAAAGTTAAAAAGTCCCTTATTGGAGTCAAAGTACCTCAGAGAATGTATGAATAATACTACTTCAACCACGAGCAATCAAATCTTTAGTCGGGTCTTTCAGAAACTTTCCTTTTTAGATTTAAATAGAACAACTTCACCCAAGATCTTAGTGTTTCTCATCTCAGTAAGACCTAAGACTATATAAGAATTTTGGATCTTGTTAAATATGAGACTCCAAAGAGCCGTGCTTGCACATCTTATAACAGAATCATACATCTCGGCTTATCCCAAAGTAGTCAACCCAACACCCTCTAAATAGAGTAAAATAGAAAAAGCCAAGTAATAGCAGCCTCTTTTATACCCTCAAACAAGTCATATGACCACTCATATGCAAATAAAAAGTGCCTCACAGGAGGATCTAAAAACTGGAGGGTGTGGAACAGGAAGACTTCTTTGTTCCAAACTCCCTGGGAAGAGCATTGCCACTGGTTAATGCACACAGGACCCCCAGGCCATCTACTAACATGCAGATTCTAATTCAGAAGATCCAAGATGGGGCCTGAGATTCCACACTTTACTAAGCTCCCAGGTTGTATAGACGCTGGGCGTCTGCAGACCACACTTCCAGTAGATCTGGCATAGACCGAAGGCCCTGAAAACCAGTGCCTGATGGTGCCCTCTGCTGGCAGCAGCTGTACGAGCAGCATGTAGGCAGTAAAGCTCACTGTTGTTAACAAATCCCTGAAAGAAATAAGATTTAAGGATTAGAGTTAAACACATACACACACACACACACACACACACACACACACACACACACACAACACCTTATCCTTTCATGTTAATTTTATGTGTCAGCTTGGCTAGGCCATGATATCCAGTTTTTGGTCAAACACCAATCTAGATGTTGCTGTAAAGACATGTTTTAGATGTGATTAACATTTAAATCAGTAGACTTTTAATAAAGAGGATTGCTCTCCAGAATGTGGGTGGACCTCATTCAATCATGTGAGTGCCTTGAAAAGGAAGAAAATATGCCTCCAGAGCATCTTCCAACATCAACTCTTGTAGGAATTTTCAGCCTGCTGGTCTGCCCTGCCAATTTCAGACTTTCAAGCCCCCACAACTGTATAAGTCAATTTCTTAAAATAAATCCCTCTTCCTCTCTCTTTAACAGAACCTATTTAACTATTGGTTCTGTTTTTCTGGAGAGCCCTGACTAACATATTCCAACAATTAGAGAATAACCACTTCCCAGCATAAAACTTCTATCTTAAGTGCTGACAAATATGAAAAGGGAACACAGAGGAAAAAGTATTGATTATTCATTTGTTTATCAAATATATTTGAGCACCTATTCTGTACCAGGCTCTCTTTTTGGCTCTGGTAATATAGAAATAAGGAAGACAAATACCCCACCCTCCTGTAGTATATGTTCTAGTGAGGGAAACAGACAACAAATAAATGTGTGAAGCATACAAAGGTAGATAGTGATAAGGGTCATGAAGAAACAGTAGAGAAAGGTGAAAATAGATACTAAGGGACTATGAGGAGATAGTCTTTTAGCAGAGGTCTACATTAATTCACGTTTACCTGACCAACAATACCTTTAAGTATTCACCATGATTCACATGATTTTCCAGATGCTAGAAAAAAATGATTAATAACATATGACTTTAAGAAACTTACAGAAGATGAAATTCTCTCTCACACACACACACACAAAGAGGATATTTTAATAAAATTTATACCAGATAAGGTAGACTGAGCTGGAAAATAGCCAGAGGATAAACAAAAGTTGGATTGGATAAATCCTTTAAACCAGATGAGCAGTGACAAAAATATATAGTGTGTGTTGGGATTCAAACCTTAAAATAAGTTGTTTTTTGAACATACTAAATTACCTAATTTATTTTGCTTTTGGCAGTATTTCTTTGAAGCTCTAATTTCAGCTCTCATATAACAAATGCTATCTAGCTATTGATCCTTCCAACTTTCAAGTCTCAACATTTGTTCTTCTGTTGTTTCTTTATGACTGGTAGCTATTAGGGCTGTCATTACACAGTTCTACTCTGATACCCATATGAAGTGCAGTACATAAAAGAAGGCATTGTTTAAGGGGTTAGAGTTGATGGTGCTTGGCCCAAATTGTAATCTTCTCTACTTACCTCAACCTACTTATTAAGTCTATATAATGAGTTTTGCCCTTTTTTGTTTTTATTTGTAAGACTGGAATTCACTTTTCACATTAAATAAATAACAAGAAGTCAAGATTAAAAAATAAAGATAGGTACTGATAATGTAGCCATTCAGAATGATATAAAAGGATATAAATCTTAAAATAAGTTTCAGGTGGATTTTAAAATTTGAAAGTGAATGTGATTTGTGTGTAACAGAATTCTTTGACAAATGTTTAATGAGAACCTGGTTTTGGAGAGGTGAAAGAGAACTAATTTTTGTCAAGCTTTGTATAAGTTATTTCATTTAATCCTTACAATGTCTAGAAATGCTGGAATCTGGATCTACTCAATCTTGCTAGCTATAAACCCATGTTCTTTATTTGTACCATATTGATTACCCTAATTTGTGGAAGAAACGTAACTGTTTTCCTGTGTCCACTTTAGTTTCCTTCCAATTAGGATAGATGACTTTTAGAAAGTACATATTTCATCATATGACCTTCTGTGCTCAGGATTTAAAATATTCCTCTAGCTTTCCATTGTCTCTAGGTTAAGGGGAAAATTCCATTACAAGATCCCTGAGGCCTTGTATGCTATGGCCCCAAACTTACCCTCCAGCCACATTGTATATTCACCCACACCTCCACCGCAGCCAAGTGCTGGCCATTTTCTATGATTCCTCCCACTACAGGAACTTTGACAGCTGCCTGAAATATTCTTCCCTTTGCTCTGAATCTAATCAACATCCTTCAGTTCCTAATTCAGGCATCACCTCCCGAGAGCAGGTGGATGTGGAATGTGGAGGGGGTGATTATGGGCGTTTGGGAAGGAAGGTCAGCCACAATCTAAGGAAAAACATGAGCTTCATTGTCACCACTGTTTAATCCAAGTTGGACATTTCTAATCTCTGTTTTCAGTATTTTTTGCAGGCACATTTTCCTCTATACATCCCTTAAGTTTTTGTGTTCTCTGGAATTCTGTCCTCAGCCTTCTTTTTCTTTTCCCTCATGGGCTCTCAACCTTGGCTGCACATCAGAATCACCTGGGAATCTTTTTAAAATCCTGATTTCTGGGCCTCATCCTCCGGAAATTCTGTCTCTTTGTTACTAATGTTGTGGCCCCATCCCATAACAAAAAAAACAGAATTTCCAGAAAATGAGGCCCAGAAATCAGGATTTTAAAAAGATTCCCAGGTGATTCTAACATGCAGCCAAGGTTGAGAACCACTGCTGTAGATGCTATTCATGGGCAATCACAACCTTCAACAAAGTTTTAAGTATCATTTGTCCACTGCTATATCCCAGTCAACGTTCATTCAATAAAAAGTTACCAAAATCCTTGTAGGTTCCAAGTCCTATATTTGAAGCTAGAGATATAAAAATTACTTAATATAGGCTCTGCTCTAAAATAAATAAATAAATAAATAAATAAATAAATAAATAAATACACTATTTAGTAAGGGAAGCAGACAGATTAGCATATTTTGGCACCTATGGTAAGAACAATGATGAAGATATTCATAGGGCTACTGTGGGGCACCTAACCCTACTCAGAGAGTTAAAATGTCTCCTTTCCTGGATCCTGAGTTTTAAAATTATGAATTTTGTGGAAAGGGATGTTGGTGTGTGTGTGTGTGTGTGTGTATGTGTGTGTGTGTGTGTGTGTGTAAGCTTTCAGGGAGAGGGAGCACAAAAGAAAAAATCTTGGGGAGAGAATCAGGCACATCAGCATTTTGGAAGTTCAAGTCTGGAAGTTCAAGGCAGAAAGATTCTTGAGTTGCAAGGGTCATGGAGAAGTGGAAATACTGAGATAAATTTCTGAAGTACTGTATTTTATCTAATGTATAGCACCATAGATCAGACCACAGAACATAACATTTCTTTCTGTACCACTAAGAGAGAATAAAATCTCTGCTCAGCAAACTATAACAATACATTGATTATTGCTTGTTATAATGTGTCCTGATTTTAATGTTAAAATGTAATATCTACATCTATAATTGATGAAATACAGAACTTACATGTTTCAAATGTGGAGAGAAAAAGAGAATGAAAGGAATCAAGAATTAGGCTTCTAGCTTATGAAGTATAACAGCAATTGATCCTATTAAGCAAAATATATATATATAATATGAGCTCATTTAGCTTTTAAAATGCTGTCTCATTTCGACTTGTTGAGTTTGATACTCTTGTGGGATATTTGCAACTGGGAATATATAGTCTGAAGTGCAGATGAAAGTCTAGGCTAGAGAGTTTGGAAATCATCCACATACAGATGGGGACACTTGAACTCATGGTTGTGGATAAAATCTTACAGGGTAAGATGTGATGCTTAACAGAAGTTATGTAAGAGCCAAACTGAGTGAGAGACAAGAGAAAAAGAAGAAGCAAATGAGCATACTGTCATGAAAGATAAGGGAATAGAAAAGTTTTAAGAAATAAAATGATCATGAACATTCACTGAAAAAAATCTGGTAGAATAAAGACCAAACTGTTCATTGGGTTTGATCACTAGTGACCTCAGCAAGAATCGTCCCTGTAGAGTGATTGGGACAGAAGCTAGGTTTCAGGGGGTTGAAAGATGAATGTAGGATGAGGTAATAGACATCTGAGATGAAACCAATTGCTCAGTAATGTGCATGAGAAGGAAAAAGAAAATAGAGTTTTTGAGGAGATATATGATGAAACAAAATCGTTTTAGTGCAAAAAGATTGGAAAATATTTTATACTTAGGGAAAGGAGTGGCTAGAGAGAAAGAGGCTAAGGGAGTAGGAGATGACAAGTAGATGTTCAGAGACTCGAATGGTAGTTGAGATAAATTATTCCCAATAGCTTTCATTTTCTCTGTAAAATAGGGCCCAAAGTATTTTGCTGAATGATAATGGTATTGGGAAAGGTTCCTGATTATCACAAATTAAAAGTCTTAACAGACAACTGTTCCTATGTTTAAATATGTAGGTTAAATTAGCCTACCTCCAAATAACAAGGACATAATGGCATATTTCATAGAACTAGAACAAATATTCCAAAAATGTTTATGGAAACACAAATGACCCTGAATAGCCACAGCAGTCTTGAGAAAGCACAACAAAGTTGGAGTAATCAGCTACCCAATATCAAACTATACTACAAGGGCATGGTAATTAAAATAGCATGGTATTAGCATAAAAACAGGCATATAAATCAATGGAACAGAATAAAGAGCCAAGAAAGAAATTCATGCCTTTATGGTCAATTAATATTTGACAAAGGAGGCAAGAACTTACACTGGGATAAAGATAGTTTGTTCCATAAATATTGTTGGGAAAATAGGACAGCTATGTGCAAAAAGTAAAACTAGACCACTTTCTTACACTGTACACAAGAATAAACTCAAATGGATTAAAGACTTAAAAAACAAACAATCCAATTAAAAATGGGCAAAGGACCTGAATAGACACTTCTCCAAAGAGAACATAAAGATGGTCAAGACATATGAAAAAATGTTCAACATCACTCCTCATCAGAGAAATGTAAAGTAAAACCACATCACCTCACACCTGTCAGAATGGCTATCATCAATAAATCAATAAACAGAAAGTGGTGGCAAGGATGTGGAGAAAAGGGAATTCTTTTTTTAAAATTTATTGATTAAGGTATTACATATGTGTCCTTATTTGCCCATTGCCCCCACCACTCCCACTCATGTCCTCACCCCCCTGGTGTCTGTGTCCATTGGTTAGGCTTATATGCATGCATACAAGTCCTTTGATTGATCTCTCCTCCTTACCCCCACCCTCTCCTACCTTCCCTCTGAGGTTTGATGGTCTGATCGATGCTTCTCTGTCTCTGGATCTGTTTTTGTTCATCAGTTTATGTTGTTCATTATATTCCACAAATGAGTGAGATCATGTGATATTTCTCTTTCTGTTGATGGGAACGCAGATTGGTACAGTCACTGTGGAAGCAATATGTAGTTACCTCAAAAAATTAAAAATGGAACTGCCTTATGACCCAGTGATTCCACTACTGGGAATATATCTGAAGAAGCCCTAAGCACTGATTGGAAAGGCTATGTATCCCCATGTTCACTGCAGTGCTATTTCAATAGCCAAGATTTGGAAGCAGCCTAAGTGCCCATCAGTAGATGAGTGTGGTATAGTTGCACAATAGAATACTACTTGGACATAAAAAAGAAGAAAATCTTACCTTTTGCGACAGCATGAATGGACCTGGAGAGGATTATGTTAAGTGAAATAAGCCAGTCAGAGAAAGACAAGTACCATATGATTTAACTTATATGTGGAATCTAATGAACAAAATAAACTAGCTAAATAGAAACAGACTCATAGATACAGATAACAGACTGACAGCTGTCAGAGGGAAGATGGGTTGGGGGCCTGGGTGACACAGGTGAAGGGATTAAGAAAAAAGAACAAATAAACTCATAGACACAGACAAGAGTACGGTGATTACCCGAGTTGGGTGGGAGAGGGAGAAGGGGGTATAGAGTGGATAAATGGTGATGGCAGAAGACTTGATTTGAGGTGTGAACACACAGTACAATATACAGATGATCTGTTATAGATGTACACTGAGCCTTGGCCAGTGTGGCTCAGTTGGTTGCATTGTCATCCTGTACACCAAAAGGTGGTGGGCTTGATTCCTGGTCAGGGCACATATCCAAGTTGTGGGTTTGAACCCTAGTCTTGGCTCCTGCATGTGAGAGGCAACCAATAGATGCTTCTCTCTCAGATCGATATTTCTCTCTCTCTTCGTCTTTCTAAAATCAATATTTTTAAAAAAAGAATTGTACACCTAAAACCTATATAATTTATTAATGTCACCCAATAACTCAATTTAAAAAATACTGAATCTTGAAATTCTCTGGAATAAATAAAAATATATTTGAAGAGTTTCAGAAATTGAAACACAGGAATAAAAATCAAGTAGAGCATTTAAAGAAAAAATGAGGACACTCACATTCTTATTAATTTAAGAATAATTTTTTAAAGTCTTTATTGTTGAAAGCATTACATATGTCCTCCGTTTCCCCATTGACCTCTCCCACCTTCCCCCTCCCCCCACCCTAGACCCCTACCATTTTTTTATTTAGGCCTCAGAGTCTTTCATCAATGGCTCTTTAGGATTTCAGTAGTGCTTTTCCTAGTGTTCGTTCATCCGCATTTAAAAATCTGTGAACTGTTCATGGATGAATGTATTAGGCTGGGTTTTCTTTCTTTCCATTTTGTAGCACATTCTATATCTTGAACCACAAATAACTTTCTATCTGTGTGTTTTGGAAATATATGTCTTTTTCTAGGAGTTAAATGAGCATTTAAGAGATTGTAAGCTTAGAAAAAAATGGAGAAAGAGAGCACCTTATCTTTGACTTGACTGATACCTACACATGGCCGTTGTGCATGTATGTGGCTACACCAGCACAAATTATACAGAACCTCAAACGGCTAAAGGAAATTGCATCGGCATTAGCTGTAACACCAAACTTACTTTTCATGAATTTTTCTATTAATTTTAATATTTAACCATATACAATTAAGCTGGAATCTAATTTTACCTTGATATCTTAACAAATTAATGTTGCTAAGCCAGAAATATAAACACTAATTTAAATTTGTGTTGCTTCTTCACACAAAACTATAAAAACAGGATTTACTAAAAGCAATGGGAATTCATGATTGCTGTGTTCAAGTAAAAGTTTTGGAATTTAAGAAGCACTTAGTTGCTGCATTAAGCCATTTAGGATGTTTCAACGTCTCAGTTGACTGTAATTCCAATCTGCTCAAGTGCCCTGTTAATGACCTTCCATCTCCAAGTAAGCAGAGGAATTCAATGTTTATACTTTAAAAAAAAAAAAAATCTCTACCACGAACAGATTGAAGGACAGGTTCGTTTCATTCTATCTTTACGATGGCAGGAGAGAGTAAATTGTTACCACTACATCAATTGAGAGAGACTAACCTTCGGTGGCTCTTAATGAAAGCCCTCATTGACAAAACAAAATCAACAGATCCAGGTATAAGAAAGCCACTTAAGTGTTTTCCATTTCTTATTGTCTAACACTGAGTAATTATATTCGTAAAGTCTAAACAAGCAGTGAAATTTATCCACACTAACACTTTAACTTTGGTGACATGTAGTAAACAGATAGGTCTCCTGGCTTCCTGTGGAAGTGTCACTCCAATATATAAATATAGTCACTTTTCTATGCAGAGTGAAAAAGTCCTAACACCTGGGATGCTGTTACAAAGAAATCCCATGGTCAACCCCCATGCCCCAAATAATCTAAAAACCCTAAATACACCAATATTTTTTAATCAATGTTTATTTGAATCAGAAACTAAGAAAGCAGCAAAACTTGTTTTACCTTCTCTTAAGGTAGAGAAAAAGGCCTATGGCTGACTGTTGAAATCTCATGTAAAAAGCTATTGTGTTTCAAAGACAAGTTGAGGTATTGCACTTAATATATAAGCCTTTAATGTCAAGCTCTAGGCATCTGATGTCATCTTTAAAAAGGCATTTTGTGTCTACTAATATATTTATTTTCAGATAACTTGTTTCCAGCAGTATACAATATGCTCCTTCTCACCTACAGGAAAAATATTCTACCTGATTTTGTACAACATGATTTTGTATTTAAAGAGGCAAAAACTCTTGAGGCAAAATATCAGTAATAATAACATAATGTCCCACATTGTTTTAAGAAAATGCCAAAGAAAATATTAAAATGATATATATTTCTGATTACCATATTTATTTATAAATTTAAACAATGATACAGTGCAATTTCTTTATAGTATAAAAAACTACTACTTTTTTGAGTGCAACTAAGATTTATCATGTTCACAGCCAATTCTTTCCATGCATTTTCAAATAAATAAATAAGTAAATGAATAGATAGATGATAGGTGATAGAGATAGATGATAGATTGATAGATGATAGATAGATAGATAGATAGATAGATAGATAGATAGATAATCGATCCTAGCTGGAAGGATAGTTTAGAGTGATAAATTATCCAAACTCTTCAGGTTAGAAGAGGTGAACTAACTCAGTCCTGTCACTCTCTGAACAATGTTTATTTCCCTCTACTGCACACATTAAAGTAAATCTATACTAATAAAAGCTTAGGTGGCCCTCACGTGTGATGTCATCACAAGATGGCTGCCACAAGATGGCCACCACAAAATAGCTGCGTGCACAGCAGAAGCGGGGCCCTGCGACCGCTCCCACAGTGAGGCCTGGGGGTCCTAAGGAGTAGGCCAGTCCCAGCGGAGGAGGTAGGTCATGGCAGGGGAGAGCAGTTGTGGGCGATCAGGCCAGAAGGGGAGGGCAGCTGGGGTCAGTTGAGACAGCAGGGGAGGGCAGTTGTGGGCGATCAGGCTGGCAGGAGAGCAGTTAGGCATCAATCAGGCCAGCAAAGGAGTGGTTAGGGGGTGATTAGGCTGGCAGGCAGAAGCGCTTAGGGCAGTTGGACATCCCCTGAGGGGTCCCAGATTGGAGAGGGTACAGGCTGGGCTGAAAGACAACCCCCTGCACGAATTTCATGCACTGAGCCACTAGTCTTAAAATAAAATAAAAAGCAAGACAACGAAAAAAATTGTCACAAAGAAATTTTGCGACAAATGAATGCAACTCATATGAGCACAATAAAGGTTTTTAAATATAAAATGCTACCAATTTTCAGCTGTAGGAGAAGAGGAGCTGAAGGAGAAAAGGGGCAAGTAGCAGAGAATGTAACATGGGCAGCAGATTTAGACCTTACTAACAGATGCCTCGCATATGAAGTTTCTGAGGCTTAGACTTTATTTTTTAAGTCACAGGGAACAAATGGTGGCTTTTCAATCTGAAGAGTTATTCTTGGCTTTGATCCAACTATCTCTCATTCGACCATAAATGTCAGAAGAAAGTGTATCTATGGTTTAAAGAGTTTAATTAATATTCTAGAAGAGATGGTATTATGATGGTTAGTAGAATGATTTCTATAGAATTGGATGAAAAAGGAAAGCAGAGGAAGGATATCTTAGCAGTAGAGGTGGGTTGTGCAACCTTAGGTAAAAGTGAACAAGTATGCATTTCAGCAGTAAGAACAAGAGGTGGGGGTGAGTTTTTCAGGCACACTCTAAAACATAATGGTTAAAAACACCAACTTTGGAGTCATCTAGACTCAAGTTCAAATTTCAGCAGTAACACATGCCCTGGCTAAATAATCTTGAGCAATGTCACATCAGACTGCTTAGGTTGCAGGTGACAGAAACACACTTTGGCTGATTTATGCAAAAGAAAGAGAGAGGGGAGGGGGGGAAAAGGGAGGAAGCAAGGAAGGGAGGAAGAAAAGGAAGAGAAGGGAAGGAAAGGGTTTATCCGCAGTGTGGGGTAACTCAGGGATTGAAATGGACTCTTGCTCCAATGGTGGGAACCTGGAATCTCTGCTAAGTTTGTGGCAGAAACAAATACGCATTCTCTTCATAGGTGGCCATTGTCAGTCTCTTTATTATTATTTTCAAATTTGCGTACAAGAAGAGTATCTGAAAAGTCTTGCTTCCTTCTTTGGATGAAGAGCCCAAATCACTTTGAGTGACGGACATTCTAGGCTATGAGATCGGGGAGCTATTACCACAAAATGAGGAAATTAGTACTGGGTGAGAAAACTAGTAAATTTCCACAACTACAAGTAACTTATCCTCACTAAGTCTCCATTTCCTCATCAGTTTAATAAGGAAAATAATAGTACATACTCCCAAGGTTTGGGATAATCAAATGAAACAAATGATATAAAGTGCTTAACAATTTCTTGCAGAAATAATGTAACCTATGCTATTAGCAGGTTTTATGAGGAGGAATATTGCAGGTGATTGCAGGAGAATCAAAGGAGGATTGAGAAGAGATTATAGAAAAATGTAATGTTAAGCGAAGGGTTTTGAACTTTACCTTGTGGTTAACGGACAGATTTCTGTTTTGATTCGTTTGTTTACTTTTTATCAAAATAAAACAGGCACTCAATACAAGACAAATCATTGGTATACAACTTGATAAATTATCACATACTGCATGTAGCTCTACTGTCTAAATAGCAGGCCTGAGGAGGGGGTGGCAGCGAGGTGGAGGGAATCAATTGGGGGGTGGGAAGGCATGGAACATCAGTAATACTTTCAACAATAAATTTTAAAAAATTAAAAATCTCCCCCTTCTGCATGGGTCAGGATTTAAGTCTAAAAATTTATTTGCAAAAACAACATTTAATAAGTACGGATTTATCAGTGGGGTGTAGAATAGAAACAAATTGACATAACTTGATATTTGGATAAAGTTATGTAAATCTCAGACAGAGGAATATAAAATGCTTTTGAGTATGATAACCAAGAATGAGCATGCCATTGACATATTGCCATTTTAAAAATATTGAATTTTGAAGGGAAATGAATGTATTATTTTTTAAATATTATTTTCTTACTATAAAACCAAATTCATATATTCATTATTGGAAAAAATGAAAAATTTAATAAAAAGAAAGTACAAAAATTACAAATAACTACTCTTTAACCTATACTTCATATTTTCCCGGATCTTTTTCCTTCTGTCTCTCTCTACATGCATATAAATTTATATATGCAAACAAATATGTTTACTCATTTATGCATTGAATCATTGCCTACATGTTTTACTTAACATACTATAATTTACCTTGACCTTAAATATATCAATAATATCTTTTTACAACACAATTCTTCTGTAGCTGCACTTATTTTCTCTACTAGAGGCCTGGTGCACAAAATCTGCAGTAGGAGGTGGGGAGCTCCCTCAGCCCAGCCTGCACCCTCTCGCAATCTGGAACTGCTGGCTCCTTAACCACTCACCTGCTTGCCTGCCTGATTGCCCCTAACCAATCGCCTGCCTGCCCCTAACCACTCGCCTGCCTGCCTGAATGCCCCTAACCGCCTCTTCCTGCCTGCCTCATCACCCCTAACCACTCACCTGCCTGCTTAATTGCCCTTAACTGCTCACCTGCCTGCCTGATCGCCCCTAATCTCCTCTGCCTCAGCCCCAGCACCCGGGACCCAGGCTTCCCTCATCTGCCAGCCACAGGCAACCGGGCCCCAGTCTTCCCTCCCTCTGGCCAGCTGCAGGCACCCAGGACCTGGGCCGGCCTTGCCTGGGCTGGCTACAGGCACTTGGGACCCTGATGGCTTCACCTGGGCAGGCACCGGGCACCCCGGGTAGCTTCGTCTGAGCAGGCACCTGGGACCCCAGGTGGCTTCGCTCAGGCTGGCCACAGGCACCTGGGACCCCGGGCCCTGCCGCCTGGGCCCCAGCTTTGTCAGGAAGGATGTCCGGAAAATGTCTGGTCTATCCAGTCTAATTAGCATATTACCCCTTTATTAGTATAGATAATATTTTATTGAGTGGATATGCCATTATTTCTAAACAATCTTTTTGTTGCACAATTACATTATTTCTAATTACCACTTATATAAACAATATTGTGAGATAGATAGATAGATAGATAGATAGATAGATAGATATAATATCAATCATATATTTTTCCCCTAAAATATATACTGAGAAATGAAATTAATAGGTCATATTTACTATACCATTTTAAGGCTTTTGATACATATTGCCAAATTTCATTTCAGAAAAGTTTTGTCAAATTACTCCTCTGTCAACAGTATATAATAGTATTATAATTCTGCACATAGTCTTTGACAGCTTAATAGGTATAAGTGATATGCCTTTTTTAATTTATATTGTTTTGATAACTAGTTATATTTTTAAATATATTTTATTGATTCTTTTACAGAGAGGAAGGGAGAGGAATAGAGTTAGAAACATCGATGAGAGAGAAACATCGATCAGCTGCCTCCTGCACACCTCCCACTGGGGATGTGCCCGCAACTAAGGTACATGCCCTTGACTGGAACTGAACCTGGGACCTTTCAGTCCTCAGGCCAACACTCTATCCACTGAGCCAAACCGGTTAGGGCAGATAACCAGTTATTTTTAACATTTTATTCTTGTTAGTAATTTTTCTTTTTCATTTTGTGTATTTCCTGTTTGTGTCTTGACAATTATTATTGGAGTATACATTAATTTTGGGTTTAGACGTGTAGACTTGGAAGTAAAAGCAAGATAAGCACATGGAGATAGTCTACTGGATTTGTGAGAGAGGTCAGAAAAAGAAATGTGAATTTAGCACAGAACAGGAATAGTGAAAGCCATTAGAGCGAATATTTTATTAAGTTCATAAAAAGAAAAGAGCAGAGGATCAAAGACTTAATTTATAAAACATTCACAGCCTTGAGTACAAAATGAGTCAGAGGGACTCAACAAGGTAGATGGGGAATGAGGACAGCACTGTGTATGGAAGCATAGGGAAATGTTCCTCAAGAAGAATATCAAATGTTACCGAAAGAATGACAAAACGAGCAAGTCTATTGATTTGGTAGTGAGGCTCGTAGATGACCTCTGAGAGGGAGATGGCCACTAGTTGAGCCTACTGTTGAATATTTTTTACATTTAAAGTTTCTTTATTACTTCATTGGCTTTGGCACTGTCCTCTGTGGCCCTGTGCTGCTGCCACAACTGGATGATGATGAGTTTGATAGAAAGATGCCAACAAACTTCTGCAGAATAAGAGATACAATCTCACTCCCAGCTAGGGAAAGGATCCCTGGTATTCAGAGACCCTTAACATGAGTGCCCATTAGGCCTTTTGAGAAGTTCCCTTTGTCCTTCTCATGAGGGTTTGTTACCCTACTAACTCTTCCAACTGACTAGCTGTAGCCCCTGCCTACCAATCAGTTAGAGGAAACTAGTAACAATTTTGCTTTCCCTAATTATTTAGCATAACACTAGAAAAGTCCCATTTCAGAGTCATACAGGAATAGGTCTAGAACCTCAGGTTCTCAGTTTTGTTTGTTTTTTTTGTTTTTTTGTTTTTGATATTTATTAAATGGTCTTAAAAAGCAATGATGATATTTTCCCTATATCATTTCTATATTTATAGAGGCCCAGTGCACAAAACTCATGCACTGGGGGCAAGGAGGGGCAAGGTGTCCCTCAGCCCAACCTGCACCCTCTCCAATCTGGGATCCCGCTCACAATCCAGGACTGCTGGCTCCTAACTGCTCACCTGCCTGCCTGCCTGATTGCCCCTAATTGCTCTCCTACTGGCCTGATTGACACCTAACTGCTCCCCTGCTGGCCTGATTGCCCCCAACTGCCATCCCTTGCCAACCTGGTTGCCTCCAACTGCCCTCCCCTGCCGGCCATCTTGTGACAATATGGGGGCGGCCATCTTGTAAAGACATGGGGTAGGCCATCTTGTAATAATGCAAGGGCGTGAGGGTCAATTTGCATTTACCTCTTTATTGTATAGGCCATTTTTCCTTGTTTTTTTTTCTTCTCCTCTTATATTTCTTTCTTTAAAATTTAGTATCTATACTAAGAAATACCATGTATGTATTATGGACACACTCAGAAAAATCCATGTTTCTGAAAAATTCCAGAAGCAACTTAGGACATTTTTGCATATAGCAGGAGTAGTTGCTTCTTTTCTATTCCTTATTCCCTCATTTTACTCTATTTATGAAATTCAGAATTTGTATTATACAGCAGAAAAAGTACATGCCCAATCTGAATTCAAATCCAGCATGCTGTTTGATAGCTCTGCGACCCTAGAGAAGTTATTTGAACTCTCTTGGCCTCAATTTCCTTACCTATAAAGTGAACATAAAAAAATTATCTCAGCGTTACTAGGGGGAAATATCTAAAAATTGCTTAGCACAAGGATTGTAATCATCAACCATCAATTCCCTACCTCATGTGAATCTAATAGGAATCTATCTGAAAATTCAAATAACAGAGGCCTAAATATTGAATTATGACTTAACAGTATCATAATGCATTAGCGATTTTTAGATAGTCTGATTGCTTAAAATTATATAATATAATAATCTAGTCCCTTAATTTATAATATACATAACTCTTAAATTCTTAACAATTTTAAAGTATCTTCCAACATTTCTCATTCTCATACTCTATAATATATATGAGATTCTTGAAGAGTCTTTTGCTCTTCTAACAGAAGTGTCTAATGGATTTGAGCGCCAAGAATTTAACTAGCATTGGTCAACTCTAGTGTTGGGCATGGTAGCAACAATTACACCTTCATCACATGGAATGCTCCTCATGCAATCAAAAGGAAACGATAACCTTTCAAACCACAATACTATACCAAGTAAAAATAATAAATGGTGAATATCGATAAGTTCATTCATTTAACATTTACTTAGACAATATACCAAATTGATCATGAAACACTGTAGTCAAAGTCAAATGAGTGGTCTATAGAAAGCAGTCTTGCAGTCCAAATCTGGATGCTGTCCTAGAAGTATGAAGCTGAACAAGAGCAGTTTCAGAGCAAGTTGATTTCATTGTATATAGGTGCAACTAACATCTGTTCTCTTGGTCTATTTTTGCTCTTTCTTGCCCTTTATGGAGCAGATAGGGTAACTGGGCTGGCTGCTTGGATGCATAGTGAGTATAGATTCACATTTGCTGTTCAAAATGTACACTCACCTTAATCCTATCTAATAAAAGAGAAACATGGTAATTGGCGTACGACTGCTAAGCTTCCCATTGGCTAATCAGGGCGATATGCAAATTAACTGCCAGCCTAGATGGCAGCCGGTAGCCAGGCAGCTTGAAACTAACATGAGGCTTGCTTGCTTCAGTGACGGAGGAAACCACGGTTCCGCGCCTGCCTTGCCGGCCTCTGAGCCTGCAGTTTGAAACATTGTAACAAATATAGAAGCTAAACAAAACCCAAGAAACCTGCTTTCAGTGAGCAGGGATCTCAGAGCTGGAGTTATATATTGTTTTGATTATAGAACCCAAACAAACCAGATACCTGCTTTCAGCAGCAGAGGCCTCAGAGCTGGAGCCAGAATAAAAAAGAGAAAAAGAAAAAAAGGAGCAGTTGGGAGCTTCAGCCCTCAGCCCCTCACCCAGACTGGACAGGCACCCCAGTGGGAACCCCCACCCTGAAGGGTGTGTGACCAGCTGCAAACGGCCATCATCCCCTCACCCAGGCTGGCCAGGCACCCCAGTGGGGACCCCCACCCTGATCCAGGACACCCTTCAGGGCAAACCAGCCAGCCCCATCCATGCACCAGGCCTCTATCCTATATAGTAAAAGGGTAATATGCCTCCCAGCACCAGGATCAGCGGAGCCGAGAGGCCTCCCGGCACCGGGATCAGCATGACAGGGGGCAGCACCCAAACCCCCTGATCGCCCTGTGGCTCTGTGTGTGACAGGGGGCGGGGCCACAACCCCCTGATTCGGCCCTGCTCTGTGGGTGATAGAGGGTGGCGCCACAACCCTCCTCCCCCCCCCCGCCCCCACGGGCCCTGCTCTGTGTGTGATGTGGTAGAGCCATAACCTTCCCATCAGCCCTGCCCTGAATGTGACAGTGGTGGCTCCCCAACCCCCTGATCAGCCCTGCTCTGTGGGTGACATGGGGCGGTGCCCCAACTCCCCTATCGGCCCTACTCTGTGAGTTACAGGGGGGAGCTCCTCAACCCCCTGATGGGCCCTGCTCTGTGCGTGACAGGGGGCAGCACCCCAACCCCCTGATTCGCCCTGCTCTGTGCGTGACAGGGGCTGGGTCCGCAACCTCCCCATCGACCCTGCCTTGAGTATGACAGGGGGTGGTGCCCCAACCCCCCAATCGGCCCTACCCTGAGCGTGACTGAGGGTGGCATCGTAACCTCCCGATCCACCCTGCTGTGTGCATGACAGGGGGTGGCGCCCCAACTCCCCAATCGGCCCTGTTCTGGGCATGACACGGGGCTGCACCTAGGGATTGGGCCTGCCCTCTGCCACCCGTGAGCAGGCCTAAGCCAGCAGGGCGTTATCTCCCGAGGGATCCCAGACTGCAAGAGGGCACAGGCCGGGCTGAGGGACCCCCCTTTCCCCCCGAGTGCACAAATTTTTGTGCACCGGGCCTCTAGTCTTTATATATAAAAGGGTAATATGCAAAGTGTCCCCTTGGGAGTTGATCTGATCGGGAGACTGGGAGTTTGATCGCTTGCTATGATGTGCACTGACCACCAGGGAGTGGTGCAGAATAAAGGAAGGCCCCTGCCAGCAGCAGGAAGGCCCCAGCCAGCCCTGATCGCCGGCCAGGCCTTGTGACCCTACCCATGCACGAATTTCATCCAGGCCTCTAGTTTTTAAAGAAACGTAGAAAAGAGTTAGAGGTCCAAAGTAACCCTGAAGTTGGTGCAGAGAGAAACACATGTGTGAGTCTCCTAAACACTTAAAATAGGTTACAGTTTCACCCAAGAAAAATCAACAGAAGAGGTGCAATGACAATAAGTCTCAATACTGTGTACTGTGCTCTCTTGAGCTTTGAGAGCATTTTACACAGAATACCCTCTATTGTGCTCATATGGGTATCATTCATTTGTTGCAAAACTTCCTTGTGCTCAGTCTTCCAGTCTATTTTGTCTAGAACAGTGGTTCTCAACCTGTGGGTCACGACCCATTTGGGGTCAAACGACCCTTTCACAGGGGTCACCTAAGACCATCGGAAAACATATATATAATTACTTATTGTTTTTGTGATTAATCACTATGCTTTAATTATGTTCAATTTGTAACAATGAAATTGGGGGTCACCACAACATGAAGAACTGTATTAAAGGGTTGCAGCAATAGGAAGGTTGAGAACCACTGGTCTAGAACAATCAGTCATACCTCCAGAATTAACCGTCTCAGTGGCTACATAGTACATATCTCAACCACCTTTCCTTTATTTTTGATCTTGAGTTCACTTCCTTTTTTTTCTCTTTCTTTTCCTTTTATAGAGAATTGTGTTCTAAAAAAAATATTTCAAAGACCATCTGTGATAGCTCTCCTTAATTTCAGTGTAAGTAAAGTAGGAACCATGATAGTCTCCAGTTTATAATTATTTTTCTCAATAGAAACCTAATCCGTGGCTGTTGGTGTTTCTACCTCATTTATTTAACATTAATGAATAAATTGCTTCAGTATAAAAGAAGCTGAATATTTTGTATTCCTGTTTATCTATAACCGTGGTTCTCAACCTTTTGGCCCTTTAAATACAGTTCCTCATGTTGTGACCCAACCATAAAATTATTTTCGTTGCTATTTCATAACTGTAATGTTGCTACTGTTATGAATCGTAATGTAAATATCTGATATGCAGGATGGTCTTGGGCGACTCCTGTGAAAGGGTCGTTTGACCACCAAAAGGGTCGCGACCCCACAGGTTGAGAACCACTGCTCTATAAGAACTGAATATTCAATTCTGTAGGATTGGACATATCACCATAATGTATTTTATTACCAGAATTCATATTTTTGTCTGTTATGTAGTTGCTATCTAGCCATAGTTAAAGGTTTCCTTATTTTAAAAAAAAAAACAGAATTATTGAGATATAATTCATTTGTTACAGTTCTACTATTTAACATATACAATTCAACATATCTTAGTATATTCATATATACATGTAACCATTACCCAAATTTTAAACATGTTCATTACCTTAAAAAATAACCCTACACCCTTTAACTATTACCCCCACACATATGTGCATCCCCTCTGCATTCACTCCTTCCCTCTAGCCTTAAGCAACCACTAATCTACTTTCTGTCTCTACTGATCTCCTTATTCTGGACTTTCATATGAAGGAAATCATGCAATATATTTTGTGAATGGCATCTTTCATTTTGAGAAATGTTTTCAAGGTTTATCCAAGTTGGAACATGTGTAAGTACTTCATTTCTTTTTATGGCTAAAAATATTTCCTTGTCTGGATATATCTCCATTTGTTTCTATATTCATATTTTGATGGACATTTGGGTTGTTTCCATGTTTGGGCTATTATGAATATTGATATTATAAATATTCGTACATAAGTTTTATATGGATATGTTTCTCTGTCTCTTGGAAAGATATCTAGGCATGGAATGCTGGATCATATAGTAACTCTATTTAATTGTTTGAGGCTCTCACATATTGTTATCCAAAGCAGCTGCACCATTTTATATTCCTACCAGCAGAATATGAGGGCTTTGGTTCTCCATATAGTTACCAGCACGAATTACCTGACTAGTTGTCTCGGTGGGTGTAAAGTGGCTTCTCATTGCAGTTTTGATTTGCATTCCCTGTTTCGCTAATGATGTTGAATATCTTTCAAGTGCTTATTGGCCATATTTGTATCTTCCTTAGAGAAATGTCTTTTGAGATCTTTTGTTCATTTTTTTAAACTGGGTTTGAGGTCTTTTATTATTGAATTGTAAGGGTTATTTATGCAGTCTAGATAAACATCCCTTATCAAATATGTTTTGAAAATATTTCCCCCATTCTGTGGGATGTCTTCTCACTTTCTTTTTTTTATTTATTTGGTTTTTATTTAAATAGGGTTAGTGTATAATCTTATATATTTGTTTCAGGTGTATATTATAGTGATTCAACATTTTATACCTTAAAATATGATCTCCTACTAATTCTAGTAGTCATCTGGTCACCATGCAAACTTATCACAATTTTATTCATTATATCCCCTTCCCATGTTCACCTATCCCCCCACTCTTTCCCTTCTGGTAACCATGACTTTGGCCTCGGTTTCTATTATTCTATTTTTGTTTTTATTTTATTTTAATTCCACATATAAGTGAAACCATGCAGTATTTGTCTTTCCTGCCCAATTTATTTTACTTAACATAATACCCTCTAGTGCCATCCATGTTGTAACAAATGGCAAGATTTCATTCTTTTTTTCTTTTTTTTGCTGTGTGATGTTTAACTTCTTTATCTATTCACCTACAGATCGACACCTAGGCTAATTCCATAGCTTGGCTACTGTAAATAATGCTGCAATAAACATAGAGGTGCATATATCTCTTTGTTGATGGTATCCTTTGAAGCACAAAAGTTTTTAATTTTGATGAAGTTTAATTTATCTTTTTTTCTCTTTTGTTACTCATGTTTTTGGAGTCATATCTAAGAATCCTTTGCCAAATTCAAGGTATTCAAGATTTAGTCCTTTGTTTTCTTCTACAAGTTTTAAAATTTTAGCTCTTGCAATTATGTTTTTATTTCATTTGGAGTTAATTTTTTCATATGGGGTGGAAGTAAGGATCCAATTTCATTCTTTTACATGTGGATATACTATTGTCCCAGCACTATGTGTTGAAAAAATGATTCTTTTCCCCATTGAGTGGTGTTGATATCTTTGGCAAAAATTTATTACCTATAAGTGTATGGGTTTATTTCTAAATTCTCAATTCTATTCCATTGATTTATATATCAATCTTTGTTCCAGCACTATACTGTGTTGATTACAATTGCTTTGTAGTAAGTTTTTAAATTAGGTAATGTGCGTCCATATACTTTGTTATTTTTTCCTGGATTGTGTTGGCTAGTATTAATCTCTTATAATTTCATATGAATCTTAGAATCAGTTTGTCAGTTTCTACAAAGAAGTCACTTTGGATTTTGATAGGGATTATACTGTTGAAAAACAGTAGCATCTTAACAATATTAAGTCTTCTAATCCATGATCTATGCTTTAACATTTTTGTCAACTACATTACTTTAGTAGATTGTTTCTTCTATTTGCTATTGCAAATGTGCCTGCCATGCCATCTTATATTTCATTTCAGTGATACACTTTCTCTCTTCACTGCTGACTTTATAATGAAATAGATTTATAAATTTCCCTAGTTTGGGTGTAAAGAAAACAACTTCTGGGAAGAGTATCGAATTTAATAAAAGACAAATAGGGTAATTAACCATACCTCCGACATGTTTCCCATTGGTTAATCAGAGGGATATGCAAATTAATGGCCAACCAAGATGGCGGCCGGAAGCCAGGCAGCTGAAGCAAACAGGAGGCTTGCTTGCTCCAGTGATGAAGGAAGCCAAGGTTCCCCGCCTGCCTTGCCGGGCTCTGAGCTGCACTCTAAGAAACAATGTTGCAATAGAAGCCAAACAAACCTCAGATACCTGCGTTCAGCCAGCAGAGCTGAAGCGAGCAGGACCACAACAATGTTGCAATTATAGAAGCCAAACAAACCCTAGATTCCTGCTTTCAGCAGCCGAGGCCTCAAGCTGGAGCTAGCCTCAGAGCTAAAGCCGGCTCTCAGCTCCAGTGACAGCTATAGAAGGTAAATAAATCCCAGAAGAAAAAAAGAAGAAGAAAAAAAAGAGGCTGCCAGCCTGAAAATGGTCCTCAGCCCCTCACCCAGACTGGCCAGGCACCCCAGTGGGGACCCCCACCCTGAACAGGGTGTGACCCGCTGCAAACAGCCATCAGCCCCTCATCCAAGTGGCCAGGCACCCAAGCGGGACCCCCACCCTGATCCGGGACACACTTCAGGGCAAACCAGCTGGCCCCCACCCGTGCACCAGGCCTCTATCCTATATAGTAAAAGGGTAATATGCAAACTGACCCTAACAGCATAAGGACTGAGAATGACTAATCACTATGACACACACTGACCACCATGGGGCAGACGCTCAATGCAGGAGCAGCTCTCTGGTGGTCAGTGCGCTCTCACAGGGGGGAGCTCTGCTCAGCCACAAGCCAGGCTGATGGCTGCCAGTACAGCAGTGGTGGTGGGAGCCTCTCCTGCCTCCTCAGCAGTGCTAAGGATGTCCAACTGCAGTTTAGGCCTGCTCCCCGCTAGCAAGTGGACATCCCCTGAGGGCTGCCGGGCTGCTGGAGGGATGTCTGATTGCCATCTTAGGCCCAATCCCCGGGGGAGCAGGCCTAAGCCAGCAAGTGGTCATCCCCTGAGGGGCCCCAGACTGCGAGAGGGCACGGGCTGGGCTGAGGGACCCCTGCCCCGAGTGCACAAATTTTTGTGCACCGGGCCTCTAGTTACTTATAAAAATCTGCCACCACCCCATTTACCCAGAAAATTCTGTGTGCTAAAGATATTTTTTCTGTTGTATCATTAGCTAACCATATGCATAAACAACTAAAGCTAACAAGTGTCTACCTGCTGCCTGAGATTGTTTCTTCATTTAAGTACTTTCTTGCACATATATGTGAGGGTTACACATATGTAAGTTACCATAGAAATTAGGTGGTTGTTTTATTTGAAAACTATTGCTCAGTTGATGTTTTATAATATTTATTATTATGAAAGCACTTTACATTTTTTGCATATTCCTAAACTCCACAATACTTTCTTATCCCTATGTAAATTTTTCATGCATTCACTTTTATAGTATGCTAGATTTAATAATTTGGTGCCATACGCCAATATCTGCAGAAATAAAACTTGAAATTATGGCTTTCAAGTTTCCATTGTTCATCCATAAATTTAATATGCAGTTGGTTTTCTCACTTGAATTATAACCATGAAAGCATTGTAGCAAGCCCATTTTCTTCATCAACCTGACACATAAGTGTGAAATTACTAGTATATGTACTACTTTTGAGCCTTCCATAGATGTTCCGAAACATACCAGAAAGATCAGAAGAGAAAATCATGATGGTTTCACACATTGTCCAAGATTGTATTGCAGCTAATGGCACTGGCAAAGTTGGTGGTCTGATAAGTAAGTAAGAATCAATCCACAGCTCATGTGTTTGCATACAGTAGTTCTCAATGAGAAGTCCTGAGTGGTCACTTGAACTTTGGTGGCAGGGAGCCAACATCTTCTCTAAAATATGCACGAGTAATTTTTGTTGCCTTCGGCATGCATAACCCTGAACTATTCTCCCTTTTCCTTCTCTGAGGAAACGCTACAAATAATAATTTTTCAACACCCTACAACACATTTCTAAAATAGAAAGAATAGATGTAAATAAGGATGAGGGCCAATGCCTGCATCACATAAAATGAATGTGAAAAAGAAACCAAAAGAAATGACTGATGTACTCCTTTTTATACAATCCTATGTTTAAATAATTACATCTCAGTTGCTTAAAATGTTTTCTTCGACTCTGACTTGAAAAGCAGCTCTAAATTCTTTCATTTAATTTTAGCCTTAAACAACTGTGTTGCTGTTGATAAAACATGAACTTAAACTGTGGGTTTCCTACTACATTATCTAAGTAAATACAAGTTACAAAACCCACTTACGTACAGGGAGTGGATAAACTCAGGCAAGTTTTTATCTAATCTATGGTGCTTTGCTTCTTTTAAAAATCTGACAAAGATCAATTTAACTTCTTGGGTTACTTCTTTCAGCTCTTCTGGCTACCCTCGAGTAACTACTTCAGTGATAAACAATTTAGGATAGCCCTGGTCCTGCATTTTTCATTGTGTATGTTGATCTTAGAATATAGTTCAGATTTTAAATCCAAATGATAAGTCAAAGTAGAGATATGTAATAATTATTATAGATAAAGGAAAAAGTAACTGAATGATTGAAATATATTCAGTAATCAGCGGAAATGTTTTTAAACCTCAAATGTTGGAATTTATATTATAGTAAATCTAGGTATTATTACATGAAACAAGTAATTGCACAATATATTGAATGGTTCCATAAAAATATGGACCTCTAGTTCACAGCATTCAATTCACTTAATTTCTTCATCTGGGAAATGGGAATGATGATAACCCCTAAGTCATTGTGTCGTCATGAGTAATAGATGAGATAGCCCACAAAGTACAATATTTTTATTTAGATATTAAATCATTTACTTTGGACTTCTTATCAGAAAGATTATCATTTTGGAGTATGTTTGGTAGTAAACACTTATAGCACTAAATAAACTGATAACTTTTACTACAATCCTTTAACACAAAAGCAGTTTTAAAATATGTAAAAGAAGCAACTGCTACATTCAAACGTGGATATTTGATGCAATCAGAACTAGTAGAAAGATAACCTTATCTGAAATTTTTCAAAAAGACGTGCAGAGGCCAATAAATGGGAATGTTATCTTCTAGCCAAATATAGTCATCTAATTTACTACATCATGCCATACCTTTGCTGCATAAAATTTTCCTATTTTCATTCTAAGTATCATCTTCTCTGATACCTCCCCACTTCTTACTTCCACATTCAGTTTTTTATAATTATTTAGACAATTACCCTTTACTGAGCTCTACTGTGTACCAGATACCTTTGAGGAACTCACTGATCTTCCCAGGAAACCAGAAACACTCAGACAAAAAAGGCATAATGTGACAAGTATAAAACATTATATATATATTAGAGGCCCGGTGCACAAAAATTTGTGCACTCGGGGGGAAGGGGTCCCTCAGCCCAGCCTGTGCCCATTTGTGGTCTGGGACCCCTCGGGGGTGACCACTTGCTGGCTTAGGCCTGCTCCCCGGGAGATTGGGACTAAGATGGCAATCAGACATCCCTCTGGCAGCCCAGCAGCCCTCGGGGGATGTCCACTTGCCAGTGGGGAGCAGACCTAAGCTGCAGTCAGACATCCTTAGCACTGCTGAGGAGGCAGGAGAGGCTCCCACCACCACTGCTATACTGGCAGCCATCAGCCTGGCTTGTGGCTGAGCAGAGCTCCCCGCTGTGAGAGCGCACTGACCACCAGAGGGCAGCTCCTGCATTGAGCGTCTGCCCCCTGGTGGTCAGTGTGTGTCATAGCAATTAGTCATTCTCAGTCCTTATGCTGTTATGGTCAGTTTGCATATTACCCTGTTACTATATGGGATAGAGGCCTGGTGCACAGGTGGGGGCTGGCTGGTTTGCCCTGAAGTGTGTCCCGGATCAGGGTGGGGGTCCTGCTTGGGTGCCTGGACAGCCTGGGTGAGGGGCTGATGGCTGTTTGCAGCTGGTCACACCCTGTTCAGGGTGGGGGTCCCCACTGGGGTGCCTGGCCAGTCTGGGTGAGGGGCTGAGGGCCGTTTTTCATGCTGGTAGGTGACTGAAGCTCCTAGCCTCTTTTTTTTTCTTTTTTTTTTTTCATTCTGGGATTTATTTACCTTCTATAGCTGTCACTGGAGCTGAGAGCCGGCTCCAGCTCTGAGGCCCCGGCCAGCTGAAAGCAGGTATCTGGGTTTGTTTGGCTTCTATAATTGAAACTCCGTTTCTATCACTGGCGCTCTAAGCTCTGAGCCCGCTGCCGGCTGAAAGCAGGTATATGGGGTTTGTTTAGCTTTTATAATTGAAACATTGTTGCTTCCAGAGCTCAGAGCCGGGCCGCGCAGGTGGGGAACTTTGGCTTCCTCCATCACTGGAGCAAGCAAGCCTCATGTTCGCTTCAGCTGTGTGGCTGCTGGCCGCCATCTTTGTTGGCAGTTAATTTGCATATTTCCCTGATTAGCCAATTGGAAGCGTAGTGGAGGTATGGTTAATTACCATGTTTGTCTATTATTAGATAGGATATATATATATATATATATATATATAGAGAGAGAGAGAGAGAGAGAGAGAGAGAGAGAGAGAGAGAGGGAGAGGGAGAATGGTGTGTGTATGTGTGTGTGTGAAAGTGTGAAATTAAAGGCAATCAAATCTGAGAAAGACCCAGAAGTGATTTAACACTACTGAGATAATAAACAACCTCAAACACAAGCTGGGTCACCAGTCAGGAATCCAGAATGGAGCAGGCTCCACTGTAGTAGCCTCCACTGGAGTAACCTCCACATTGACCTTGACAGGGGACTAAGCCAGGAAGCCCTCATTACTTCAGTTTACAGTCCATTGGCAACAACTAGCCAGAGTCTTTCCACACCCCCTCCACCCCTTACACCCTAGTCCACTACAACACTGCTGGGAAATACAGACAAATAGATTTAATATTTGATAAACATTACTTTCTCTACCACAGAATGCTTCAAAAGGGAGATAAATGAGAGCTGGGCCTTAAAGATTGAGTTTGACTTTGACAATGGAATTGGGAGTAAAGGTCATTATATGTAGGGAAGACTGAAAGCACAAAAGCAAGAAAATCTCATGGTACATGATATAGAAATGTTCAGCATTTTCTTCCTGGCTGAGACTAATAGTTATTCTGCCAACATATGTTTTTGTTTATTTGTTTGTTTTCCATAGGAGCAGAAGCTTTAGCTGCACAAAGGTTAATCTATCTAAACTTTTCCTGTTGTAGCAGCCTCTTTTGCATTTATCTACGACCATGAGAGTAGGTGCTGATCTATGGAATGTGAGAGAAGTGATATGTGCAACTTCCAAGATGTGCTCCTAAAGAGAAGGAATATGTCTGTCTTCCTCCTCTCTCTTCTTTTCATTGACTGGCCTACAAACACTATGGGAAGGCATTTCGGTCACGTGAATGAGAACAAACTTTAGCAACAGAGGAGCAAGAAGATGGAAAGAGGAAGAATTCCTGATACCATCAAACTGTCATACCATTCCTAACTAGTTACCTGGTAAAAGAAATAAACTTTTACTTAAGCTATATTCTTTTGGAATCACTTTTTACTGCAGCCAAAACTGTGTCCTGATATGAACTTTTCTAGTAATATCCATTCTTTCTCTATTTCTCTCTCTCTCTCTCTCTCTCTCTCTCTCTCTCTCTCTCTCTCTCTCTCTCTCTCCTCTCTCTCTCTCTCTCTCTCTCTCCTCTCTCTCTCTCTCTCTCTCTCTCTCTCTCTCTCTCTCTCTCTCTCTCTCTCTCTCTCCTTTATAGCTACAAAGTTTTCCAGTGAATATATGATTATAAATTAGAGCTTTAATTGCAAAAAACAACCCTGCTTTGAGGCTGATTACACTTCCAATATCAGAGTTGTTAATATATAGGTTAAGCAGTATGTTTATTTCAGATATATTGCAGAGGTTTTGATGTTCTAGGGCCTAGGCTGTAGGAATGGTGTGTATATAATGCAATGGTATAGATTAAATGGAATAACACTTCAGTAGTGGCCCTTGTGAGAGGCCCTGTTTGCATATCAGTGGGAGATGACTGCATTACATGAAATAAAATTGGGGGAAAAAACTAAAAATTACATCGGTGGGTGACAAGAGGGGGTACGGTGATTGATGACTGAAGAAAATAATGAAAGGAAATAAGGAGCTCCTTCCCAGCAAGGTGGTAGTGAATTTTGCAAGATATGAGTCACATATTTCGAATAGATAACTATACTGCAGGGTGAACAAAGTCTATTATGTCGCAGATAGTGCAAGAGCAGGAAGTATAGAAATGTCAGGGAACCCAAGTTAGAATTGAGGAGCTAAAACACAGAGATTCACCATGTATTTGGCATTTGAGAACCAACTGACAAACATAAAGTTGGAAATTCAACATTATAGTTAAAGTAGGGCAGTTTCCAACTGCACATATAATCAACTAAATGAATGTCTCTTCATATTAATTAAACTCATTAATTGGATAATGTCAACCATTTAATGTTCCATGAAACTAATTACCTAGAAAAATTTGTGAGACTATTCATTGACACAAGTGCTACGAATTCTGCAGCAATAGTAAGCAAAGTGGTAATATTATAACTGTAAACATTTCTGAGAATTAAGTGAGCCATTCCACATATATTGCTTAATGTGATATTTAGCATACAGGAAGTATTTGATAAACTTTAAAAAACAATCCAGGCTATAAACCAGGTTTGGAGTTTGGGGCATCAAGGAAAAAAATATATAGAATTGAATTTTTAATAGCAAATTAAGCACAAAGTTGGTTTGTAGAGATTTTACCACATATCTGTAAATCAATTTATCATCTTAATGCATTTTTAAATCACTTTCTCACTGGGAAGTGATACTTAAATATTATGGGTTTTTTTCTGATGGTTGTTTTATGCCCTCATTTTTTTTATTGGCTGCAGGTTAAAACCGTTCATTATCAGAGAGAAAGTGGTTGGGTGATGTAGAAAAGGGTAAATGGGGTAAAATACATGGTGATGGAAGGAAATTTGACTGTGGCTGGTGAATACACAATGCAATTGACAGATGATGTATTATAGAATTGTACACTTGAAACCTATATAATTGTATTAACCAATTTCGCTCCAATAAATTTAATAAAATTTTAGTAAATATGATGTTTCAAAGTAAATCATTACATGATATGTCAAACTTGAATTTCAAGTTTTTCACTTGACTCAGACTCTTGTACAACAAAAATACAGAGAAAAATACAGGATGGTGCAAAAGTAAGTCTACAGTTGTATGTGAAACCCATTTTATTCTGGTATTACTATTTATTAATTATTGTATTATTTTCCGTACAGAACAACTGTAAACCTACTTTTGCCCTACTCTGTGTTAAGATGCTATCAATCTAGAGGAGCATATGTCATCTTTAAAAAGGTAGATTTTTGCCCTGGCCAGTGTTTCTCAGTAGTTAGAGCATTGGCCAGTGCACTGGAGGGTCAGGGATTCAATTCCTGATCAAGGGCATGCACCTGGGTTACAGGTTCCATCCCCGGTTGGGTTGCAGGAAACAACCAATCTATGTGTCTTTCTCACATCGATGTTTCACTCTCTCCCTCTCTCTCCTCTTGTTCCCTCCCTTCCACTCTCTCTAAAAATCAGTGGAAAAATATTCTCCAGTGAGGATTAACAAAAAATAAATGAATGAATAAATAAATAAATAAAAATAAAGCAGTAGGAGGGGAAAACTTCCTTTAAAAAAAAACACACACACACAGTAGATTTCATGTATGTTATATTAAACCAGAATATTGGGTTGATTTTTTAAAAATATATTTTTTATTGATTTCTGAAAGGAAAGGAATGAGAGAGATCAATGATGAGAGAGAATCATTGATCAGCTGCCTCCCACATGCCCACCCTATGAATCAAGCCACACCCGGGGATAGCCCTAGCCAGGAATTGAACCTGGACCTCCCGGTACATAGGTTGATGCTCAACCACTGAGCCATGCCAGCAGGGCTAAGTTGATTTTTTTTAATGGTGGCAATGTTATAAATGTATTGCCTTATCACTCTTTAGCTTTAATATTCTCATCTATATAATAGGGGTAAAAGTCCTGTCCCCATCACCTAGCTGTTACTACTACCACTTACCTATCTGTCAGAATGTTAGTGTGAAAATAAAATATGTTAAGGGGTATTTTCGAGTACACCTTTCAGCAATTGAGCAAAAGCATGTTGGATCTCGAAAAAAAAAAAAGCCTCATAATATATATATATATATATTACACCTATCCCCTAAACACACCTTTTGCTTCTCCCTTTTCACCCCATATAAAAACAGTTTTCTTCCACTCAAATCTTCTGTCGCTTCTTCCCTATCACTTTTCTCCCAGGTAAGTCATGGAATACATAAACAAATCATATTAGCACAAACTCCAAACCTTAATTAATATTTCTCACCACCTCCATCATCGTTGCTCTAGTACCAATCATCCCCATCCTCTTCCCCAGAGTCCAGCCATTTAGCAACCTCATATTCTGTACCCTGTATTCATTTGCTCTAACAAATGACCACAAACTTGGTGGCTTAATGCAATATAAATTTATTTTCTTACTAGAGGCCCGGTGCACAAAAATTTGTGCACTCGGGGGGTAGGGGGGTCCCTCAGCCCGGCCTGTGCCCTCTCGCAGTCTGGGACCCCTCGGGAGATAACGACCTGCTGGCTTAGGCCTGCTCCTGGGTGGCAGAGGGAAGGCCCAATCCCTAGGTGCAGCCCCTGGTCGGGCTCAGAGCGGGCCTGATTGGAAGGTTGCGATGCCACCCTCAGTCACGCTCAGGGTAGGGCCAATAGGGGGGTTGGGGCACCGCCCCCTGTCAGACTTAAGGCAGGGTCGATGGGGAGGTTGCAGCGCCACCCCGTCACGCACAGAGCAGAGCCAATCCGGGGGTTGGGGCACTGCCCCCTGTCACGCACAGAGCAGGGTCAATCAGGGGGGTTGGGGCTCCTTACCCTGTCACGCACAGAGCAGGGTCGATCAGGGGGTTGAGGAGCTCCCCCTGTCACTGACAGAGTAGGGCCCATAGGGGAGTTGGGGCACCACCCCCTGTCACACAGAGAGCAGGGCCGATCAAGGGGTTGGGGTGCCGCCACTGTCACACTCAGGGCAGGGCCGATGAGGAGGTTATGGCTCTACCCCATCACACACAGAGCAGGGCCCATGGAGGGATCGGTTGGGGCGCTGCCCTCTATCACCCACAGAGCAGGGCCGATCAGGGGGTTTGGGGTGCCACCACTGTCACACTCAGGGCAGGGCCGATGGGGAGGTTATGGCTCTACCCCGTCACACACATAGCAGGGCCCGTGGGGGGGTGGGGTTGGGGCACTGCACCCTGTCACACACAGAGCCGCAGGGCGATCAGGGGGTTGGGGAGCTCCCCTGTATCAGGCACAGAGCAGGGCTGATCAGGAGGTTGGGGCGCCTTCCCCTGTCACGAACAGAGCAGGGCGGATAGGGAGGTTGTGGCCTTGTACCCTGTCACACACAGAGCCAGGGGGTTTGGGCGCTGCCCCCTGTCACACTGATCCCAGTGCCGGGAGGCCTCTCGGCTCTGCTAATCTCAGTGCTGGGAGGCATATTACCCTTTTACTATATAGGATAGAGGCCTGGTGCATGGATGGGGCTGGCTGGTTTGCCCTGAAGGGTGTCCTGGATCAGGGTGGGGGTCCCCACTGGGGTGCCTGGCCAGCCTAGGTAAGGGACTGATGGCTGTTTGCAGCTGGTCACACACCCTTCAGGGTGGGGGTCCCCACTGGGGTGCCTGGCCAGCCTGGGTGAGGGGATGATGGCTGTTTGCAGCTGGTCACACACCCTTCAGGGTGGGGGTCCCCACTGGGGTGCCTGTCCAGTCTGGGTGAGGGGCTGAGGGCTGAAGCTCCCAACTGCTCCTTTTTTTCTTTTTTTTTATTCTGGGCCAGCTTTAGCTCTGGCTCCAGCTCTGAGGCCTCTGCTGATGAAAACAGGTATCTGGTTTGTTTGGGTTCTATAATCGAAACAATGTATAACTCCAGCTCTGAGATCCCTGCTCACTGAAAGCAGGTTTCTGGGGTTTTGTTTAGCTTCTATATTTGTTACAATGTTTCAAACTGCAGGCTCAGAGGCCGGCAAGGCAGGCGGGGAACGTTGGTTTCCTCCGTCACTGAAGCAAGCAAGCCTCATGTTAGTTTCAAGTTGCCTGGCTGCCGGCTGCCATCTTGGCTGGCAGTTAATTTGCATATCACCCTGATTAGCCAATGGGAAGGGTAGCGGTCGTACGCTAATTACCATGTTTCTCTTTTATTAGATAGGATAGTTCAGAAGGTCAGAAGTCTGCAATTACTCTCACTGGGCTAACGTTAAGGTGTCGGTAGGGCTGGTTACTTCCAGAGTCTCTGAAAGAGCAATCCTTGTCCTTGTATTTTCTGCTTCTAGAGGCACATGGATTCCTTGGCTCATGACTCCTTCCTTGCGTCACTCCAACTTCTTTCCCCACGGTCACATCATCTACTAGTAATACTCTGCCCTCCTTCTGCCCTCCTCTGGGGACTGTGGTGAGTAAATCAGCCCACTTTGTTGATCCAGGACAATCTGCTTACCTTAAAATCCTTCACCACATCTGCAAAGTCCCTTTTGGCATGTAAAGTAACATTCACAGGTTCTGGAGACTAGGGCATGGTACCATTATTCAGCCTACCACCCTCCCTTGCAATCAGTTCCCCTGAAAAACTGCCAGAATGAAAAATATCAGAGGATAATCCTAGACTCTAAATCTTCCTTTTGCTTGACATTTTACACAGCATGAAACATGAAAAGTTTACCCCAGTCTGAAGGCCCTGTGTGATCAGACACTCGGTAATTTCGCCAACATTATCTAACATCACTAACCCTATATAAAGTGTGTTGTAGCCACAGAGACCTTTGCTGTTCCTCAGACATGCCAAACACACTTTCACTGTAGAGCGTTTGCACTTGCTCTTCCCCCTGCCTGGAATGTTCTCCTGTCAGAAAGCCACATGCCTAGCTTTCCAACTGCTTTCAGGTTTACAATTAAATATCAACTAATTGCAGGCTTCTGTTGTACCCCATGGGAAATACACCCTCAGCTCTCAATCACCCAACCCTTACCTCACTTTGTTATTTTTCATAATACTTGATTCATCTGAAATAATATATATTTGTTTGCTTAGCATCTTTCTCCTGCTTTGAGAATACTATTTTGTTTTGTGTTTCGGCCACTGCTGTGTTCTCAGCACCTAGAATGTCTCACACAGGGATATACTCAAATATTATTCTTAAATAATAAACAAAGAAGTAAATGTTGAATGAATGATTTCTGTACCAGTGTCTTCAGGTAGCCTCTTGAAAATCGTAATGTTTCTCTAGATATTTTCTCATTCTTATTAAGAATGAAATGTAAAAATAATTTATCATCTTTCCTTTGCAATAAAACCAATATCGCCTTAGCCAGTTTGGCTTAGGGGATAGAGTGTCAGACTGCAGGCTGAAGAGTCCCAGGTTCGATTCCAGTCAAGGGCACATGCCCGGTTGCGGGTTCATCCCCGGTGGGGGGTATGCAGGAAGCAGCCGAACAATGATTATCTCATCATTGATGATTCTATCTCTCTCTCCCTCTTCCTTTCTCTTTGAAATCAATAAAAATATATTTAAAAAATAAAACCATTATCATTTTCTGGGCCGAGCCAGCTTAGCCAAGGGTTCCACAAGCCTGAATGAGGGCGGTGAAGGATGGAGAAATGACAGACAAAGAGAATAAGCTGGGTCTATCAGTAGTCAGCAAACTGCTGCTCGTGAGCCACACGTGGCTCTTTGGCCCCTTGAGTGTGGCTCTTCCACAAAATACCAACTTCTGCACATGGGCCACGAAGTTTCAATCACACTGTACATGCATGCCCGCACATGGTATTTTGTGGAAGAGCCACACTCAAGGGGCCACAGAGCCACATGTGGCTCGCCAGCTGCAGTTTGCCAACCACTGGTCTAGGTGGATCTTCCTGTGCCTGGCTGAGGCCACAGAGAGAGATCCAGAGGCAAGCTGAGCCTCTATTTTATAGCTAGAGGTAAACAAGGTCGTGGTCACCATAGTTACAATGTTCTTGTGAGTTTCACTTGTTTGGGCAGCACTTGGTGCACCTCCCACAGCCCATTAGCTACCCAGATAAGATCTAGGGAGGGTCATAAGGTGAAGCCTAATTATGCTAAGAGTACTGTGCCCTCTAAGCTGGGACTTGTTTGTGGCTTTGCCAACAGGTCAGTCTGAGGCTTAACCCTATAGCCGTGCCCTACAATTTTCCAATATTTTTATTGCAAATGCATGTCACCAGATGGATAAGGCACTATAGGAGTGCCTAGATAATTAGTGAAACTGTTTCTATAGGAAAATATATCTCAAACTGAAAATGTGACCTTAATACATTTTTAGACTGTGGTCTGTTTATAAGTTTATAAGATTGTTGGCATATACCTGATTGCAGAAAATACATGCCATGCGTATTTATAGTTTGATGAACTAGCATGCTTAAATTCATGGGAGGTTGCTCAAATGAACCAACTGTGTGAAAGTAATGATGATAATATTTAGAATTACTGTAACACTTTACCAACATTAAGCAGTGCTCACACTACCGTTGCATTATGGTCTTTCCTTTACAGATTTGGAACCTAAGGGATAAGAAAGTGACTTGCCTAAAGTCATTGAGAAACCTGATGTTGAGATTAGAACTCAGTAAATCCTGGCTCTTGAAGTGTGTGCTGTTATCATCAGGCCACACTCTTCTCTCCAGAGAGAAGATGTGTCAGCATGGATTGTACTGAAATGGAGATGTAAAATCTACTACATACCTATCTAGTGGCAAGTCTGGAGGAGAATCTACCAGTGCTAACAGAGAGGCAGACTATATGACTGCACTTAGAAATCCCATTGACTATGCCCACAAAGTAAAGCTTGGACAGATGGAAAATAATCTACACCATTTAGAAAACACAGCCACCCACACCCTTGGAAAAAGTACATAAAACCTTCTTCCTTTGATTTGACCTCTAATAATATGGAATAATGATCTTATAACTCACTTTCTTACCTCTTTTAAAAAATATATTTTATTGCTTTCAGAGAGAAAATATGAGAGAGAGAGAGAGAGAGAGAGAGAGAGAGAGAGAGAGATCAAAATGAGAGATAATTATCTGCTGCCTCATGCATGCCCCCCTTCCCCCCCGCCGAAACTCAGACATATGACCTGATTAGGAATCGCACCCTAACCTCCTGGTTCATAGAAAACGCTCAACCATGGAGCCATACCGGGTGGGCCACTTTCTTACCTCTTGATTGCTCTGCAGATCCGGAATGTATGAGCAAAATCTGGTCAAATTTATTCATTTAATTTAAAGACTTTGCTTACATAGAAAAAGTAGTAATTTAGCATTCTTCCCCATTAATAGCATGCAAAGAAAAAGCTATATTCTAACTCCAACTATTAAAATTATACGCAGGCATGTGATTTTATTAAGCAGCAATTCTTTATACCTTTCCCCTTAGAAGACACCCACACTGCTTTAAAAATAAGTTGGGCCAACACTGACTGTGAATGTGTTTTTGTTTTCTTAATGGAATATCAACAGGAGTTATACATGCAGATCAAATGCTGTACACATATTGTTACCTCCAAATAATTAATATCTGTGTATTAATTCCCTTAGGTTGGCTATACATGAATACAGAGGCACTGGTATTACTCATCACAAAATACGATGTTAGCTGGTTCCAGGGGAGCCTTTGTGAATACTCTCTGGCTTGAGTTGAAGAAACTAAGGAAGCACCCCCCCCCCGCGCCCTCCACCCCCCCCCCGCCCCGCCTTTTCCTCCTCAGGAAGCTGGTACTAATTCTATCTTCTCCTATTGGGAAAGCAGCCAAAGTCAGAGCAGGAAGGACAGCACTGCATTCTTGGAGCGCTTAAGGTGGCAACAGTCAGGAAGGAGAAGAATTTGTGAATTTTAGACAATAAGATTAAAAGAAACAATGATTACAGCCTCAGTCTTTCCATTACAATCAAAGAGGTGAGTCTCCCTCCAGGAACCAGGGGTAAAGGTAACAGCATCCCTTTGTAGCTTTATCTTTGTACCATACATGTGAAGGAAAATAGAGAAAAAATCACTTAAAAGAACTTAATCCGTGGAAAAGTCAAATACAAGGACTACAGTGGCTTGTTCCCTAGTAGTGTCTGTGTCACACTTCTGCAAGATCTCACCAATGAGCTGGGCTCTGCTTGTTTTTGACCTTAGAAGTTTGAACAAAATTTAGTTTTTAATATTGAGGGGGGAAATTAGATATTTAAAAAAAAATAACAGGAGTTATCTCAAATGAATATATATATTCATTACTAAAACAAGCTCTATGAGATATTTGGTTCTTATGAAGTGAAAAAACAGATGGTGGGGTGGGGGAAATACCTACTTCTAAATGAGCTTAAAAAATGAGAGAATAAGAAATATGTCTAGGAGAGCCAAGATGGCGGCATAGGTAAACGCCTGTACTCACTGCCTCCCACAACCACATCAAAATTACAACTAAAATACAGAACAACTATCATCCAGGACAACCAGAAAACTGGCTGAATGGAAGTCCTACAACTAGAGCAGTAAAAAAGAAAGCACACTGAGACTGGTAGGAGGTGTGGAGGCTCAGAACGGGCTGGTCTGGCGCCCACATGTGCCGTTTTTTAATCGGGAGGGAGATTGCCTCTGCAGAGGCCTCCTGGAGGAGTGAGAGGCCCCAGCCCCACACCAGACCCCCAGCCCAGGGCTCCAGAGCTGGGAAAGAAGTCCCTACGGGCAATAAGAACTACGGACTGTAAAAACCCATGTTGATTGGGGCTGAGTGACACACAGGCTGCTGGAGACCCAGCTGCTCCTCTTAAAAGGCCGGCACTGCAAACTGAATTTACAATCTCCCACTTCCTCTGAGCTCCAATGCCGGGGGAGGCTCTGGGGGACCCAGACACATACAGGGAGAAACTAAACTTTCTAGCATCGGGGCAGGACTGCGGGGGCAGTTTTTTTCCAAACAGAGGTGCTCACAGCGGTCATTGTTCCAGTGCTGGGACGTCCCCAATAAAGGGCTGACTGGTAGCCATTTCTGTTTGCTCAGCCCTGGTGATTTCCTGAAACACCACCCCACCCAATTTACAACCTCACCCAAGCTGTGCACAGTGGATTTCGCAACTGGTCCCCACAGCCAATTGGCCTGGAGGTCAATTTCTTCCAGTGACACCAACAGCAATCAAGGCTCAACTACAATAAAACTGTGCACACAGCCCACAAAGGGCTGCACCAAGAGTGTCCACCTCAGATGATTGGGGAGGCTGAGCCACTGGGCACTATAGGACACCTACTACACAAGGCTACTCTATCAACTCAAGGAGATTTAGCAGCTACCCAATACATAGAAACAAACACAGGGAAGCAGCCAAAATGTGGAGACAAAGAAACACGTAACAAATGAAAGAAATGGAAGAAAGCAAACTACTGGATATAAAGTTCAGACCCACAGTTATAAGGTTACTCAAGAATCTTGTAGAAACCTCTAAGGAACTTAGTGAGACTTTCAAGGATCTTAGTGAGAATGCCCAAAAAATAGAAAAGGACCAGTCAGAAATTAAGCATATACTGACTGAAATAAAGAATAATATACAGAGATCCAACAGTCGACTAGAGGATCCCAAAATCAAGTCAATGATTTGAAATATGAGGAAGCAAAAAACACCCAACCAGAAGAGCAAAAAGAAAAAAGAACCCAAAAATATGTAAGTAGCTTCTAGGACAACTTCAAACATACCAACATCTAAATTATGGGGGCGCCAGAAAAAGAGAGACAGAAAAATATTGAAAACCAATTTGAATAAATAATGACAGAAAACTTTCCCTAACTGGAGAAAGAAATAGATTTACAAGTCCAGGAAGCACAGAGAGTCCTAAGCAAGAGGAATCCAGAGAGGACCACACCAAGACACATCATAATTAAAATGCCAAGGGCAAAAGACAAAGAGAGAACCTTAAAAACAACAAGAGAAAAACAGTTAGTTACCTACAAGGAAGTGCTCATACAGCTGTCAGCTGATTTCTCAACAAAAACTATACAGGCCAGAAGGGAGTGGCAAGAAATATTCAAAGTGATGAGTAGCAAGAACTTACAACCAAAATTGCTCTACCCAGCAAAGCTATCATTCAGAATTGAAGGTCAGATAAAGAGCATCATGGACAAGAAAAAGCTAAAGGAGTTCATCACCACCAAACCAATATTATATGAAATGCTGAAGGGTATTCTTTAAGAAGAGGAAGAAGAAGAAAAAGGTAAAGATAAAAAATATGAACAACAAAGTGACAACAAATACATATCTATCAACAATTGAATCTAAAAATGAAATGAATAAAAAATCTGATGAACAGAACAAACTGGTGAATAAAACAATTAGGGGCATGGAAATGGAACAGACTGACGATTCTCAGAGGGAAGGGTGTGTGGGAAGGTGCAGGAAGAGATTAGACAAAGATCTTATATGCATGTATGCATTACCTATGGACACAGACAATAGGGTGGCGAGGGCCTGGGGTGGGAACCCGGAGGAGGGGAGCTATGGCGGAGGGGGGGTGCGGGGGGGGGGGGAGCGTGACATCTGTAATAATCTCAACAATAATGACTAATTTATAAATAAATAAATACATACATACATACATACTTTAACAAAATAAATATGCCTAATGGCATATTACCCTTCACAAATACTATTATCTTGTTGGAAATATATAAGTAATTATGTGTCATATATAAGTTTGCCTGAAAGCATTTCTAAATGCTAGACCTTTTCATCATGGTATAGAAAAAAAATATGACCCTGCAGAGACATTTCTCAATGTTTACATTAGAAAGAAAAAATGAATATTAAATCTAGTGTGAAAATTACAGCAATTCTTTAAATAGCTGAAAACTTCACTATTTGAATAACCTTAGATAGAATCTAAATGATCCTTATGTATACAAATATATAAATGCCACAATGGAGATGGCATTTTCTTAAACATGTTGCTTTAAAAAATCTACAAAAGGAAGGAAAGATAATAAAAATTTTTAATTAAAATGTCTTATTTTCATGGTAATAATGTATTGTAAATTAAGTGGCAATCACAGACATAATTAAAGCAGTAATTATATGTATATTTAGGTCACCAATATAAAGTACCCAATATGTTTAACAGAAAATATTGCAAAATTGACAAATTTTGTGATGTTTTTCTTCATGTAATGCTCAGCTTTAACCCTGCCTCCCCAATTGTAATTTATAAACTCCATCATTCAGCCTCAAACCAAAACCCAGGAAACAAAATATTTGGGAGGCAGAGAATTAATTGAAAGGAGGTAAAAATATTAGCAATGTAATATTTTCAAAACAATAAAAGAATGAAGACACTGGTATTTGAAAGTGGAAATTATCCATAATTTTAGGTTTTTAAATGAAATTTTAAGCCAGTCAGAGAAAGATAAATATCACATGATTTCACTCATTTGTGGAATATAATGAACAACATAAACTAATGAACAAACACAGATCCAGAGACAGGGGAGCATCAATCAGACTGTCAAACCTAAGAGGGAAGGTAGGGGAGTGTGGGGGTAAGGGGGTGAGATCAACCAAAGGACTTGTATGCATGCATATAAGCCTAACCAATGGACACAGATACCAGGAGGGTGAGGGTATGAAGGGGGTGGGGGGGTGCAATGGGGGAATAAGGACACAGATGTAATACTTTAATCAATAAAGAAAAAAATAGCCAAAACCGGTTTGGTTCAGTGGATGGAGCGTCGGCCTGCGGACTGAAGGGTCCCGGGTTCGATTCCAGTCAAGGGCATGTACCTGGGTTGCGGGCACATCCCCCAGTGGGAGATGTGCAGGAGGCAGCTGATCGATGTTTCTCTCTCATCGATGTTTCTAGCTCTCTGTCTCTCTCCCTTCCTCTCTGTAAAAAATCAATAAAAAATTTATTTAAAAAAAATAAATAAAATAAAGAAAAAAATAAAAATAAAATAATTAAAAAGAAGAAGAAAGAAATTATCTGCAGGAACTAAAAGGTATTTTCTTTACTTTGACCTTTTCTGCATGATAGAGCATCAAGTCCAATCTCTGCATCTGAGAATTTGAGGCCTTGTCACTTATGAAATCTGGAATGTGATGCTGCTCTATGACCTGGCCTCTTTAAATTCAGAAGTAGAGCATTTCAATACCATGAAGTCAGACAAAGATCCTCTCCACAGAAAGGATGGCTTCACAGTGATGACGCCTGGTCGGTAGATCTTGAAACAGTGGGATCCAAGAACAGACTGTCTCAAGCAGTACCTTGTGATCCAAGAAGCAGACCATATCAAAACTTTGAAGACTGAGGCCACAATTCAAATCATGGCTCCTCATTAATTGACAAAGTTATCTAACCTCTCAATGCTTCCATTTCCTTATCTATACCACTGTGTATAGTAGCAGGATATATATTCCATAAGACTTTTTGAGAGGGTCATGTCAGATAATTATGGAAAGTTGTTGGCAATGCAGCTTATTTAAATATTATTAAATTCAAGTTTGCTGTTGATGCTCTTACATGAAATTTCAAAATTTGCTTAAGTATAGTCATGTACAGTTCAAAACGACCCCATTATTTCTGAATGACTGAATTATAAATACAGTATGATATGATAGAATAAAATACATAATACAATATAATATAACAAATAATTTTAGACCCAGAAGTAACCTTAAAAATTTTATAACACAACACATCATGGCACACCTTAAAAAGTTGAGGCCCACAGATGTGAAATGTCTTGTCCAAAATCAAAGGTTTCCTTTTTATTATTGTATTAACAGTTTCCGAAACTAGAACTTAAATCACTTTTTCTTCTCTCAGAATCACTAAGTGATTTGAAATTTTGCTGTTCCATGGGACTTTGTATTAACTCTTTCTATTCACTTTGTTTTCATTTATTAAAGTAATCAACCTCTGTATAAATTGACTGATATAATAATCTATTTAAGGACTTAAGAAAGACCTATGCTTGTGTTAACAATGTCAGATGATAGGGTCAAAAACACACAGCAAAGACACATGCCAGCATCTGAGGTATTTTCATATTATTAAACACATCCCCAAATTATCTTAGGAAAGTAGAATTAATATTCCCAGATGCATTGAAAAAACTAAATTGTTAATAGCTTTTCCAGGATTTTGATTCTTTCAATGTCACCTTTGGTTATTTTTTCACTGTTTAAACATTATAAACAATCACAATTTATCCTCATAAAAATGAAATCCAGTGCTTAGTGGTTTTAAAATAAAGGATGATTATCAGCTTAACAATTAGCAGATGATGGAGCCATATAAATCAAGTTCAAAAAAATAAAACTGGAGATTCAATTATATAGACCAACATTCCAGAGAAATCAAAATATCTGGATAACTGCCAGTTTTTTCCTTCATTTTGTCCCATTATCTAGTGTTGCATTCTGTACTATTAGCACATGTTAAGTATCAATAGACTATAACACACTCTAGTTGGAAGAAAAATAAATACATGAATGATATACTTGATAAATAAAAAGATATATAGAATGCAGATTTTATAATAAAAGCAAAAATTGCATAGACATTAAAATAATTGTGAATGTCTTAAATGTGGGACACTTCAGAATGTACATTACAATCTTAGTTTTCAGGCTTCCGATGGATAGCATTCCCACTGGATTGCAGATTTGGCTGTAAGTGAATTGGGGAAGCAACCTACTGAGCTGAACAGAGAAAAGTCTGGGGGCGCCCAAACGGGAGAGAACCCATTAATGCATTCACTCTATTACAAATAAGTGAATGGGTAAATAGACGGGAGAACCAGACTCATGCTCCCTGTGACTGTACCAATAATTAATGTTTCAGTCACTGTAGCCTCTATTTGATAAATTATTTCTGATAGGTCAAAATATGTTATCCCTATCCAAACAGGAGAATAAACTTTACAATGTAAATTTCCGGTATAGTTACAGAAGGCATCATTTTTATTCCAACCAAATATGTTAAGCTATTTTTTACTTTTCAAATTTGTTGTGAATTTTTAATGAAACAGGCTTTGTTTAAATTTACCTAACATTTTTCAGTGCTGCCATCACCCATCATAATAGAAGACTCATCGTAGAACAAAAAAGAAGTTATATTTTATTTTTTCATTTGAGCTCTAATAATGTTAATCAGTTCATTAGAATCTGTAAGACTAAGTGGACCTTTGAAATATACATTCTTCAAAGGTTAATTAGTTGCTGTGGCTGTAGAGAAAAACTACATAAAAACATGCGCCAAAGCCCTGCAAACAGGTAATACAGGGTTTAAACCCCAATCCTAATATATTTTCCTTCCCTCCTTCATTATTCCTTCATTCCTTCCTCTTTCTCTTCTTCACCTCCTTCTTCTTGTAAGCCAGCGGTTCTCAACCTGTGGGTCGCGACCCCTTTGGCGGTCGAATGACCCTTTCACAGGGGTCACCTAAGACTATCCTGCATATCAGATATTTACATTATGATTCATAACAGTAGCAACATTACAGTTATGAAGTAGCAATGAAAATAATTTTATGGTTGGGTCACAACATGAGGAACTGTATTTAAAGGGCCAGAAGGTTGAGAACCACTGTCTAAGCCTTCTCCTTTGTATCCTCTCATACTTGCTTTCACAAACCTCTGTGGGATAATGTTGAACTACATGGTTCTTTCAATAGAATGTCCATAGGGGGTAATAAACATGTAAATAAAATATGTACAAAGAATGACGGAAGAAAGAGACAATGCTTATTAACTGAGTGTGAAGGAGGGCCCGGAGAGACTGCAAAAGTAACTGACGCAAGTTGGACAGGGAATCAAACTATTTCAGGTCGAAACAGCAATTTCTGCAAAGTCTTCTCAAGGAACAGAATTAATTTCATCCTTCTTGTACTATATCAGTCCATATGTGCCTTTCAAGGCTTTGTATGCTGTCCCTCTAAACTGCTGGGTAACCAATGTGATGGCAGTTAGGTTAAGCCTTTCCCACTCAAGAGAGGATTCACTTTCTTCTTGTAATGGGGCTTATTGGCTTCCTAGACAACTCCGCTCAGAAAATGAAGCTTCCTGAGAAGTAAGAAGTAAACAAGAAAGAGCGATTGATTATTGTCTGTAGCTAAGTGGGAATCAATCTAAGGAATGCTGTAGACTAAAAGAAGCTTGGGAGAAAAGTACACACAAATCAGGGAGGTTAATTTTCTGGGACTTAACACCTCAGTAGTCATCGCCCCTTACTTTCTGAGAAAATGTAAAAGAAGGATGAAACTATTAACTGCCAGAATTTTAAGGATAATTTTTGTACATGTTTTAAATATACTACATTAATGTGAAATTGGCTCAAGTCAAATCCAACTCAGAGAGAGAGAGATTTTAAAGATTTTATAAGTCAAAATTGCCTACTCTCCTCCCAATTTTACCCTGCTCTCAATAAATGTCAAGGTTGGCATGTATTGGTGATAAGGAGATTTTAACTAACTTTAAAAGTAATAGTCACTTTATGATAAGACAACCTATGACTGACATCTATAATAGGGCCTGGAACATAGTAGATACTAAACAAATATTTCTGAATGAATAAGTGTATGTTCATCACCTTACAAACTAGAAGAAGTTTCTGGTGCTATCAGGTTGCTTTTGGCATTGATTTAATGCCAGCTCCACGGGAGTGGCTGGAGAAAGGAATAAGCTAGCAACCTTTCTAATGTGCTTGAAAAATAAGGCTTCTTGTACTTTGTCCTGGAATAAGATCCTCAACTGGGTGGTACTCCGAGGATAGGTAAACTATGGGAGTTAAGCAATGGAAAACATTGGGGAATAGATATAAAAATAAGTGATATATATGTATATACTAGTATATACAGAAATATATATATTTCCCCAAAAAGTTTTCCATTATAAAAAATATATAACACATATATAACATATAACATGTAAAATAATGACATATATAAATCTACATACACAAGATCTACATATATAAATATATATATATATATATATATATATATACATATAAATTTGTATACACACACACACACACACACACGACAAAACTCCATGGCAGGCTGAGCTGAAAAACCCAGAATGATAGCTTTAGGCAGCATCTTTTGGGTTCTCCTTTGTGTTTTATTCCTGAGAAAGAGAAGACATTAACAAACAATTATTTAAAAAATTCAAATATTTTGAACTTTCTCTCTCTCCTGTTCACATATACAGAAAAAACAAACAAGTAAACAAAATAAATAGGAAATGACCCAAAATTCTTATTCACTGTCTAAACCCTTAGTTGAAGTATGTGGATATAGAAGACTAAGTCATCAGGGTAGAAATCCTGGCTTTCTCATTTACTAGTTATGTGAGCATTTTCTCTGATCCTCATTTGTCTAAACAGGGCTAAAGATATTTTTAGCATTGTTTGCAAGAATTAGCATTGTTTAGCATTGTTTGCAATGGATGTTGAGAACTATACACAGGGCCTGTACCTACTATGATTACTTGACTGGGAGTCTTCTCTAATAAAAGAAAATATATTCATCCATCTAATAACAATGTTTTCTCAGAGAAATAGCATAGATTCAAGAGAGCTAAGAGATTGCTTTTTCCATGTTCTTACACAGATAAAAATTTATTAGCTAAAATAAATGGTGTCATAAGTTAACAGTGGCTGGACATACAAATATATGGGAAAGCTTTTCATTTCTTTGATTGCAAAGTTCACTTGCGTTGCTTTAATTCATGCTAATCTACTGCTGTATTAAATCATTTGGGCTTTTGAACAGTTTTGTAGAAAAGAACTTTACAGAAGAGTTGAATTTTACACTTTAGATCCTTTTGTTAATTTCAACTTATTTCAGAAACTGTCTAAAGTCTTTAATGAAGTACTATCTTCATTTATTAGTGCACTATAATTTGGTGAACTTCAGCAGCTGAAAGTACTAGGATGACATAATCAATTATAATTGTTTTAGAAATGTTTTTGTCTTAATTTCAAAAAAAAAGAACTCCAAGGTAATAATGGCACTTTTCATTAGCAAGATACCTTACAAAAGTGAACTAATAGGAAAGGAATGTTCTCTGATGGTTCAACAAGAAATTGAAAGTTCGAAGAAGTGAGTTCTATTTTTGTCCCCTCTATTGACTTCAGTAACTTTAGTAGGTAAGTCACCTGACATGTGCTGTTTTCTTCATGTATAATGTTCCTGGCTTTAAAAGAGGTTGACCATGTGCTTCTCCACTGTTTCTGTTGCAGAGAATAATTAAGTAATTCCCCTCCCTCCATCCATGTCACCTGTTTCTCATTTGTCCTATCTCTTTCTCTCTCTCTCTTTTTTAGCTTGTATATCTTTCAGTATTTTGTCTTATTTTTTTTAATTTTATTTTATTGTTGGCAGTATTACGTATGGGTGCTTGGTGGGTGAGGGGACAAATAATGCTGATTATTACTATGAAATAATGACTCCAATTTATAGACAGAAGAACATGAGTTCAAATGATTCTTTGTTTAATGAGCTGCATGGTCCTGGGCAGGCCCCTTTATTATTCTGAATTGTTTCCTTGCCATTAAACTATAGTTAGTGATATCTGCCTCTTAGGGTTGTTCTAAAGAGTAAATTAAATTTTATTTGATATGCATTGCATCTCTTTGCTTAACTAGACCTCTGATTGGCTACCCTATATGGTATAATCTTTACTAAAAACTATAAAAATATTTATGGTCTTGCCTTGGTAAAAATCCAGTCTTTACAACAAACCACAAGTACTGAAATGTCTGCCTACCTGTCTCCTCCAAAAAAAAAAGACACACACACACACACACACACACACACACACACACATGACTTCTCCTTGCTTTTATGATCTCATTTTTTGATCATTTCTTTCTCACTAGTTCCTTTTTAGCTGTACTGGCATCCTGACATTCCTTAATCTTACAGAATTACTTCCGCCTCGGGGAGTTTGAACTTCTTTCATTGTCCTGGAAATTTCTTCCCCTGAATATCTTGATGGTTACCCTCTCACTTCCTTCAGGTTTTTTCCTTACATGTTCACTACTGAGTGAGTCCTTTTGTGACCATGCTATCATCCTTCCAGTCCTACCTATCTCTCTTCTTTATTACCTATTTTCTCTTCTATGTCTCTTCTTTAATTATCTATTATTACATATCATATCAAATTACCCAAAACATAGTGGCTTGAAACAACAAACATTTATCTTGGCACACTTTCTGGAATCAGGATTCCTGTCATAGCTTAGCTAGGGGCTGTGGTTCAAAGTCTCTTGTGAGATTTCACTTAAACTTACAGCCATGATTGCGCCCTTATCTGAAGGTGCTTGCTCAAGGAAGAATGCATTTCCAAGTCCACTCTGCAGTGTTAGCAGGACTTAGTTCCCTGTGGACTGTTGGACAGTTCTTTGCTGGCTGTCGGTCAGAGGCTTCCCTCAGTTTCACCGCATATACCTTTTCATAAAGCAACTTGCAATAGAGCAGCTGGCTTTCTTAAGAAAGAACAAGCAAAAGAAAGGAAATTCCAAGATGAAGCCACATTATGTTTGTGCCTCATGTTGGAAGTGATACTTTTGCCATATTCTTTTAAAGTAAGTCACTAGGTCCAGCCCACAGTGAAGGGAAGGGTTCTAAACGAGGAAGTGAAAATCAGGAAGTGGGGGCCATTGGGGGCCATTGTAGAGGCTGCTTACCTACAACATGCTAGAAGGAAAGTCTGTCTGTCTGTTTGTTTGTTTTTGTTTTGTTTGTTTTACTGTTATATCCCAAGAGTTTATAACTCTCCCTGGAGAACAGTATATTTTCTACATATTTGTTGAATGAATGAATGAATCTAGTCCAGAATCTGTGCATAGTATTTGACAAACTATTGTTATTATAATGTTCTTGGATATTCTTCTTTCAGTTATTTCTATTATTTCTTAGATAATTATATTAAATTTGAATACCTATGTGTCACTGAAGGAGACAATAAGAAAGAGCACCCTAGGGTGCTTCCTCTAAAATTCTCATGTTTTGGAGGCAATACATCCCCTCTGGCTATCAAACCTGCAAATAACAGGAAGATCAGAATGACTACATGAAAACCTGATACCAGTAGGAAAGAAAACTAAAGGTTGATAATACCCCTCAAATTACATTGGATAGCAGTTATTGAAAAATGAGGTTTATAGGGTAAGAAATTGACAATTGCTGATTCTTTGTGCTATACAATTCTGTTTCTATTATTAATTTTATTTCCGAAGAAGTCTAAATTGCTCTTAAGGAATAAATATCCATTGCTAATGACTTTTTGCCTTCATGAAAGGAAGGTCTTGTCCTCAAGTAGACGTTGTTTTGTTTTCTGGGGATTTTATGGCTTTTGACGCCATTGAACTGAAGTTGGGAAAACTATAGGCATTAGAAATGAGCAATAGAAGAACATCCACAGCAGAAGGAACATCTTGTTCCCATCTGAAACTAGGTAAGATTCAACCAAAGAAAAGTGCACGTTGTGAGGAGCTCAACAACATCTGTTTCTCTTGTTTGTAACTGTTCTTGTGAGTAAATGAATAAATGACAGGAGCTGAAGAGAAAGAGGAATGCCAAGACAGCTCTAATTATAGATGGCTGTTGCCCTGTCCTTAATGGCAACTGTGCAGTGAGGGAAAGAATGAATGTTCAATGGGCTGGCTTAGGAGGAAGTGGGAGAAGCAAGCCCCTAAATACTAAGCGCCCATCCTGGGAGAGATATCCTGTGTGTGAGCCAGGACAGCGGGCCCTGAGCGGAAGCTGAGAAATCAGACCTCCGGTGGAGCCTGCATGATGTTTCTGATGAAAAGGGAAAAGGATCACCTTTTTCCACTTGCGCTTTGGTTCACCTTTACTCTTTGTAGCTATTCCTTTAGATTCATCATCTGGTAGCTTTTTATTTCTATTCTTCAAGCAAACGAGGTCGTTGTATGTTCAGGAACTGCACAATTACCTTTCGGTTATTCTGGAGTTGAGACGACCTGAAGACCTCGTCATCCACAGAGCAGGTGCGGTCTTCTTTCTCTAGTGACTATGGGCCCTAAATGCAGATCAGAAGAGCGCAGCCACTGGGTGTTCAGGATTGTACATTTGCTTTTGCTCTTCGCAGAGTCAAGGGAACCCACGGAACCCATGCCTCCACTGCAGCACTAACTTGGCCTGTGAGACAGCTTTAACTTGAAAGGGGTGGGGATGGTCTGACCGATGCTTCTCTGTCTCTGGGTCTGTTTTTGTTCATCAGTTTATGTTGTTCATTGTATTCCACAAATGAGTGAGATCATGTGATATTTACCTTTCTCTGACTGGCTTATTTCACTTAGCATAATGCTCTCCAGTAGACCGTCAAACCTCAGAGGGAAGGTAGGGGAGGGTGGGGGTAAGGGGGAGAGATCAACCGAAGGACTTGTATGCGTGCATATAAGCATAACCAATGGACACAGACACCAGGGGGGTGAGGGCATGGGGGGGGGGGGTAATGGGGGGATAAGGATACATATGTAATACCTTAATCAATAAAGAAATTTAAAAAAAGAAAAGAAGATGAAAACTATATGGTCTTGAAATAAAATTGAAAAATGCAAAAAAAAAAAAAAAGAAGAAGAAGAAGAAGAAGAAAGGGGTGGGGACTCTCATACACTGTAACCCAGATGGAGGCGTTGGGAAGGTTGAAAGCCCCTTCATGTCATCTGTGAACCCTGTACCACAAGGAAGGAAGGGAATGTTTCTCTAGCAGCCGCTCCTTTGGTGAAACAAAAGCCTTGAGGAGATCAGGACTTTTCTTAGAACCATACAGTTTATTATCACCAGAAGTGTAATTTTAAAAAAGCAACAGGACAGGCTGAAGGAAATAAATATTTAAATTATCATATCAAGAACAAAAAGCAACTGTTCTGTATCAGGCAGGAGATGATCAAGATGGCATGTTTTTCTTTGATATTATGTAAAAGTTAAACTGATGCGTGTCTACACAGAGTGCACTTAGTCTCCCAGCAAACAATGCAAATGTTAGATAGTTTTAAGTATAGTAAAATTACTCCCGTGTAAGCTGCAAAGCGTTTGTGCTGCAGGGATGAAATTAGAGGAAGTAGAAGTTGGGAGTTGACTGCTTTACATTAGAATAGAAAAACAGGAACACGGAGGAACCATTGCTTTTTGAGTAGATTCTAGCCTCATTTAATTTAGAATTCCAAGATTTGCAGAAGAATGAGACAAATATGGTTAGGCTAGAGGTAGCAGAAAAGTGTAAAAACAGTCAGCAAAAATATGCTAAATAAAAGCTGTTATTTACATTAGCACTTAACAGAGTAAACACAAAAAAAGATTGTTTTACTAATAAAGACAAAGGTAACAATGCAGTAGTAACAATTCAGGTTTTAAAAACTGTATTTCAATCATTTAGGAGGCATTACCGAAAACTGCTATTAAACCAAATACAAACAACTGTGAATCGAAAAGGTAGTGTTGTCTAGTGGGTAGAGCACTGCATTTGAAATGAATGGCCTTGAAAATTATGTTCGGCTGAGCGTCTGATTCTTTGTGAGACTTTATTTCTCAGTGCCACTGTTTTCTTATCTGCAAAACAGAACCCATGAAAATCTTAACTATATTTAACTGCTAGATAAAGTATGTGATGTGTTTGCAGAAACATGCAAAAATGCATCTAAATACATTGTCTGTACCAATTTATTTAATCCTGCTACTATTTCTTCAAAAGATAAGACCCAGGAGGCTCCACCCTATTAAACAAATCAGAGCCCACTGGCTCTTATGGAATTGAGGAATGTGCAAAATCCTCCCTTGCCACCCTCCACCTACCCTCGTCTGTTCCAGCCTGGCTCCTCTTACTAAAAGGAGTCCGACAATCCCACAGTCATGTCGACCAGAGTTTAAGAACACTCATCTTCATGATGCTAACAGCTGGATATTTGAACTGACTTAAACAAATAACTGTTTTTAATCTACTTTTCATTCGGCCTTTCGTGTATACAGTTTTGATGGAATGATCATTTTAAAGCACATTTAACTATAGAAGGTATTGAGAGACTCAAACTCAATATCTCTACCTTTTCTTTGTGATGAAAACATAAATGCAAAGCAAAATAATTGAATCCTAAATTCATTACGTTTCAATTTTCTGGGTAAGACCAAATAATAAAACATCTCTCGGCAAGCATTTCTGTTTTTAAAGAACTCAATTCCACAGAAGGCTGAGTGATGGCAAAAATCTCTCCACACAAATAATTAAAAGACCTAGGTTCCCGGATTCTAGCTCTGGTCCCTTCTTTTTTATTGCCCCTGTATTTTTGAAAACTTCACATCTCTTCATAGCTAAGAGATAGGCTTAATAGATATAATGTTTACAATAATCACTAGAATCAGGGCCCATCGTTTTTCGGTCATTTCAGTAAAAGCATCACATTTTGATCAAATCTTTTATTGATACAAAAAAGAAAAGGAGAGAGAATAAAATACATTATTCTCTACCATTAGATTTCTAATGTGGATATTCCCATGTCTCTCTGAACTAAGACTGATTTTTTTTCATTCATGATTGTTGACTAAGAAGAAATGTGTCCATAAAATGAGGCAAAAAAATAAAATAGTCATGCCTAAAAATAATAATGTATTATTCACATAGAATCAGAACTCATACCATCTAACAGGAAAACATTTTAAGTGATAAGATTTCATTCTCTATTCAAATTTTAATATGCTGTGGGGTTTTTTTTTTTATCAGTTTACACATACCATCTTCTTCTCCTCTGCTGATTCACATCCCCTCGAATCACCCCTCCTCCTCCTCCTGCCACCCACACTTTCTTCAGTTTTACCTTTGGAACTTTCCAGCTCATATATCAAGTTCTAATTGGTTTCTGAATTTCCTGCAAACCTACAGTTGACTTTTTCTTAACTTTGCCCACATAGTTACAGGGTACATTATGACCATATAATTATGCTAAAATGTGGATGATGTTTAAGTCAGTTATAAAAGAACTAATGCACATCCCTCCCATTAGATAAGAAGCTATTAGATGAGTAGCAGCAAAGTGGGTGGTGGTATTCTTACTTTTCTCTACTTAACTCCCCAAAAATTAAAATCATCAAAAGAAAAAGCAGGTTGGCTGTCAATACCCATTATTACTCATGTCCTGACCGACTATTCTTTGTGTAATACCCACTTTGTTATAATTATGACTAAAGAAAAGACATTGTATTAGCACTCTCTTTATCAGACCGAAAGGATATTTTGAACTAAATGCCTTGAAATTGTTTGAATGTAAAAATGAGAGTTATTTTGATTATGTAGATGACATCTTTGTCATTTGAAAAGTATCAAAACAAAAATTTCTAAACTTTTAAAATATGCTTTTCTTCTTCAATTACAAGAAAATGCAACACATTACATTATTTTTAATACACACAATCTTTCACCATGTTTTCTACCAAAACACTTCAAAGTCTAACATAATGGCTATTTTACTTGCAAATAACTCAAGGATAAAAGCCTCTCAGGTTTGAGTTAAAGAAGAACATTTAAGAGTTTAGTGATTTCATTTATACGTTGAATTATTTATTGTTTTCAATATGCTTGGGTTAACACTGACGGTAAATAGCACTTTATAAGACTTCAACCAATTTCTTGAACCTCTATCCTATTCATTAGTTACTGATTCCACTTGTTGAAAACCCTATTGCCCTTAACCTCAGGAGCTGAGCAGGGATGCTGAGTACAGAACATCGTGGCAACACTCATAGTGTCACTAAGAGTCAGCGCCATGTCAACAACAGCATGTAACACACACATGCATTGTCACCAAGAGGAAACACTATGATTTTTACTTTAAGAAATGTGACAGAGTGCACCCAAACTTGAAAAACGAATATTGTCATTTGAGTCGACTGGTTTCCATTATTATCTTATAGAATGTCTTTATCAACATAAATACTATGATTAAAAATGTGGAGAAACTATATCAGAATTCATTGTAATCTGTGGCCAAAGATGGGATTGCTCAATTTGACTCAAAAGCTTACTCTGACCAACCCTTAAAACCTGTTCTCTTCATTTAAAAAAAAAACAAACTTTTTCTGACCCAGAGTTGCTTTCACATCCTGTTCTGCCCTAATATATTTTCACATCATCCTTCCTGGTCTTCGCATCTAGTAGGCCTTTATAATAGATTCATTTAAACATGGCCTTCTAACCTGAGCACTTCCAAGTGAATGGGAAAGGCACTAGCCACTTACTGTACATATTGCCGAAGAACAACATCAGGTGAGTGGTGTTACCTGTTCTAATTGCATAGTGTCAGTGAATTTGCATAAGAAATAAAAACTATATGCATGTCACTAGTCACCTTAGAATAGGATTTCTAGAGGACAGCAGCAGTTTTACACTATGCAGTGCAGCACCTAGCACTTGTTGGGTGCTTAATAAATATTGAACAACCCAGCAATCAAGCCCTCGAGGCAATGGCTGCAGTTGTTAGTTGACACATATGCAGACTGTGCACAGTAGGAATTGCCAATCAAACAGCCAGATCTGAACACACAGAAAATAGCAGAGACAATAATGGCAGCATCACCTTCAAATACAAAGGACAATCTATATGTATATATTGGGCTCCATATGAATTTCAAAGTATTCATGGATTCCTTTGCATTCAGTGTGCATTTACATAACTCACAGCATGTGGAATTAGCTGAATGCACACTCCTCTCCTCAGCAACCATGCTTAACAAAAGGTCAACAGTCTAAAATGAATTTTAAATAAATAATGTCTTTGCCTGAATTAAATCCAAAATTGTCCTGGATACAGAGTACCTAACTCTTTCATGCCATCAAATGTGGAATTTCCTCCAACTCTACATATTTACAATTACTCACTCATGGATTCCACTGGCCTGGGAGTCCACTGTGTGAAATGTGTCTCTTCGCTAACATGTCTACTTAAGAAGTAAATCTGCCAACTTTACCTTTAGCACCAGGATGTCACTTTGAAACTTAAACCTTTATAATTATAAACTCTGATTTGTATGTCAGACAATTAAGATACCGTTTAGTAAACTGTATCATTGTCCCTTTTGCAGCGTTATCTTCCTGGTGGCCTTGAAGAGTTAATGATTCTTAATATCGCTAATCTTTGTTCAAAGGTTTAGGTTTTCCTAAGGGATCTGACCCAGTTTTTAAAAATAAAAAGCAAGATAAATGAGGATGTGACTGCACTGAGGTGATGGGAAAGCCTTAGCGTGCCTATCATTTCCCTTCTCACCTACATTTCCTGTGATCCTTGCTCTTGTGTCAACCTTTAGTGAGTACTGCCTGAGCTGATTAAAATTTTACATTCAAAGTCATATTTCTGCTCTTGGGAATATTTAATGTGAGACATCATCTTGCATAGAAATGAGCTCTGCAGCGTGAAAACTGGCTTCAGGTGAATTCTACTTTAAAAAAGTGCAAGTGAGAACAGGAAGAACCTGAAGCAAGCACCACAGTTACACCAGAATCACCCCCAGCGGGAGGGCCCAGTGTTCAGAAAATTGTCTTACACCCTGATCAGTGGAGTCTATTTGCTGTACAAAAATTACACTCAAATTAGGAACATAAGAGTCCTGGCATACACAGAAATGTTTCCTACCTTAAATTCTCAGGAACATTGTGAACTTGATTCACTGTTTGACATTTAAGTAGGCGCTACAAATACACCCAGTATAGAGAAGAGCTTCTCACTTCTTTGCCCATTAAAATGCATTTTCATACACTCTATTCCTCCTGACCAGTAGGTAATATTGAGTCACTTCACCCAAACACAGCGCTTGGCTGACTCGACTCATTTGCTCAATATTGACTTTGTTCTTATGGTGTGCCAGGCCTGATAACAGTTGCAAATGGCAAATGAGAAATGCATGCCCTCTCTGCTCTCAGGAAACATACACTGAGTAGGAGGAGACAGACATACACAGATCATTGCAATGCCATGTGGCAAAGGCTGAAATAGAGGCATGAACCACACATCTTGGAAGCACAGACTAGGGAGTAGCTAATTAGGGATAGCAAATGAGAAGGCCAAGTGTGTAGGTTTTGAATTGAGTTAAAAGTATGAGCAAAGTGTAGGGGGTGATGAAGGGTAGGCAGAACATGCAGTTATTCACATCTTCTATTACCTTCTCCTCTAGTTCCACTAGAATAGCTCCTTGTAGGGCGTACAGATTTCCCTCTCAAATGGATGAGGGTATATTGTTACTCTTAACTCCAAAAGGTAAAAATACTTAGGATATCTCTGAAGGACTTGATAGCAATCTGTTTGCCACTCATAGGAGGTGGATTTCTATGAGTTTCCCTAATGTCAGCAAAAGTGGTAGAGGTCACTTTAAACATGGCAGTAGACATACAAGGATAGGGAGGATTTGGTCTGTGATCTCCAGGAGCTTGTGTTCCAGGGGAGTAACAGACAGGTAATTGTGGACTCACACTGCTGTCTGTCAAGTGCAATCACAGAGAGATGCATTGGTTGTAAAAGGAAGATGAAAGAAGGACAGTGAGCCCATGCAAGGGGCATCAGGGAAGCGGGTGTCTTTAAGCATATCATGTCCGACTTTAGTCTTAAAGGAAGAGTAAGACAAGGATAAACAAAGGTAAAGAGTAACTAGGCAGAGGAAATAGATAAAGTAACATGAAAACATCAAACAGCACAGTGTGTACCAGGCTCTTCGTACAGTTAAGTCTCATGTAGCATAAAGAAGAGGGTACGACAGAGAGGTGAACCTGAGGAGGTGAACAGACATCAAAGCATGGGAGATACTATCTACCTTTGGAGAGAGTTGATGATAAATCACAGTCAGTGGATGGGCATTTTATTTAAAAATACTAATATCTCAAAAATTTAGTTGCTTGCAAAAGTTGCTGAAAAAGTAAGTAGCAGAGGCAGAGGTCAGATGGAGGTCTGTAACTTCCCAAGCCTACCCTCTGGACCACTACTCCATAAATGACCACCTGAGTGTTGAGATGCTCTTTTCAGATCTTCCTGTAACTTAACTTTCCTTTTCATTCTCTTGCTATCCATCTATGACAGGAATGGAGGAGCGGGGCTGGGAGAAAACACACATACACACACACTATGCCAGGAATGTGTTTGGGATTTACAAAAATGGCAGATGTGAAATTATTGAGAAGAAGCATGCCACACAAGTACTAATGTGATATCAGAAGCCAGTGATTTCATTTTCCTGCTAAAGCAACAGAGTATTGTGAAATAAAGTCATAATTGGGCCCAGAATGCTAATAGGTGCAGCTGTATAACCCAACCAGTAAACAAAGATGACAGACCGAGAAGGGAAACTGAATGTAAGAGTGCATGGCAACTGAATGTGCAGCCTGGATAATTTGAAGAGAAAGAGGGATGGTTGTTAGCATAAAACATATAAATGCATGCTTCTCAGAGGGAGGGAGATTATTTTTATTCTCTGCAATGATATTACCAGAAATATTGGATTTGAATTGGTAGAGAACAAAAAACACTGTAACAGAAAGGTCAGCTGAAGAATACAAAAACTTCGATATACGTAGAAGGAAAAGGAACACAGTTTTTTTAACTTGTACTTTTTCAGACTAAGTGGACCAATTCTATACATACTGGAATCCTTCAGCATTCAGCAGGGACTGATGCACAAGGAAGACTTAACAGGGGCCCTCTCTGCCTTAAGTTTTCAATGATTCTCTGACATCATATCAAGTTTCACTAAAATACTGTCCCCAAAAATAGTTTGTGGCACTCTTTGACAGAGCAACATTGTGTCAATAATGGCTGACAATTGAAGGAAACCACCATTCCTCTCACACACAAAGACAGCCTGGCCCTCCCTTTTCCTCCTTCCCAGAATGAAATATGGAAGAAAAAAAAGGTATTGAAGTTAAAACAGGAATTAAAGAATCTGCAGCTGCTACTCTATTCTTTGACCTTATGTTAGTTAATGTATCTTCTCTCCAGTGACTGATCAGATTCAAAATCTGAAAGGGGTAAAGTAAGTGTCTCTTTGAGGAATCTGGAGTTTCAAAGCATCCGGTTTGAACTCAAACATGGTATTAAGCGGCGATTTATCAAAGAGGAACATCCTCCCAAAGTCACTTCTACTAGGGATTCATTCGAAAAAAGAATGACAAATTCTCAGTTGAAGACCGTCATTCCAATCTGTGCATACATATTCATCAGTGTCTTTAGGAAAATATTGCAGGTGGCACTAAGAGAAATTTGTATTTTAGCACTGATCTCATTCATTTCTTAGGTGCAACATGCTATAGACACAGCCTAGGTCAGTGGACTATAAGTTGTTCACAAAAATAGTTATTGGGTGCCTGATATTTTAAAGACATTGCTAGGAATAGCAATAAGCAGAGCATATAATGAAATAAATGATATCTATCTGTATTATCATGGAACTTATAAAAATTGGGAATAAATAGTTGAGTACATTGAAATATTTCCATGTAAAGTAGTATAGTTATTGATACAGAAAATAAGAGTCAGCAGAAGGATCAAGATAATTAATCTTTACTAGAGGCCTGGTGCATGAAATTTCATGAACTGGGGGGATCCCTCAGCCTGACCTCCTATCACAGTCTGGGACCCCTCGCTCCTTACCATCCACCTGCAGCGGAGGCAGGAAAGGCTCCCACCACCACCACTGTGCTAGCCAGCCATGAGACCAGCTTCTGGCTGAGCAGCGCTCCGGCTGCATTGAGCGTCTGCCCCCTGGTGGTCAGTGTGCATCATAGCGACCGGTTGTTCCACCATTCAGTCGATTTGCATGTTAAGGTTTTATTACATAGGACTAGAGACCCAGTACACAAATTCATGCACATTGAAAGAAAATTAGAAGGTGGCCGGCAGGGTGGAACTGGGTGAGACAGACCAGACATGACCTGGAGCCAACCTCCCACGGTCCCTCCCGGGCCAGCCGCACCTCGGGCAGCACCAGGGCTTGAAGGGTGTCTGTGGAGTGAGTGGAGTCCCTCTGGCAGGTGGGTCCCTTAGCCTGGCCTGCATGGATGGGGCTGAAACCCGTAGTCTGACATCCCCAAGGGGTCCCGGAATGGGAGAGGTCACTCTGCAAAGTTGCTATCACTCAGCAGCTCCTGTGCTGTGTATCTGCCCCCTGATGGTTAGTGTGCATCATACCTACTGACTGGTCAGCTGGTCGGCCGATCGGCCGGTTGGCTGGTCGCTTAGCCTTTTATATCTATAGATAATCTGATTCATAGACTACATGACATGACAGTGATTTGACCTGTACTTATAAATTGCAACTAGATGCCAGTATTACCTGAGCATGTTAACTTTCCACAATTCAAGACAGTCATTGTGCATCTGTTACTCTCTCCTCAAACCATCATATTCCTCCCCAATGAAGCCCCACACCTCATTAACCAAGTAGAAACCCTAATATTTCAGATGGTTCTTGCTTTAACTATATGCTATATGGTAGCTTCCCGCTGCTTGAAAATAAATGTAAACTTTCACCATGCCCATAAAGCTTCAGATGGTCTGTCACCTGCCTGCCCCTCTTTCTATGCCTCTTTCCTCCTAGGACTCTTGGCCCCAGCCTCAGTGACCAGTTTCACTTCCTTGAATGGACCTTCCTTAATGCTGCCTCAGGCCTGTGCGCATGTAGTTCCCTCTGCTCAGAACATCCCACCCCCCAACTTTGTCATGTTCAACCTTTCCTCATCATTCAGTTCTCAGCTCCAAGGTCACCTCTTAAGAAACACCTTCCCTACCATCTTATCTGAAGAAGCTCCCACTGTACCCTTACCCCTAAACCAATCTTTTTCTACCACATAAGCTTTCTTTGTATCAGTCCCACACTAAGGCTTTATTGGAACAATTTTCATAGATTCACTTCATCTTAATGCATAGGAGAAAATACAGTAAAAGTTATTCTTCTCTCACCATGAGACCATTATTTCAAGACACATAGATCTCATTTTCTCTTTAGTCTCCAATATCTCATCAAAGTCTATTCTCAAAAAGTTTTGTATTGTTTATACCTTACTAATTTTTAAATAAAATTATATATTTAACGTATACAACATACATAGACATGTCAAACTAATAGCATGTGCATTTCCTCACAGTAACCATTTTGTGTGTGTGTGTGTGTGTGTGTGTGTGTGTGTAATGAGAGCACCTGAGATCTATTCTCGTAGCAAATTTCCAGTATACAAGACAGTTTTATTAACTGTACATTAGATCTCTAGAACTTATTCCTCCTACATAATTGCAACTTTGTACCCTTCCACATTCCCCCCCTTTTTCTGCCCCTGTTAACCACTGTTCTACTATCTACAAATTTGACTTTTTTAGATTTCCCACATAAGTGCGATCCTGTAGTATTTGTCTTCCTATTCCTGGCTTGTCTTCTCCTTAGTGCTATGGCTCTCTGAAATTATTTTATTTAGTTAATTTTTGTTTTGCCTGCCTTTTCTTACGGGAATGGAAGTTCTGGGAAACAAACCTGTCTGACCCTTCCGTACCTCACTCTATAACTATTACCTGGAGCTCAAAAATTACCTGCTGGTTGATTGAATTAATCCATGCATAACTAAAAGGATAGAAAAGCTTAAAATAAAATGTGCAAAAGTGAGAAATTAGAAAGTAATTTCTAATTCTTACATAGCAATTTAAATGGTATAGGTTTCCAACCCCGATGTTCAGGTGTGGAGAAAATATTCCATCTTTGTTGTCAGTCATGTGCATGGTTACTCTAAAGCTTATCTGTGATTTGAGTTAATAGAGAATCAAAAGAATCTATCATAAAAAAGAGTAATATGCTAATTAGATCAGACAGCTGAAAGACCTTCCGGGTGTCCTTCCAGACGACCTTCCAGACAAAGCTGGGGCTGTGAGGGCCGAGCCCCTTGCACGAATTTCATGCATCAGGCCTCCAGGTAAAGAATATTTGTAAAATTATACTGATTTTATCAGTAACCAATTTGTGAGTGTTATGCAGCACAATTACATATTTCATAAGTATATTAAAGAATGCAGTATTTCCTATCTTACCAGCAACCAATGGTGTGATCTCTAAAAAATAAGAAGATTTCAATTTACCTAAACTATGCTACCAAAAAGCTAAGAGGAAAATTTATTATTACAGTGTATGCTAGAATTCAATGCTTTTCTTGATAAATGGAAAGGATATGTTCAGTGAAATACATCTTCCTTTTAATATCTCTTAATTTAATATTTAATATTTTATTAATATGGACTTTGGGAGAGAAAAAGACTCTAAAGAATTCAAATCAGATCAAGTAGTCAAAATTATTAAAATCATTCTCTGCATATTTTCTTTGCACACGTTTAATTTAACATGAATCTCAGCAATAGCTTCGAAAAGTGAGTACCTCTTAAGAGACTTTTAGTTACTTTTAGAACCACTCTCTTGGTTTTTATAGGCACTTTAAAATTAAGGTGGCTTGGGGAAAATCTACCATTCATGAAAAGGAGCTTTTTAGGTAAAAATCTTCTTTTCTTAACTTTATTCTTCCAGCTATTTCCTTTAATGTACTTACTGATATAATGCAGGATAATGTTGCTCATAAGTTCTGAACATGTAGTTATGGACTGATAATTTCATAGGTTAGAACATTCAGTCAGAACACTCATTAGATTACCATGTACTCTACCCTATTCTATAATTTTTCATATATCCATATGTCTATCTAAATACAAAAGACAGTGGCTGCTCTCTGCTAAGAGACGGAACGGAAATCTCCATTACAATACATTGTCTCCTGCGTGAATGCTCTACATTTTCAGCTCTCTTCACTGTATTAACCAATGTCATCTTGTGGATTTTTAGCCTTGTCTAAACTGCTCTTGCAATGACAGTAGTAATGAAAAAAAAGCACATCATGAGGAGCAGGCATTAATATATATCACTAATTACGTAAAACATTGTTTTGTCTAGTGCTACGATATTGCATGTAAAGCGGCCCTATCATGTTCACTTAATGTCAACATAGTCTATACATGAAGAAATATATTTTGAAAGGGAAGTTGGTTAACTCTTTTTAAAGTCTTATGAAAAGTGGTTTGAAATTACGATATATCACCAACCAAGCCATTACCTAAATTTGCTTTTGTGAATGAAGATCAATCTGAGAGGCAAAAATTTAATAATACCAAATGAATATGAATTATTCAAAAAGGAGCAGGCATTTAATGTTTTCCTTTAATGAAATGCTGATAATAAAAGGGGAAATGTCTTGTCAATTTTGGATCTTTTTGCAATTTTTATTTCCCACTCACATAACTATATCAAAAGGCTCTGTGATATAGAAACAGCATGGAAATCACCATATTGAAATGTATGAAATCAATACAGTCTTTACTGGCTAGAGTTTTTCTTATTAATTGCATACTCAAACCCTTTGCAGTCAAGAAATAGACTAGAAATAGAGACAACAAAACCAAATTTTATTCCTCAATAACTAATAAAAAAAACATGAAATGTTTAGAGGTGTCTGAGGGACCCCAGTGAAATGTGAAAAAATGGTAATGGCCCTTCAAGAAAATAGTTTTTGTAAGCCTAGCCCTCCCGAGCAAAGCCAGAGGGGCTAGGGAAGAAGACACTCTGGCTGGGGGCATCACCATCCTTCGCACTGTCTCCCACTTCTCTGACCCACTATTCTTATCGCTGGTTTTCCTGGTTTCCCCACCCTCCAGTTCGTTTACGGTTACATTTTAGATCTCAGCCACTGTCCTTGGTGTGGGAATGTGGTTGGCGTAAAAGGTCTCAGCACCCCGAAAGGCATGATCGCCATTCTCTTCCTGGGAACTTTATGAACTTTAATAACAAGCAGGAGGAGAGGTTGTTCTCCTCCTCTCCCTCCCTCTCTCTCTCAAATCAATAGAAACATATCCTCAAGTGAGGATTTTAAAAACAGAAAGAAAGAATGCAGATAGTAAAAAAGTAAAACAAGAAAATAATATCATCTGTGTAGGTATAAACAAAGGAGAGCATAGTTTTAAAATCAAGGAGGCAAAATATAGCAGTGGCTATGAAAATGAATGTGACATAATGTTCTTCTTAATCCTGTGAGCATATTAGTAATAACTTTTATTTATTTGGTGTACTCTTTTTTAAAATATATTTTATTGATTTTTTACAAAGAGGAAGGGAGCGGGATAGACAGAAACATCGATGAGAGAGAAACATCGATCAGGGGCCTCCTGCACACCCCCCACTGGGGACGTGCCCGCAACCAAGGTACATGCCCTTGACAGGAATTGAACCTGGGACCCTTTAGTCCACAGGCCGATGCTCTATCCACCAAGCCAAACTTGTTAGGTAATTTGGTGTACTCTTAAAGACTGAGAATTGAGAAGGTAGATTCAGTAAACACAACAACAAAAACACCCAAGGAGCAAGATGGATCTTGATTAGCCTGAGAATGTGTGTCTCAGAAATATACTACAAAGCACAAGCTCTTTAAAAGAAATAAAAACACTGCATAACTACCTCAAAGGCTATAGCCTGTAGTAATATCTTAAAATTCAAATAATATCTTAAAGAAACTAAAAATTATAACTTTATCAGTCTGATACATTTTCTGTGAGGACTGATTCATTTGCTATATATTGTATTAGCTCATTTGCTATTCATTGCTATTTACTTTTTTAAAAAAATATTTTTGTATTGACTTTGATGGAGAGGAAGGGAGGGGGAGAGATAGAGACATCAATGAGAGAGAAACATCAATCAGCTGCCTCCCGCATGCCACATCAGCCAGGTGCTGTTTTCACTTTTATCACCATAATTTAGCATGAATTATAACATTCAAATAAAATGCCATTTTAATTCTATGTTCAGGGTATAAATGCATCAAAGTGACCTACATACTTAGAAATTTATCTACTAAACAGAAGCTCATTTATACTCTAAAGACCTTTTCTATAAATCAATATATTAATTATTTTAGTTATCTAATTAATAAAGATATTAAATTGTCTTTAAAAAGCTAATAAGATTTCCCATTCTATCATCTAACAAGAACCAAAATTTCATCATTAGTTGGATCTTAATTTTATAAGTGATGAGAGAAAAAAAATTGTTTGCTTTGGGGGAAAGCATATCTTTTTCTCACTGGGATACATTTAGTTCATTCTATTCTCTATCTAAACAAATATATATTATCTTCTCCAGTGATTTTCAACATGACTTATAGATGTTCTTAAAGTTAAGTCCTATTATAATTCATCTCCATATCATGGTCACCTATTAACAATGTCTTTGGATCCTAATTCTACCATTTACATTTTTCACTATGTTTTCCAATCCATTCTTTATTTTGGCCTCTTTGCAAATGTGACTTATCAGCACATTATTGATCTTTTGTCTGACTCTAATCTCAATTTAAGAAAATAGCCCAAATGTCAGGTATGAGGGTATGTTTCGCAATAGTACTCGCTCATTGGAGCTCCCGGGTCTGAGTGATCCCTGCTGCTCCCTGGCCCCTGGGCTAGGGAACCCAAAGACCACTGTGATGAACGTCAGTCAGGCCAAGAGGCCAGAGAGTGTGACTAGCGAACTTTGCAGCTTCAAGTTGTTCTCCCCCACTGTCTGAAAGCACTCTTTTATGTAAACCTCTCATTTTTCTGTAAGCAATTAACCAACTGTGGAATATGAAAGAATCTGAGTTCCACTGCCAGAAGTTCTGATACATAGATTTGTGGGTATGGTCCCCACTGCTTTTTGACCAGTGAGTTGCGTAATATCAATGCAGATGATTAATACTCAACATATCAGGAAATATCCTGAAGCTCAAGATAAAGGGCTTTTGTGGGAATAAATCCATTTTCTGAGGGTATATAAATGAATCACAAGTTGTTCATCTCCTGTGAGACTAAGCTACAGTTTGGTCACATTGCTCAAGGATAGAACAGGCTGATACTAAGAGTTGCAGAAAGACACGCGATCCCAAGGTGAGAACCAGAACCTCTGGACCTGAAGGGAAGTCTAGAGCGCAGAAGAGTGCTCCTAAGAGACCTGTCCCTCCTCCATCTAACAAGTTACTGAGCCTATCCGAAACTAGTTTTAAAACCCAGAATGGCCAAGATTCTCGGAAAGTGACTCTTGTCTGACTTCAAATTCTTCCAAGTAAAGTTTGAAGAAGTGAAATATGTTTAAAACTTTAAGTATAAAGTAATATTAATTGACAAATATTACAGTACCCTGTAGAACGTAGTGTGAAGACTTACACCAAGTGTGTGAATGCAAAACTGTCACCTCAGTTTTAAGATGTGTTACCTGCTATGATTTACAGGTACAAGGATCTAAAAAAGAAGTCATCACAACTTCACACTATGAAATGGTCCAATTATACCCTGTTACCTGTATTAGTAATTGACAATTGCAGAGACACAAAGGTATAGGTCTACAGTTCTATGTTGTTAATTGATTTATGTGTGAATATGCTAATACAACCCTGATTTGTTTTAGGGTTTCAAATGAGATTGAACTTGAATACTTATTGTTTATGATCTAAAATCTTTTAAAGTAAGTTTGAAAATCTACAACTACTATTCTACTTCTCCTAAAACAAACACAGTATTTAGGTATAAATGTGTCTCCTTGCAGAAGTTACAATGAATTTTCTACAATTTGGATGAATTAAATGAATAAATATGACTAAGAAGTAAAAAAAAAAAAACTTATTTAGTAGACACATAATTATTTATTTCACTTCTGGGAGGAGGGAGTTACTGGCTATTCTTTTAAGAACTGGCTAGATATGGGTAGCAATTAAGGAATTGACTTGTATATTCTAAAGCATTTTCCCCAAATAAACCAGACATTTTAATGTATATGTGTGTGTGGCTATATAAATATAGAGATATAATTTATCTGCATATATGTGTATAGCTATATAGATTTAGATATATGTCATACTGATCATATTTTAAATTATATGGACCACTAAAGGTTTCTTCCTTAAAATCATGAAACAAATTGGCCCCCAAATACCAACTAAAACATAAAGAAACAGTTATGTGCAAAAAATTTTCACTCAAATTATTTGAGAACAAATATCACTAGATATTTTAAAAGCAGTGTTAGGAAAGAGGTAATATTATGATTTTTTTTCTCCATTTTATGAAAGGATGTGACTTCCTGAAGCCCATTAAGCAGGAAGGGGAATAAAAGAATCAATTACTGCCTAAATGTTCTTTAAAAAACTATTTTTTTCTTTGTGGAATAACCCTTGAATTCAAAAGAACTAAACAATAAAACTGGCAACATGAAGTATAATAATGTTGTTAGTCACTGACTTTTTAAAAATAGCCACCTATTTAGTGTTTATTTCCATTTACAAGGTTGATTACTTTGATAGCAAAATAAAAAATATTTAAATCCATGAAACTCCACTTCATTTCTTTATATGTATTTAGATGTCAGTCTGCAGAGTGATGTGTAACTTTGTAAATATGAGTTAGATTTATATAATTAGTGTCTCTGTGTCCAACATTCATCTGCACATTTTTTGGTGATATAATACATCAAAAGCATTCTGAGAACTTTTATGAATAGAACACTATTCCATATTTATCAGGCTACCCATTTTCCTATCCCTGTGATTTAATTAATTCACCATGCCCATCATAGCACTGAGTAAATATTTGTTAAATGAAAAAAAGAGGGAGGAGTTATATACTTATGTAAAAAAATTGAAATTAATATACATTAAACATTCAAAAGTAAAAATTTCAAGAATATTAATTAGAACCAAATATATATGGAAAATTTGGCTAAAAATAATTAGCAACACAAAGGGTTATCCATTAAATTCAGGTAGCCAGACTCTCAAAAAGCAGGTGTGAAAAAATTAGACTTTGGGTGTTATTAAAGAGAGAAAGCACAATTTTTAGCAAAGAACAATGAGGAGATGCAGTTACTGGCTATTGGGTAAGCTAACATGAGGTCACCCATTGCAGACATAATAATGATATGCAAATCTTGTTTGCAACTGTAGAAATTTAAATCTGCCTGGCACAAGCACAATTATGATGTAGGGTAAAGCAAGAAATAAAGGCAATTGAAAATTGAGGAACAAATTGGGGAAAAGAAATATTGTATGCCATTTTGAATAATAACTAGCAGAAAAACAATGTATCATGTTTGGCTTTTAAAAGTGGACAACTCATGACCTGAATTAAAGTGAATATTGCAATGGTAAAATGAGGTAGTGTAGTGAGTAGTATGGATTGGCACTCAACACCCATTCTACTTCCCTTCTAATGTGTTGTATTTCCCAAACTCCCTTGCAGCAAGGGTCTAGATATAGTCTGGGTTCAAACAATCAGAGGCACTTACATGCGATCGGTAGGCAGAAGCAAGGTGGAGCTATCCTGCCACTGTTTCTGCTCTCTTTGCTGGCCATCCTGGTCATGGTGACATTGGACTTTCCTGTGGCAAAATTAGCAGAGATCCCAGTGTTGAGTCATTAAATCCATAGGTCCTGAGAGGCAAATGCAGGGCATTTGTTTTGATGCATTTTGTCCTATAATGAGAATATATAATCTGGACATTTGAGGGTGAGTCCTCTTGCAAAAATTGTCTTACTCTTCTCACAATTTTTACTTGATCCAGGTTTAGAGGTGGTAGTATTGCCTTCTTGACAATACTTCCCCCAGATGACACACTGGTTCCTAGATCTGGAAGGAGATACTGCCACGAGGCCATTTGGGGTCGCCTTATGATTTTAAAGAGGCCTCTCGTTGGATGGGAAGATTAATGTTGCTTTTAAGAGGACTGCTTTCAAAACATGTGTCAGGAAGTAGTATGTATGTACCTGGAATGGAAGGGATATTGGGGGGTGTCTCCTCATACTACCATGTCTTGAGGTTAAAGTTCATATACAATTCCAACAACCCAAGACAGGCATGACCACCAATGGCTCAGGCTCGTCAAGAATGAAGGTTTGGCCAAACCGGTTTGGCTCAGTAGATAGAGCATCGGCCTGAGGACTGAAAGGTCCCAGGTTCGATTCTGGTCAAGGGCACGTACCTCGGTTGCAGGCACATCCCCAGTGGGAGGTGTGCAGGAGGCGGCTGGTCGATGTTTCTCTCTCATCGGTGTTTCTAACTTTCTATCCTTCTCCCTTCCTCTCTGTAAAAAATCAATAAAATATATTTTTAAAAAAAAGAATGAAGGTTTGCTTCAACCTACCCACCAGTTAACTCCAAACAGCTGAGGGCAATGGTAGCATGGAATTCAGTATAGAAAAAAGATGCTATAAATACCAAATATAACCTTATGACCACTCCCCTCTGACAGCTGTCATTCTGCTCTCTGTATCTATGAGTGTGTTTCTATTTTGTTTGCTAGTTTATTTTGTTCATTAGATTCCACATATAAGTGAAATCATATAGTACTTGTCTTTCTCTGACTGGCTTATTCCACTTAACATAATGCTCTCCAGTTCCATCCATGCTATTGCAAAAGCTAAGATTTCCTTCATTTTTATGGCCGAGTAGTATTCCATTGTATAAATGTACCACAGCTTTTTTTATTCATTTATCTACTGATGGACACTTGAGCTGCTTCCAGATCTTGGCTATTGTAAATAATGCTTCAGTGAACATAGGGGTGTATATGTTCTTAATTATAACAGAGGGAGAGATTCTCTGGTGGGTTATTTATATGGCTTTCTAATAAGTGTATACAAACTAAATTCCTGTATTAAAATAGCCAGCTCAATTTCAATTATCTTCAACTTAACAATGACTCAAACAGATGGTACATTGAGAGAGAAACACGATTTACCAAATTTAACCATTCTATGTAATAAAAGTCTGTTCTTCCTGAACATAACATGAACGGAAACAACCATAGGTTAGAAATAGAGATAATTTCAGTACAAGGATGCTGAGTGATTTATCAATAAACCAAACATAGTTTATAATTTTCAATAAGTTTTTGCTTCTTTTTTCTTATTGTCTTTATGCATAGCCAGTCAAAATGACTTTACTGATTGAACAAATTCATTCCTAATTTGAACCTGGCTATTAGCTTTATTTATTAGACCACATATACATTTTGAATTTCAGATTAGCTTAATAGTCACAGTTGGCTATTTGCCACTTATAGGCTTCTTATAAACTATATATTTATCAACAAATGTTGACACCTGAAAAACAATGATGCCTATCCATATGGATGTTTTCATACTATAGAGATGAAAAGATGTTTGCCATGCAGATGATAAAATCTAACAGTTTAGGAAGAAACGTCCTTATCTATAAACAGAAAGAAAATTCATTATTAAGTTCAACTAAGATCAAACATTAAATATTTATATATTGATTTAATTTTGTTGTAATCTCCAGTTTTTCAAGTCAAACTAAGATATTTAAAGACACAGACAGATACAGAGATGCAGTCATGGCTCATGTACACTCCTAAAATAGGAGCTGATTACAGAGGTCCAATCTGGAGATGGGTGGGTAAGTCACTCTGTTTACTCAAGATTAAATGTCTGATGAATCTAGGGCTAATTATGTAGTGAAGATTTTGCATGGCTCTCCTTCTTCTGCTTCTTTCCTCCTCAAGGATGCCAACAACTTTTTTAATCTTTATACACTGCCAGTGTGCATAAAATCACATGTATTTGAGCAATTTGTTTGGGGGGAGATATATGAACTGGATTTAGCTTTCAAACCTGACCTGTAACAACACTGACTTACAGATCTAAACAGGAATAGAGGTAAACATCCACCTTCAGTTGCAATTCAGAATCTATTTTCCACAGATTCTATAGACCCATATTACTGGTAATTTTAGTACAGAAACAATCTGGTCAGCATAAATTGTGTATTCAAAGACAGTTCACCAACATCATAATGGCAGGATATTTCCCATATTTCTGATACAATATATAATCTGCTGTGTCCACATACTTATTTAGAGTCATAAATAATGAGTGATATATGCATTCTTGTTTTAATTCACGTGAAGCTGACTTCCTCTTTCTGTCTTTGGGAAGGACAGGCACATAGGTTTGGGGGGTGGCAGTATCTTTTATATTTAATGATGGGTACAACTCTGTCCTCACTGAGCCAGGCAAAGCACTTGTGAAAGTTGAAAGTTTTGATACATTATTTATCAAGTTCATTTCCTATTGTTTTATATATTGCTAGATGCATAACATAAGAATAATGCTATGTTTCAAAAAAAAGAATGAAAAGCAATCAGAATATTTCTTGGAAATAAAACAATAAAATATTTTATATAAACAAGTCAAAAATTCTTCCCCCCCCCCATCTCAATCCATCCCCAGACATGAAGTAATTAGAGGTTGAGTAAATAAAGAGTGTATCATTAAACGAGTATTTAGACATGATGGATCCAGGAACTGTTCATTTGCCCAAACCTTTCTTTCCTTTTAGAGGTTTCTGGCAGCTAACAGAAGAGAAGTAAATTTTATGATAAATTACTTCTAAATATTTTACCGTGACTTCATGTTTTCTCATCCTCAGTGTCCACAGACAGCAGGAAACCCTCTTGTTGACTAAGGCAGTGTTTGATAATACCCTTTCTCTCCTGGTTATATTAGTTGGAGTGCTCATCATTTGAGACATGTAATATGTTAGGAATCTCCTACAGTCCCTTCAATTGCCAGGAACCATATCTTCCATACTCTCTCTGCATGCCAGTTTGTAAAATCCGACTTTCCAGCTGAGTAGATTGAGGCACACACTATTTTCTGAGTAACCCATGAATTTCACGTATGGAATTGGCAACAAAATGTGTGCTGACCTTTCCACCCTCCACCCCACTACCTGCACATAGTCATACAGGATGAGAAAACCTTTTTCTAGTCAACAGTTTCCTTCTTTATCTATAGTGTCTCCAAACACGTCAACAAGTTAAATAACATATTTGAAAGAGAAAACAAAATTGAAACTAGAAGACAAATTAAGTCATGTACTCTGAAAAAGAACAGTATGTATTAATATAAGATTTTAGATAAGATCAAGAGTAAATAAACAGAGAAATGTCTTAGAGGCGTGGAGATTTAAATTTTGGTCCTAAAGGCAGGGTAATTGTCTGAATAGTTATGTGCAAAAGTTAGTTTCTAATTAGCTGGTCAAAAGAGTAATACTACTAAAAGAGACATATCTTCATGCTTTTGTAACAGGATAACAAAATGCAGTTTTGAACTAGATCCTGAAGTCAAGATATAGTTAATAGATGGCAACTCTAAATTGTCAACGTACAACTATTTGTTCCTATCTCATGGGAAAAGGCAAGATTTGCTCCTGAGTCCTTACTCAAGTCCACATCCACACACAAATATGCATAGAAACCACACATACATACACATATGCATATGTTAATAGACACATAAATACAATGTATAGATTTGCCCACACATAAACATGTTCACACATATGCTCACCCATGCACATACACATACATAAATGCATACCCTTATACACAGACTCGTCCTCTCTCAGAAGAATATATGGTAGGGTATTGACCTAACCCTAGGTTTCTGTCTTTCTATGCAACATTTATTCCTCCCCTCCACCCTCTATATTTTCCATAGCATGAAGATCTGGGGTCAGCAGACCTCAGTCTGGGAGCCAAATCTGGACTGCCACCTGTTTTAATATGGTCTGAAAGCTAAGAATGGTGTTTACATTTATAAATGGTTTGAATAAATAAAACGAACAATATTTTATGCATATAAAAATTGTATGGGGTTTATATTTTAGTGGCCATAAATATTTATCTCATATTATCTAAGGGTGTTTGGACTACAACAGCAGAGTTGAACAATTGCTACAAAGACCTTATGTGTCTCTCTCATTGCTTCACGCTGCTGCTCAAAACACTACCAATCCTAGGGATGCAGTTATACATCTCCAGTGTTTCAAGTGCCACACATCTCCATCTCATGACCTTATTATTAATATTTTTTTTTGCTTTTATTAAGATGTGGCTGAATCGCAGTGTCTTCCTTCTGTTGTTTCTTTTTTTCTTTTTTCGTGACTTTGAGAGAGAGAGATTTGTTGTTCCATTTGTTTACGCATCCATTAGTTGACTCTTAGATGTGACCTGACCAGGGATCGAACCTGAAATCTTGGCACATTGGGAGGACACTCCAACCAACTGAGCCCCCTTGCCAGGGCTCTTTTTATTATTTTTAAAACCAGTGCATGCCCATTATGTTGAAACAGAAAAAGAAATAAAAGCAGAGTTCTTGTGTTCCTTTAAGACACAGAAGAGTATGAATTATTTTGTTATTGAATTAGATCAACAAATCAGAAATTAAGAGGCAAGGCCTCAACATCATGCTGCAAGTCCTAGCAAGAATAATATGCAAGAGAAAGAAATAATGAGCATTTCTATTGGAGAGGAAGTAATAAAATGGTCCTTATTTGCAGACGATATGATTATCTATGTAGAAAAATCTCATAGAAGCTACAAAAACCTTTTGAAACTAATAAGTAAATTTAGCAAGTTCACAGAATAAAGAACATGCAAGGTCAATTTTATTTTTATATGCTAAGAGGGAACGATTAAAATTTAAATGCAAAAACAAATAATTATTTAAAATAGCAACCCCCAAAAGTGAAATACTTAAGTATGTCCATTTATACAGAGAACTACAAAACACTGATCAAGGAAACCACAAAATATCTAAATAAATAGATATTCCATGTAAACAATTTGGAAAGTTCGATATTGTTATGACATCAATTCTCCCTAATATCTAAGAATTCAATGCAATCCCAATCAAAACTCCAACAAGCCATTTTGTTGTTGGTATGAATAAACTGATTCTAAAATTCATATAGGAAGGCATAGAACTAAAATAGCCAAGGCAATTCTAACAAAGAACAATATATATCCTGATTTCTAGACTAATTATAAAGCTACATTAACATAAATAGTGTAGTATTGACAAAAATTAGAAACATTGGTCAATGTAATAGAATAAAGAGCCCATCCAAATACAGCCAAGTAATTTTTGGCAAAGGATAAAAAGTAATTCAGTGAAGAAAGGATAACTTTTGAACAAACATTGCTGGGAAAATTAGATATGAATATACAAAAAACAGTAAACATATACATGTATATAACACCCTAAATAAAAGTTAATTCAAAATAAATCATAGACTAATCTCAGAGGGAAGGGAGTGGTGGTAAGAGATTAACCAAAGAACTTATATAAATACTAGAGGCCCAGTGCACAGAATTCATGCATGTGTAGGTTCCCTAGGCCTGGCCAGTGATCAGGGCCGATTAGGGCCTTCTGGCTGCCGGTCAGGGCCTTTCTTCATCTCGCACTGCCTCCTGGTGGTCAGCGCACATCATAGTAAGCAATAGAACTCTTGGTCTCCTGTTCAAACTCCCAAGAGGACAATTTGCATATTAAGCTTTGAGAGAGAGAGAGGAGGCCCAGTGCACGAAATTCATGCAAAGGTAGGGTCCCTAGGCCTGGCTGGGAATCAGGCCAATCTGTGAGGTGACCAGCGAGGCAATCAGGGGCCCCCTCGCAGGCACCTGCCTTGGCTGGCCTGGCACCGTCCACTCACCAGCCCCACTGCCAGTCGCCTCCCTCTATGGCACCCACCTCGGCTGGCCTGGGGCCTGCAGGTTGGGGGCAGCTCCTTCATTGAGCATCTGCCCCCTGGTGGTCAGTGCGCATCATAGCAACTGGTCGTTCTGCTGTTCGGTCAATTTGCATATCAGGCTTTTATTATATAGGAATATGCATAACCCATGGACAAAGACAGACAATAGTGTGGTGAAGGCTGGGGGTGGGGATGGGAATGGTTGTGGAAGGGGACAATAGTGGAAAAAAGAGGACATCTGTAATAATTTCAACAATAAAGATAAATTTTAAAAATTAATAAATAAAATCATAGACCTAAATTTAAGTGTAAAACTATAAAATTTCTACAAGAAATATGCATGATCTTGACTTAGATGATGGGTTTTTATTTTTTATTTTATTATATTTTATTGTATTTATTATAAGTATTTTTGTCTCCATTTTGTTTTATTATTATTTTCTTTAAATTTATCTTTTTTTAATCTCTTTTTTTATTGATTTTGGACAGAGGAAAGGAGAGGGAGAGAGAGATTGAAACATCAATGATGAGAGAGAATCATTGATTGGCTGCCTCCTGCATGCCCCCTACTGGAGATCAAGCCTGCAACCTGGGCATGTGCCCTTGACTGGAATTGAACCTGGGACCCTTCAGTCTGCAGGCTGACACTCTATCCATTGAGCCAAACCTGATAGGGCTAAATTTAACTTTATTGTTGAGAGTATTATAGATGTCCCCTTTGTTTTTTTTTCCCATTGACCCCCTCCACCCCTCACCTGCCCCTCCCATGCCTTCACCACTATTATCTGTGTTCATGGGCTATGCATATATGCATATAAATTCCCCAGTTAATCTCTCCTTCCATCCTTCTGAGATTCCATTATCATTAAAATGTCCATACTACCCAAAGCAATCTATAGATTCAATGCAATCCTCCAGTCTATTCCATGCTTCTGTTGCTGGATCTATTTTGTTCATCAGTTTATTTTGTTCATTAAATTCCACACATGAGTGCAATCATGTGATACTTATTTCTATCTGACTGGCTCATTTCACTTAGCATAATACTCTCCAGGTCCCTCCACACTGTCTCAAATGGTAAGAGATCCTTCTTTTTTATAGCTGCATTGTATTACATGATGAAGATGTACCACAGCTTTTCTTTTATCCACTTGTCTATTGATGGATACTTGGGCTGTTTACAGATCTTGGCTATCGTAAATTGAACTGCTATGAACATAGGGGTGCATATATTATTTCTGATTGATGTTTCAAGTATCTTAGGATAAATTCCTACAAGTGGGATCACTGGGTCAAATTGCAGTTCCATTTTTAATTTTGGGAGGAAATGCCCTACTGCTTTTTACTGGTTGCACCAGTCTGCATTCCCACCAGCAGTGCACTAGGGGACGTTCTCTCTTCTACTCATCCTCTCCAGCGCTTGTCATTTGTTGATTTGTTGATGATAGCCATTCTGACAGGTATAATGTGATACGTCATTGTCGTTTTGATTTGCATCTCTCAGATAATTAGTGACTTTGAGCATTTTTTCATGTGACTCTTGGCCTTCTGTATGTCCACTTTGGAGAAGTGTCTATTTAGGTCCTTCGGCCATTTTTTTAATTGGATTGTTTGTCTTCCTTTTGTTAAGTACTATGAGTTCCTTATATATTTTGGAAATGAACCCTTTATCAGATGTATCATTGGCAAATATGTTCTCCCATGCAGTGGGTACCCTTTTTAGTTTGAGTACTAGAGGCCCAGTGCATGAAAATTTGTGCACTCGGGGGATCCCTCAGCCTGGCCTGAGCCCTCTTGCAGTCCAGGAGCCCTCAGGGAATGTCTGTGGGGAGCGGGCCTAAGCTTCAGTCTGGCCTCCCTCTGTGGGAGGCAACCAACAGGCCCATCAGGGGATGGTGCTGGCTGGCAAGCAGCTGGCCCCACCTCCCCGATCGCCCCTCTGGTGCCGCTGGTCACCACCACCACCCCCATCACCATCCCCTCCCTCTTCCCACCAGCACACGCCTTGGCTGGCCTGGCACCATTTGCTCGCCAACCCTGCCTCCCACTGTCCAGTCGTTCCATCGTTCGGTCGATTTCCATATTATGTTTTTATTATATAGGATGGCTTTTTTTGCTGTGCAGAAGCTTTCTATTTTTATGTATTTCCATTTGTATATTTTTTTCTTAGTTTCCCTTGCCCTAGGACAGTGGTCGGCAAACTCATTAGTCAACAGAACCAAATATCAACAGTACGACAATTGAAATTTCTTTTGAGCGCCAATTTTTTTTTAAATATATTTTATTGATTTTTTACAGAGAGGAAGGAAGAGAGATAGAGAGTTAGAAACATCGATCAGCTGCCTCCCGCACATCCCCCACTGGGGAAGTGCCCGCAACCCAGGTACATGCCCCTGACCGGAATCGAACCTGGGACCCTTCAGTCCGCAGGCCAACGCTCCATCCACTGAGCCAAACCGGCTTTGGCGAGCGCCAAATTTTTTAAATTTAAACTATATAGGTAGGTACATTGTTATTAACTTAATTAGGATACTCCTAAGGCTTAGGAAGAGCCACACTCAAGGGGCCAAAGAGCTGCATGTGGCTCGCGAGCTGCAGTTTGCTGACCACGGCTAGGAGATGTATCAGTAAACATATTGCTGTGAGAGATGGCTGAGATTTTGTTGCCTATGGTTTCTTCTAGGATTTTTATGGTTTCACGACTTACATTTAGGTCTTTTATCCATTTTGAGTTTATTCTTGTGTATGGTATAAGTTTCTGGTATAGTTTCATTTTTTTGCATGTATCTGTCCAATTTTCCCAACACCATTTATTGAATAGACTGTCTTGATTCCATTGTATGCTCTTGCCTCCTTTGTCAAATATTAATTGATTGTAATGGCTTAGGTCAATTTCTGGGATCTCTGTTCTGTTCCATTGATCTATATGCCTATTCTTGTGCCACTACCAGGCTGTTTTGAGTACAGTGGCTTTTTAGTATAACACTCAGAAATCAATAGCATTTTTATACACCAGTACTAAACTCTCAGAAAGAAAAAGTAAAAAAAAAATCCAATTTACCATTGCAACAAAAATTAAGATACTTAGGAATAAACTTTACCAAGGAGGTAAAAAACCTGTACTCGGAAATTATAAGACATTGAAAAAAAATAGAGGAAGATATAAACAAGTGAAAGAATATACCATGTTGATGGGTTGGTAGACTCAACATCATTAAAATGTCCATACTACCCAAAGCAATCTATAGATTCAGTGCAATCCCTTTTAAATACCAATGGCATATTTCACAGATTTAGAACAAACACTCCAAAAGTTTATATGGAACCAAAAAAGACCCCAAATAGCTGCAGCAATCTTGAAATGAAGAACAAAGTTGGAGAAATCACAATCCCAGATATTAAGTTATACTACATAAATGATGGGTTTTTAAATACAACACTAAAAGCACAATCCATGAAAAAAAATAATTGAATTAAATTGAAAAAAAATCTTGGACTTTATCAAGATTAAATTTTTGTTCTGTGAAAGACTGTCAAGTGAATGAAAAGATTAATCATAGACTGAGAGAAAGTATTAGCAAGTGATATTTCTAATAAATGACTTGTATCCAGAATATATAAAGAACTCTAAAACTTCAATAATAAAATAAAACTAATTTATAAGTGACACAATATATGAACAGACACTGAAACTAATATATGACTGGCAAATAAACACATGACAAGGTGCTCAAATCATTTGTCATTATAAAAATGCAAATCAAAACTTCAGCAAGATACCACTACATACATATCAGAATGGCTAAAATCCAAAAAAAATTGACAATAAGAAATGCTGATGAGAATACAGAACAATATAAACTCTCATTACTTTCTGGTGAGAAAGAAAAATAGTACAGTCACTTTAGAAGGCAATTTGGTACTTTTTTTATAAATTAAACATAGATTTCTCACACAACTCAGAAATCGCACTCCAAGGTATTTACCCAAGTGTTTTGTAAACTTAAGTCCACACAAATAGTTCTATGTGAATATTTATAGCAACTCCATTATTTAGCACTAGAGGCCTGGTGCATGGATTCATGCACCGGTGGGGTCCCTCGGCCTGTCCTGCGCCCTCTCGCAATCTGAGACCCCTCAGGGGATGTTGAACTGCTAGTTTTGGCCCAATCCACACAGACCAGACCAAGGAACCCCCCTGGTGCACAAACCCATGCACTGGGCCGGTTTTGGCCCAATCCCTGCAGGCTAGGCCTAGGGACCCTACCGGTCCAGGAATCCATGCACCAGGCCTCTAGTATGCATATAAGATCTTTGGTTAATCTCTTCCTGCCCTCCCTCCTCCCTGCTTCCCTCTGAGATTCATCAGTCTGGTCCATGTTTCCATGCCTGTGCATTGAGCGTCTGCCCCCTGGTGGTCAGTGCGTGTCATAGCTAACGGTTAAAAGGGCAAATGTTCGCTTAGGCTTTTATATATATAAATCAGTAAAGCTTCATTATGATCTATTTATTTTCAGGTCAGGGTCAAGATGGAAATTTTTATGAGTGAGAACCTCAATTAGTGTTACTGAGCACTGAATGACTTTGGAAATATGCTTTGCTGCAGATTTAATGATGTTTATTAATTAATTCAACTTAAAGTTACAAGATAAACTGCTTTTATATGAGAAACCCACAACATGGTAAAGTTTATTTTAAGACTACTAACATTACTTGGGTTACAATTTGGAGTACAATCAAGCTGCTTTATACATTTCCCACAATAGCAAAACTTAAAACAAGATGTGAGATATCCATTTTCATAAAATATTTTAGTGGTTATATTTGTGAAGTTAGATGACAGTTTCAGTAGCATTTGTCAGGGCTCAGTGGACGTGCCAAAGGAATTTCTACATTTCAGAATCCATCTGACTGTGCAGTTGAGGAGCTTCCCCCTTCCTATTGGCAGTGACTAATATGCATGGTAATGACATAGCAAGTGTCAAATGTCAAGAGAATCATATAACAGGATTCTATAAAAAACCTGCCAGATGAAAACGATGTTTAATTTAAGGTCATAAATCATGGTCCATTAGTAATATTTAGCAGTACCTATCTGTGAAAAGATATGGTAAAAGATGGAATATGTAACTTCTCTTTTCAGATCAGCTTCAATGGGTGAAGATTTGCAATTGATTTTGGTGATAGAGAATATTGACTGAACCAAAATTAACCAAAATATTATTCTAAATAGAATTCCATTCTCATTAGTAGACCTGGATTTAAAAAAAAATACTCAATTATTATATGTGTATGTGTGTCTTGGCACAAAATAAACATGTATTAAGTGTTTTTTATCGTTGTTATTTTTATTCACTTTTTCTTTTTATTGAATTTATTGCGTGACACTGGTTAACAAAATTATACAGGCTTCAGGTGCACATTTCTACAACACATCACCTGTACACTGTACTGTGCGTTCACCACCCTGAGTCAGGTCTCCCTCCATCACCATTCATCCCCTCTTATCCCCTTCCACATTCCCCACTTCCCTCTCAAAAATGTGGAGGTTTATTTTCTCTCTTGTTTATAAGTATCTACATGGTAGCTTCAATTTTTCCCTGGGCCCACAAAGCCAAGATATTTACTGTCTGGCCTTTTACATAAAAAGCTTGCCAACTTGTGTCCTGGAATATTTAACACCTTTTCCTTCCTAACTAGAGCTGTTACTACTCTCCAGGGACCAGAAGAGAATCTAATTCTCCTCTCTGGGTGGGAGTTAAGTGGGTATAGAATGGGCTATCTTCTCTCAATGCTATATATTCCTGACACCTAAGTTGAAATTTGGAGTATATTTTCCCATAAAATTGCTGGGATTAATTTCTATGAAATAGGTGTATTACTACCCATGGTTCCAGTCCATTGAACAGTAAATGTGCTGTGGTGGACCTGAGTACCTAAACAACATTTTAAGTAAATTTCCCAAGAAAATGAATACTGGGTTTCTAAAAAATGACTCATAATCACTCTTTTAGGACAGAGCTCTATTGCAATTCAAAACTATTTAAAACTCTTTATGTTTCTTTTAAATAAGACAACCACATGGATAGTTTACACTAGTCCTCATCCCGTTTCTAATTTCAGTGCAGCCTTCTAACTTTCTTAGCTTTTATTGTCAAAAGCACCGTTTTCAATATCACATTAGTAACTGGATACCCAGATCAGCAAACAACTTTGTTAAACATAAATCAGTTAATGTTGATAAAATACACTAAGAATTATGAGCATGATGTTATGTCATCTATATTATTATCTCCAAATAGAATTGAACTGCCAGGGTGAAATATTGCTACTCTTCCTTCTGGTAGCCGGGTTGACTCCCAAGCAGGAAACCACCTCATTCCCTTAACGTAGCTAATTACACACTGAAACCCACATGAGTCTCATTAATGATCAGGCCAAGGTAATAAACAGATCCCACGATGCTCTTATTAGCCTAATACAGCTACTGTAGGGGTAAAAATAATTCCACATTGAGTACATCTGGTAATCAAGAGTCTCAAGGCAAAGTATTAGGATGGTTATACGAAAGAACAATACAAAACCAAAGATGGAAAAATGAACAGTTTTTAAAATTATTTATTCATCTATCCATCTACATATCTAAATATTTTATCAGTTTCTTAATTCTTGTAGATGCAAGTCAGCATCCATTTTTTAAATTTATTTTACATTTCATAATAATTTGTTCATTTGACAAATATTTATTTTTTACTGGTTCTTGGGAACTTGTTGAGACTATAAATAATATCCTCAATTTCCAATGAGGAAAACAAGTAATATATGTCTAATTATGAAAATATATAAATGGGAGGTAATTAATTTCTTATCTTGAAGAACTTTTACAATTAAAATTTATTTTTCCTACATTATGTCATTTGTGATCCATAACAACACTAATAGATAAGGAAGAATTATCTCCATTTTTACATTTGAGCAGACTGACACTCAAATTATATGACTTGTGAAAGGTTCTATAGTAAACTTAAACCTTCTGATTTAAGGTCCAGAAGTTTTTGGATTTCATCAAATCTACCTTATTTTTATGATAATATTGATTTTGAACAGCCTGCTGCCCCTCAACCTCAACATTTGAATAACGACTTTATCCAATTTTCCTTACTACTTGAAGAACCAGAGTTGCTTTGTTTTAGTACCTCCACAGCAGCTTTGAATTCCTCTTCATTTACCTTCCCTCAAATCAAATATAGCAATTGTACTGTCTTCATTATGATCTTACCTCCAATACCTCATTCTCTATTCCTTTGAAGCATTGTTCCTCCACATTTTTACTTATTGACTTTACTGCTGTTTCATAACACTCTCTTCCTCAGCACTCAGCCTGTAGGACTAGTGGACTGAACACGCCCTAGAGCCAACCTCCCATGGTCCCAATCTTGCCTCCTTTGTCTGGCCATTTCATAATCTAATGGGAGATTCCCTTGTAGGTAACTCTATGTCTCTCTCTTATAGCCTTTAAGATTCTCTTTGTCATTAATGTTTGCCATTGTAATTATGATGTGTCTTGATGTGGGTCTTTTCGGGTTCACCTTGTTTGGGACTCTCTGGGCTTCTGTGACTTTTTTCTTCCCCACCTCAGGGAAGTTTTCTGATATTATTTCTTCAAATAGATTTTCTAATCCATGTTCCTCTTTCTGTTGTTCTGGCACCCCTATTATTTGTATGTTGTTTCATTTCATGTTGTCCCAAAGCTCCCTTAGGCTCTCCTCCTGTCTTTTAATTTTTTTCTCCAACTGAAGTACAGTTTGGGTGTGTTTTGCTTCCTTGTCTTCTAATTCACTAATTCAGTCCTCCACTTCTCCTAGTCTACTCTTGATACTTTCAATGCTGTTTTTTATTGAAACTATATCGCTCTTCATTTCTTCTTGGGTCTTACATAAGTTATTCATCTTTTCATCTGTTTCTTTTTGCTTCTTGCATAAGTTGTTGATTTTTTTCCTCCATCTGGTTTATGCACTCTAGGACCCTTATTCTGAATTCTTTTTCTGTCATGTTGCATGCCTCTGTATTGCTTAGCTGCTTTTCTCGAGAGCCCTCCTTTTCTTGCCTTTGGGGGTTTCTTTGTCTACCCATGTTTGATCTAGTTGTTGAGTCATTCAGTGGCTGCTCCCTGGGTGGCAGTGGCTCCTCGGGCTGTGGTTGCTCCTTGGGTGGTTGTGGTAGCAGCTGCTCTTCCGTTGGTAGCAGGTTCTCTGGTGGGTGCTGTTCACAGCTGTGGTGGCTCTTCCGGCTGGTGGGGGGAGGCTTCACACACAGCAACTGTTCCTCAGACAGAGCGTGTGGTGATCAGGAGGCCGCTGTTGCTTGGATCTGCTTTCCGTGGGGAGAAGCAGGGCTCGTCTGAGTTCATGTAGTCTCGCTGCTTGAGAGCCATTGTTGCCGGGTTAGTAGCCGATCTCTGGATGCTACTCAAGATGGCGCGGTCTCTGCAGCTGAGCCGGCACACCAGGAGAGGTTTCAGCCTCAATTTCTAACCGTCCCCTTTTTCTAGGAGTTCTCTGTCTTTCCTGGCTGCAGACTGTCTCTCAGCTGAATCTCTTCTGCTTATTCGGGCTGTATGTTACCCTTTTCAGCTGCTCGCCCTTATCTGCTCCGGGACAAGGCACCGACACGTCCATCTAAACCTCCGCCATTTTCTCTTCTCCATATTCCTGTTTTTAAAAAGAATAACTGTAATGTTTCGTTAGTAAATATGATGTTAGTACCAAGTCTTAAATAAACACTGTCTTGCTAAAAAAGAAATACTCCAAACATAATTATTAATGTTTTAATTATGAATAGGTATAGATCAGTACCATTTTTATACACCAATAATGAACTCTCCAAAAGAGAAACTAAAAAACAGTCCCATTTACCATTGCAACAAAACAAAACAAAATAAAACAAAATAATAAGATACCTAGGAATAAATTTAACCAAGGATGTAAAAGACCTGTACTTGGAAAACTATAGGACATTGAAAAAAGAAATAGATGAAGATACAAACAAATGGAACCATATACCATGTTCATGGATTGGAAGCATTAACATCATCAAAATGTCCATACTACTGAAAGCTATTTATAGATTCAGTGCAATCCCTATTAAAATAGCAATGGCAAACTTCACAGAACTAGAACAAAAATTCCAAAAATTTATATGGAATCATAAAAGACCCTGAATATCTACAGCAATCTTGAAAAAGAAGAACAAAGTTGGAGGGTTCACAATACTGGATGTGAAACTATACTACAAAGCCATTATAATCAAAACAACCTGGGTCTGGCACAAGAGCAGGCAAATAGATCAATTGAACAGAACAAAGAATCCAGAAATGGGAGACATCTGTAATATTGTCAACAATAAATATACATACATATATTAAAAAAAGAATAGGTATAGAATTTTGATATTTCTTCTCATCATTTATTGAGATTATATATGATTTTTAATATCCTTCCTAATAATATGACAAATTATATTAATAATCTCTCCCATGATGTACCAGAATTTCTTGGCTGTGCTAAATCCTACTCAGTCATTATGGAAACATATATTTTAATTTAATTTGTTTACTCTTTGAAGTGTGCTAATGTTATTTATAATTCCAGTGTCTCTATTTACAAATGTTACCAGTCACTTTCTTTGGTTTGGTCATCTTATGTGATTTAATAATTTTATTCCAAAATGTGACAAAGATAAGTTATATATATTTTTTATGGATTAGAATCATATTCAATACAAGGAAACAATGTTATTTTTTTGTAAAATATATTTTTATTGATTTCAGAGAGGGAAGGAGAGGGAGAGAGGGATAGAAACCTCAATGATGAGAGAGAATCATTGATTGGCTGCCTCCTGCACTCCCCTTACTGGGGATTGAGCCCGAAACCCAGGCATGTGTCCTTGACCAGAATAGAACCTGGGACCCTTCAGTCCATAGGCCAACACTCTATCCACTGAGCCAAACCAGCTAGGACAGAAACGATGTTCTTAATAAAGGGATATCTTTTCCTTAGAAAATTAAATAGCAATCCTTTAATAAACCTATTTGAGTCCAGACTAAAGCAGAAGAATCTAGTACAGTTTCTCAGAAGCTGTTCTAAGGATCGCCTTCTTTAAAATCATTTCAGCAGGTTCTTAAAAGTGTCCCACTCAGACTTACTGACAGGGTCACTTTTTTTTTTTTAATATATTTTATTGATTTTTTACAGAGAGGAAGGGAGAAGGATAGACAGTTAGAAACATCGATGAGAGAGAAACATCGATCAGCTGCCTCCTGCACACCCCCTAACTGGGGATGTGCCGCAACCAAGGTACATGCCCTTGACCGGAATCAAACCTGGGACCCTTGAGTCCGCAGGCTGATGCTCTATCCACCGAGCCAAACCAGTTAGGGCTGACAGGGCCACTTTATGATTTTGTGGGCTTTAGGCAACTTTACCTTCATGAGCCCCTTTCTCCATAAGAAATATCGAAAATCACGTTTCACATAGGTTAGTATAAAGACAAGTATATTAATATTATAAATTTTAAATGTTTTCTTTGACCTACAAGTTTTTGTATTTTTTCATACTTAAAAATATCAAAACCCTTGCCAGTTGTCTTGGTTGAGCATCCTCCCATGCACCAAAAGGTCACCGGTTTGATTCCTGGTCGGGCACATACCCGGATTGTGAGTTTGACCCTCAATAGGGGATATGCAGGAGGCAGCTGGTCAATGTTTCTCTCTCACATCAATGTTTCTCTTTCGCTCTCTTTCCATCTCCCTTCTTCTCTCTTTAAAATCAATAAAACCACATTAAAAAAAATAAAAATATTTTCATAGGCCCCTAGAAGTGTGTGGGTCCTAGGTCCTGGGCCTACTATGGCTAATAGGCGCATTGGCCCCACAAACTGAATCAGACTCTCAGGTGTAGGAGCCGGAAATGTGCATCTGAACAAGCACCTCTGTGGTTCATGTGCCCAGCGGTCTGGTGGTGGAGAGGACTGGTTCACTGAGGACCGGTCCAACCTTTGCCCACGACAGCTACTAGCAGCGCGGGGCTAGTCTTTTGACCTCTTCTGGCTTTAATGGTTTTGTCTGCCATTCCTCATGCTGCAAACTTTTATGAGCAGGTACTTTATTGAGAACTGGCCTGTTAGACACCAAAACCGGTTTGGCTCAGCGGATAGAGTGTTGGCCTGCGGACTGAAAGGTCCCGGGTTCGATTCCAGTCAAGGGCATGTACCCTGGTTGCGGGCACATCCCCAGTGGGGGGTGTGCAGGAGGCAGCTGATCGATGTTTCTCTCTCATCGATGTTTCTAACTCTCTGTCCCTCTCCCTTCCTCTCTGCAAAAAATCAATAAAATATATATTTTTTAAAAAGTTTGCTTTTTATGGTTGTTATTATTATTATCAAATTGCTAACCTATATATTTTAAGAAAATTCTCATTATTTTTCTAGTTCTATGATTTTGTCTAAAATTGTTGTCATCTCTTCTTTTATTGTAATTTAGGACCCTCTGGGTACTAAAATTATAGTGCTCTGATTTTTTTACTCTACGGAATTAGTTTTGTCCTACACTTTTTTTTTTTTTTACCCTGTGGAATATACAAGTTTAACAAAGTTCTTCAGAATGCCACATTTTTTGGGGGGGTAGCTATTATTCTTTTAAATTTTTAAGATAACAGTTATCACCATGGCTGTGATCGTTTTCCTCTTTAGTTGATCTGTAGAAGCCATCTTTGGAAGGGACTTCTACAAGGTACTAGGAACTTCATCCATTCCGCAAGCATCTATTGATTTAAAGGTATAATTTACCAAAACTCTTTACATTTTTAAGTTAACCTTGTGGTGGTGCACTCACCTGAAAAATGAATAGTGTCTCCATCCACATGATATTTTACTGGCCAGATGTTTCTCTCTCACAGAACATATGAGTCCAGATGAAGCCTTACTTCCTAGAACTCACTCAATGATAACTAATTTGGGGATTTTTCTTCCATTTGAAAAACTGGATAACAATCAATTAATTTCACATGTATACCCAATATTTTTAATGGAAAAGGTCAAAGGTGTTGATGGATTTTTCACAGCATTCCCATTGGCATGAGGGAAAAGAATGAATAAAGTAGGAATAACAAATTAAGAAGGAAAACTGAGTGCTTGTATATCCTGGTAGTGGGGAGCCAAGGAGAGGTGCAATATGGAGAAGGACTGGTTGGCAGGGGATCAAATACTCCAGAGAGGACATTAGTCATTTTCAAGAAAACAGATTCTGAAGAGTGGTGGAAAAGAAAGGCAACTGTGTGTGAAAAATAAAAAGTTACCGAGGGAAAGTAGTGTCCCTGGTATATTGGTAGTGAAACAAAGAGAGTAAAATAAATAGCAGTACTTTTTAGGCTAGAAGATGACTTAGTCACTTTGTAGACAAAGGGAGATAGTCCTGTAAGACTGATTTATGCAAGGAAAGGTAATAATTCACAGGGAAGACAAGAGGGGATATAACAAGAGCACAGGCAGAGAGTCGCATTCATAAATGATAAGGAATGCCTTTTCTTCTGAGAAAGAACATGAAATAGAAATCAGAGTTAAACGTGCAGATACGTTTTAATTAATGGAGGATACAATAGGGCAGAATATACTTCAAATACCTTTGATTTTAAATATAGAAGGTGAGATCATTTGTTATGAATGTATTTATGGTGAGAACTAAAATAAGTCTGGGAATTTAAGGTTATGCAAATTTCCAAACTCACTGTGATAAACAATTTAGTGGGGAATAAAAAGTTTTGTGAGAAATAAAAATATAATTGTTCTGATGTGGATCAAGATGAAGTTAGCTAACATGTGTTTATGGTGGACTTTTATTTATGGTTAATACGCATATAACTGTCCAGCTTGGGCACAGAGTATACACATGGAAGGTGCAGATAATTGCAGTAATGTTGCTGATAAGTCTGGAGATATTAAGTAGGCCAAAGAGATAATAGATTCTATAATGCTAAGAGTTTAATTGAATGCTTGATTATGTTAAAGATCCCAGTTAAGCAAATGTAGAGAAATAGATTACGTGAATGAGGAGACTGAATTCATAGTGAGGAGAGGTGGGTTGGACACAAGTGAAAGAAATGAAGGAGTTAGCAAGGAATCATTAGAAAATGCAAATCCATTTGTCCTGTGCAGTGCATCAGAGAGCTAGTTTAAATGTAACCAACGGTTAAACAGGATGAGATAGAATTAACCACCTTAAAGCAAAAGTTATAAATTCTATTAATGACTTACAATATCCCAGGTGATAAAACTGTCGGGGGTGTCGTTATTTAGAGGATATATACAAGTTATTCACCTCCTGCCAGGTACAAATTGTCCTCATAAAATGGTTAAGTTATGGTGGATATATTGATTCATTTCTTTAGTGAATGCTTAAGTGGAGGTTTGACTGCCAAGTAGATATCCCCAGGTATCAAAATAAAGACTAGGTAAACATAAGGAGATTGTCCAACTAAAAATTCCTTTCTATTCAGATCCTCTGCTCATTTTTTTCATTATATATATGTACTATGCCTTCTTTTTCTAATTTCTTTATTGATTAAGTTATTACATGTTTGTCCTATGCCCTTTTTATCCAATCCTCTATGGAAGGACACTTTGGTTGTCTCCATGTCTTAGCCGCCATGAATAATGCTGCAATAAAGATAGGGGTGCATATACAGGTTTTCAAGTTTTTTGGTTAGATATCCAGGAGAGGGATTGCAGGATCACATGGTAAAACTCTATTCTTAATTTTTTGGTGAACCACCAGACCCTTTTCCATACATAGTAGCTGTACAAGCCTACATTCAGGGAGCCTAGTATATGGTGATGGAAGATGGCTTGAATTTAGATGGTGGGCACACAGTGCAATATACAGATCTTGTACATAGAAATGCACACTTGAAACTTGTATGGTACTATCAATCCATGTCACCCCAATAAATTTAATAATAATAAAAATTTATTTCTTAACCAAAGTCCATTTAAAGGAGAATAAAATTACCTTCAATGATTTCTCCCTGTAGCCAAAATAGCCTGCTAACTGTGAATCCTAACTGATGAAAGGGAGGAAGAAAAATTGTCCAGTAAATAAAATAGAAAAAGTTGTTGCTACCTGTATGCTTGAAATAATAAATAGAGCCTTGCGAATGTGAAATATTGCATTGCATAGAAACATTTTGTTTTGGAGTGTTTTGATTTCAATTATATGGGAAAACAGTATGCATTTTGGAAAATGTGTCAAAGCAATGAAAGCTTCTTAATAACAGAAACTGGAAAATGCCTGACAAAGTGAAACATCTTAACGATGTCAACTTTTCTGAAGCAGAACCCAGTCATTGTTAAAATAGAGACAATTTGTCTTTTAATTCAGTGATAATTCTAGTCCATTTTAAGCCATAGTCTTTCATAATCCTAACAATAAAAGGTAGTTTGATGAATTAGTACTACTTTAAAAGAATATTTTCACCTTTTTTCTATTGCATTTGTACAGCATAGAACGTTTAACAGTTATCTTTGGTGAATTATACAAAATTAGTATTTTACCATTCCAGAAGTCATACACATTTTGGTCTCTATTCAAGATACTTGAGAGCAGCATGAAATTAAATTCTTAGTAATATAAGACTACTTCAAAATGGTGGGGAATCCAGGAGAAAAAGAGAGATAGAATTGAGAAAATTGCATGAAATAACAACTTAGAACAAATTACATAAAATAACAATAAACAACCAGCATGATATTTTGGTGATGTAATCTTAGAAAAAGTAATTTTGGTAGGGAGAAGATGCACACAGCTAAGCTTAGGTCTAATAAACTTACTTAAAACTTAAATTCAAAACTCCACTTATGAATATTGGATTCCACCTCTAACATTGAGCAAGTGAACGGATAGACAGGCAAACAAGAATTTAAGCAGAAGAACTTAAAATTTTTAAAAATTCACTCTCAAGATCGAGGGTCTATATTTATTTAATCATATAGCAAATATTTGTTGAGTGTCTGCTATAAATAAGACACCATGGTGCCTGAAAGCTACATAGTTTTGTAATCCATAAATTCTACCTTCAACTTGCTCACAGTTTAGTGAGGAAGAAAGACAAAGAAAAAACAAGTATAACTTAATCTGCTTAGATTCTTATTTAATTTTATTTAATATATTTATACTTATGTGTATATGCAAAATATATTATAGTGCACTGTGAATAAAATACTAGGTATATATGGAACAACACAGTCTAGAAATGTATACCCCTAGGCTTTCGCTACTGTCTGGGCTCAACTCCCAGTTCCATTGGTAACCAGTTGTAAGTTACTTTAGGTTTCTCATCTGTAAAATCATATAATAATAACTACCTCACAGAGTCATTGTAATGAATAACACATTTAACATACATATTAAAGTACATTTGGCATTTAATAGGTACTTGGTAAATGTTGGTTAAATAATGATCATTATTTAAATAGTGGTAGCATACTTATGTTGAATAGGAGTTTGCCAAGCAGATTATGGAGGTGTTACTGTGCAAAAACAAACAAAAAAATAGATGTAGAAAAATAACATGGTAAATGTGGTGATATTCTTGATAATCCCTTTGTTTTTATCAAGCTTTAAAAACTGGAGTTCCTCCCCTTTTCTTTCTCTATTGTTGATTATTTTCAAATTTATATTTCTGATACAAACCTTTCCTTTAAACTCCAGGGTCAAATATGTACCTTCTGATCAACCAGTTCATTAACTGGCATCAATATCTAACCCAGTAGCTCAAGCAAGAGACTTGGAAATCATCCTTGGTTTTTCTCCCCATTCCCTATGGCCATACATCAGCAAGCCAACTTCATACCTGATTATATCTCCAAAATGTATCTCCCCTGTGACTATCCTCTCTTCTGGTTTACTTCAACAGCATCCTTGTTTTCACTCATTTTTCCCTGTTCTTCTACAAAGAAGCCAGTCCTTACCTTTTACGAACATCAATTGGATTGTGTAATGCCCCTTCTTAAAGCTGTCTACTGTTCTCTTCCTCACCAATTACCAGACTAAGGTCTAGCAAGATCTGCCTCCTGCTTCATTTCCAAACTTATTTGTCTCCCTTACACTGGCCGTCTGACTTTTGTGAAACAGGCAAGTTCCCCCACCCAGAGATCCTCTGCCTGGAATTCTTTGCACACCACCTTCACCAGTGTAGCTCCTTCTCATCTGCACGTGTTTGTTTCAAACATAGTTACTCAGAGTAGCTACACCTGAGCCGTCTTGTTTGAAGTATGTTGACCACTTCCTAGTTGTTCTCTTTCTCTCATAATACCCTGTTCTTATGATTCACAGTAAGCTCTTATACGTAAGACAATATCTGCCCTTTTTAATAATTAAGATTCTATGCTATGAATTAATAACACACTAATTCTGTCATTTCAAAATATTTATTGAACATCTACCATGTGTTCAGCACAAAATCACTTGATGTTATGTATTTTTCAGAGGGATTATTAGAGCAAATGTAGAGAAATGAATTGCCAAAGGGCGAGAGTGGAAGCAGGACATGCTAGTATGTAGCGCCAGGGAAGAAGTGATGTTCAACTGGACTAGGCTGATTGCAATGGAGATTCGGAGAAAAGGATGGGTTTAAACTATTTACTAGGATAGAACAAACAGGAATTTCTGATTGGATGAATGTGGAAGAAAGAGAAACTAAAGAATGAAGAAAAATTACTCCAAAGTTTTCCACTTGAGCAATCGAATTGATGGTAGTGTCAAACAGGGAGCGAAATTGGTTTGAAAAGTATCACTATTTCCATTTTATACATGCAAAATTTGACATGCCTTTACAATTGGAAATATTAAATTGTAAGTTAAAATATTTGTTAGAAACCATGTGCAATGTTTATAATAAATAAAACTTTTGTTGTTATCAGCATGGAGATAGTATTAGAGCCATGGCTTTAGAGAACATATTCTAAGGAGAAAGTGTCATAATGGGTATCTAACATTTACAAAGTATTTACCAAGTGCCAGGCACTGTTCTAAGCACTTTGTTTTTATTATCTCATTTAATGCAATAACACTAAGCACTATTATTACCACCATTTTACAGATGATAAAACTGAGACACATAAAGGATAAGAGACTTGCTCAAGGTTACACAGCTAGTAAGTGGTGGTCTGGGATTTGAACACAGAATCGCTGTCTCCAAAGTCCATAGATAGATAAAAAGAGTCCCAAGTGTAAGCTATCCAATGGTTGAGGAGTAGAAGCCACCAAAAATGAAAAAGAGGGAATAGTAAACAAGAATGAGAAGAGTGGACAAAAGGAAAGCCAGGACAGTGTCTCGGTAGGAGTGGATTTTTTTCAAAGCAGGGAGGACTCATCCACATTGAATTCTGCTGAGAGATAAAATAAGACACAGGCTGAAAAGTGTCCCCCTGAATTTGGCAATCAGGAGAATGTAGGACTGTGGCTTCAGTGGAGTAATGGGAATGGGGAATGCCTAGATACGGCGGTTCTCAACCTGTGGGTCGCGACCCCTTTGGCGGTCGAATGACCCTTTCACAGGGGTCGCCTAAGACCATCCTGCATATCGGATATTTACATTATGATTCATAACAGTAGCAACATTACAGTTATGAAGTAGCAACGAAAATTTTATGGTTGGGTCACAACATGAGGAACTGTATTTAAAGGGCCAGAAGGTTGAGAACCACTGGCCTAGAAGGTTAGTATTTGGAGAAAAGGTTACTGCATAGGCAGTTCTTTTGTGATGTTAAGGCATGTGATAATGTGGAAAGAATAAGAGCATAAATAAATGTCAGAATGTAGTCAGGTAATATGAGAGCACGCAGAGAGAGCATAAAAAATGAAGTTAGAAAGGTGTTAAGTACCGTATCACCAAGGTCCTTACATTCCTGGATTTCTCCATGAAAATAATTGCAGTAATTGCTATTTTGCAAGCAATTGTCTCAATTTATCATTTCAAAATGAATGTTGCAAGGAAACCAGGCCATCATTTGTAAAGACTTTGATGGGAATGTGCAATAAATGATAATATTTGAAAAATTTAATCCCTCATTTTTGCATATAGAATTGTTAAATCTCCATGTATAGATTTTTTTGTTAAAGCTAAATATACATATAATTAAATGTATGAATGTTAAGCATGTTAGCTATAGCTTCCTATTTAGTATTTATCTTATTGTGTCAGAAATGTTGAGTAATTTAGACTGTGGTCAATTTAATGCCTATTCAAAATTATTTCTCAACTCTGAATCTCACTCTCAGACCTCTACACACACACACACACACACACACACACATAGGAGGAAATAATCAAATTTTGGAATAGAGTGTTAGCACTTTGAAATCTATAAGTGCCACGCAAATGTAAGTTATTAAAAGAAGATAATATGTTTCAGAATCACTTTCATAAGAAACTATTCTGTGAAATTATGCAGGAATTATGTTAATATATGGGTACATGTATGTAAAAGTTTTATGAAAGTATATAAAGGTGATAAATATCACAGTAGGAAGGAATAGCTAAAAATCCCAAGGAAGAAAGGAAACGCTTACTCACTTATGCATTCTAAAGAAAATTTAGGGACATATTACTATTGCACCATTTTTAAAGGTCTTGCTAGACCATTACTTTGCTGATATTCCTGTCTTTGAACTTAAATGGTGAGCTATGAGAATGACATGTTTCCAATGACCTCACCCGGGTGGTGCAGTGATTAATCATCACGAATACAAGTTAAGACCAAGCCATGGGAAACTTGTCTTCTTCCATCTAATTTGATTAATGAGCTTTATGGCTGAGATACATTGTGAAGAAAAAGTTAAAAGTACCTGAGGTAAAGCACAATTGTGGCCTATCTCACATAAGTGTTTAAGGAAATATAAACAATCTGAAACATAAAAATTCCACAGTTACAAAGTGACAAGATCATCTATCCAAGGTGGCCATACATGATCACAAAAGATTTTCATATTCTCAGTACTCTGAAAAGAAATAATAAATCCTCTGCCGTGTAGTTTCTTACTGGTAGCTATTAACATATTCCAGGAACCAGTGAGAGATGATACTTCTTTAAATTGTGTTTTTTTTTTTACAAGCCCCACAGCATCACTCTTTTAGGAATAATTAGGGCCATTCAAATATTGACATTGTCACTCATAAGACAGTATACCGTATTTTTCCGTGTATAATACGCTATTTTTTCCTAAAATTGTTAGACTGAAAAACGAGGGGTATCTTATACATGGAAGTCAGCCGAGGAGGGAGCCACACCGGTGCATAGCTGCCCATACCTTGTCAAACAGGTTTCTTCCAATCACGAGCCTTATTGTTACTGGCGTCAGCTGATGCCATAAATTGGAGGTGGAGGTGGAGGTGGAGAGTGCACAGGTGCAACAGGGACCAAAGCGTTCTGAGCCCATAAAGATGTCAAAAAACAAAAAAAAATCAGCTATGTAAGAGAGCATGGAAATAGAGCGGCAGAGAGACAATTTGGCCTCCTCCCACTGAGTGTATGATCAGACAGTGGAGAAAACAGGAAGAACAACTCCTTAAGATGCCAAAAAAGAAGAAGGCCTTAAGGGGAAAACCAGCAAAATGTTTAAAATATTGATTTCTTAATTTGGGGTTGGAAAAGTGGGGGGCGTCTTATACAGGGGAGCATCTTATACACAGAAAAATACAGTAGCTTCTTACCTAATTTACAGTAAAATTGCATTTATGGCATGTAATTAAAGAATGGCCCATGGCAGCTTTGGGGACTTTAATGATTCAGTGAAAAAAATATAATAATCTCTTTAAAAATCAAATGAAAGTAAAGAATAGCTTTAGTGATTTTTAAAATCTCAATAAAGAGCTACAAATAACAGACAAATAAGGTAAATTATTTTGCC